>NC_134397.1:207981328-208301915 GCF_050003625.1 Haematobia irritans | reverse complement strand
GCCCCCATATAGACCGATATCCCGATTTTGCTTTTAGGGCTTCTAGAAACTATATTTACCATCCGATTTGCCTGAAATTCGAAATCTAGAGGTATTTGAGGACCATAAAAAGGTGTGCCGAAAATGGTGCTCATCGGTCCATGTTTTGATATAGACCCCATAGAGACCGATTTCCCGATTTTGCTTCTTGGGCTTCTTGAAACTATATTTTCTATCCGATTTTCCTGAAATTGAAAATCTAGAGTTCTTTTGGGACCATAAAAAGGTGTACCGAAAATGGTGCCCATCGATCAATTTTTTGGTATAGCCCCCATATAGACCGATATCCCATTATGCTTCTTGGGCTTCTAGAAACTATATTTACCATCCACTTTGCCTGAAATTCTTGAGCTACTGCTGTTTTTGATCTCAGCTTAAAGCCATGCATTGACTAAACTACAAGTGTAGCTTAACCAACAGAGGAAAAGTATGCTTGTCAAATTTATTTGGGCAAAGCCCTATAGACTGCAAGATGGTTGGATGTACAGCTGTTTCGGAATTACCACATTCCTCATCAGCATCCTCTACTTGCAGCAAAACTATCAACCAATTATCAGAATAAATTCGGGTAATTCACTCAACCCAAAGTGAACTACACTTGAAGCTCCCGAAAAAGGGTTTGATAGTCGGCTACTGCCTAAATAAATTTGCCAGCATATCTCTTTTCCTTTGCCAAACTCAAATCATCGATTTTAATGTATTCTTGAGCTACAATTAACTGTATTTATTACATGATTTGCCTGAAATTCGAAATCTAGAGGTATTTTTAGACCACAAATAAGAGTGCCGAAATTGAGGTATTCTGTCCATTTTTTGGTATAACCCCCATATAGATTGATCTCTCGATTTTTACTTCTTGGGCGTCTAGAAACTATATTTTCTGGGCGATTTGTTTGAAATTGAAAAACTGGAGGTATTTTAAGATTACAAATATGTGAGTAGCAAATGGTGCATATCGGTCCATGTTTTGGTATAGCCCCCATATACACCGATCTCCTGGCTTTATTTCTTGGGCTTCTAGAATCTGTAGTTTTTATCCGATTTGCTGGAAATTAGTAATCTATAATAAAATTTTAGACAAACGAAATTTCTTTTTCTTATAAAGTGTTTTCGTTTATTCAACGATTGTCTCTAAAATTTGTGTCAAAAGAAAACTTTGCTTGTCTAAAATTACGTTTCTCAAAAAAGAAAACACTTCTTTCAGGGTATAGGCGCACTGATCATGAAAATTGATTCAAACTGAAAGTAAAAGTTCCAGATTTTACTCATCGTATTTAAATAAATGCGAAAAAATCTACAGATTTAAGATTTTAAATCAAGGAGTAATTTCGACATATACACGATATGTTTATATTTTCTCTAAAACTCAAACAAAATTGGTTCTCATAAATCCAAAATCTTATCTGGTGTTCATAGGTAGAATCTTTAAAGTTTGTCTTCGGGAGCTGACTCGTTTGGGAGAAGATTTGTCATCAAACTCCCTACAATTCTATATATTATCAAGTAACCCACTACGACGAAGAGTTTTCATAGTAAACTATTATACTTGATTCATGGTGGTGGGTATTTAAAATTCATTAAATCAGCGATTGTCATCTCAGAGCTTAAGTTTGTTTGCCAAACCCGATAGTAACATGCCAGTTTTCCCAAAAATGTTTACGTTTGATATAAAATAATAAGAGAAATTTTTTTTTTACAAAGGCTCCAACATTTTTAGGAATTTCAAAGGCTGCAGACAATAACGACTATGTCATGGCGCTTACGCAAATTTACCAAGTGATAAAATATGGGCGAATATTTTCGAATAATGTGACAGTTTTTGCTTGTCCCGATAATTCCCGGAATGTTCCGTGCAATGTCCCGGGTATCGGCAACCCTATCTACCAGTATATTTACATTTGCGCCCAAATAAGATAAAAACTACGGTTTCGAGAAGCCCAAGGAGTTAAATCGTGAGATCGGTCTGTAAGGGGCTATACCAAAAAATGGGTATATTCGGTAGCTAGAGGTATTTCCTCTAGATTTCCAATTTCAGGCAAAGTGGATAACAACTACGAATTCTGGAAGTCCAAGAAATAAATTCGGGAGGTAGGTCTATATGGGGGCTATACCAAAACACGGAGCAATACTCACCATTTTCGACATATCTCTTAATGGTCCTCAAATACCTCTAGAATTCCAATTTCAGACAAATTGGGTAAAAACTGCAAATGGGGGCTATACCAAAACATGAACCAATACGGACCATTTTCGACAAACCTCTCTATGGTCCCAAAATACCACTAGATTTCCAAATCGGATAGTAAATACAGTTTCTAGAAGCCCAAGAAGTAAAATGCGGAGATCGGTCTATATAGGGGGTATACCAAAATATTGACCGATACATCCCAATTTCAAAACACCTATTTTTGGGCCAAAAATACCTCGAGATCTTCCATTTCAGGCAGATCGGATAGATAATACAGTTTGTAGACGCCCAAAAAGCAAAATCAGGAGACCGGTCTATATTGGGGCTATACCAAAACATGGACCGATACTCACCATTTTTGGCACACCTTTTTATGGTCCTAGAATACTTCTAGATTTTCAATTTCAGATAAATTGGACAAAAAATTACAGTTTCAATAGGCCAAAGACCCCAAATCGGAGGCCGGTTTATATGGGGACTATATCAAAATTTAGACCGATATAGCCCATCTTCGAACTTGACCTGCCTGCAGACAAAAGACGAGTTTGTGCTAGATTTCAGCACGATTTCTTCATTATTGAAGACTGTAGCGTGTTTACAACAGACAGGCGGGCATGGTTATACCATCTTAGAATTTCTTCCTGATCAAGAATATATACTTTATATAGTCGGAAATCGATATTTTAATGTGTTATAAACGGAATGACAAACTTATAAAAATGTAAGTCAATAAGCAATCATGAGCGAGTACTCTCCTAAGGAGTTTCCTACTAAGATCGTCGTGCGTTAGGTATAGTGGTAGCCCGATCTTTCAGGCTCACTTAGACTATTTAGTCCATTGTGATACCACAGTGGTGCACTTCTCTCTTATCACTGAGTGCTGCCCAATTCTCAATGACAAGGGACCTCCTTTTTATAGTCGAGTCCGAACGGCGTTCCACATTGCAGTGAAATCACTTAGTGAAGCTTTGAAGCCCTCAGAAATGTCACCATCATTACTGAGGTGGGATAATCCACCGCTGAAAAACTTTTTGGTGTTTGGTCGAAACTGGGTTTGAACCCACGACCCTGTGTATGCAAGACGGGCATGCTAACCATTGCACCACGGTGGCTCCCTGCAGAGGACTTCCTCGAATTCCAAATCGGCAACCACTATTGGATCCATTATAGTGTTTGTTTTTTAATACTTCTCCGGAAGAATTGTATAATCCGCGATAAATGTTAGGCATTATGTCTTCAAGTCTCTCGACTTGCCACTGGAACCTCCTCTACCATCGTATTTTCATACCTGAATGCTGTTCCATTATTATTAGACGCTTTCTCGCAATTTAATTTCTCAATAATTGTTGCGTTCTTTACCCCTCAGTAAAGAACAGTTATGGCCAGTTTCTCATCCTCCGATTAATTTTAAGCGGAGGATAGACCTCCGGTTAGTAAAATTTTTGTATGGGATCAGCTGTTTTATCGACACGATAAATAATAACAAGACATTGAGAAACTGGCCCTTAAACTGTTTATTTTATATTGCAAACAGAACGTGGTTCAAAAATGAACGCACGTGTGCAGGATTTCCAATTTAGGGAGTGAATTCCCTATGCAGATTTGGTTTACCTTTCGAGTCTCTTACCACGGGTGGGGGACAACTGGAAATTATAACTAGTACTGCAAAGAATTTCAGAAAATATAATTTCTGAATTTCAGAAAATATAAACCAAAGATTCAATATCTCAGTTAATTTAAAGATTAACAGGTTGGCTGATAAGTCCCCGGTCTGACACATAGATGGCGTCGCTATTATTAAATGCATATTATTTTTATATCGTACCAACCTTCAAATGATTCGTGTCAAAATTTGACGTCTGTAATTCAATTAGTTTGTGAGATAGAGCGTCTTTTGTGAAGCAACTTTTGTTATTGTGGAAAAAATGGCAACAAAAGGAATTTCGTGTTTTGATAAAATACTGTTTTCTGAAGGGGAAAAATAAGATGGAAGCAAAAACTTGGCTTGACAATGAGTGTCCGGGCTCTGTCCCAGGGAAATCAACAATAATTGATTGGTATGCAAAATTGAAGCGTGATGAAATGAGCACGGAGGACGGTGAAAGCAGTGGACGCCCGAAAGAGGTGGTTACCGAAGAAAACATCAAAAAAATCCACAAAATGATTTTGAATGACCGTAAAATGAAGGTTATCGAGATAGCAGAGGCCTTAAAGATATCAAAGGAGTGTGTTGGTCATATCATTCATCAATATTTGGATATGCGGAAGCTCTGTGCAAAATGGGTGCCGCGCGAGCTCACATTTGACCAAAAACAACAACGTGATCAGTGTTTGCAGCTGTTAACTCGTAATACACCCGAGTTTTTCCGTCGATATGTGACAATGGATGAAACATGGCTCCATCACTACACTCCTGAGTCAAATCGACAGTCGGCTGAGTGGACAGCGATCGGTGAACCGTCTCCGATGCGTGGAAAGACTCAAAAGTAATGGCCTCTGTTTTTTGGGATGCGCGTGGAATAATTTTTATCGATTATCTTGAGAAGGGAGAAACCATCAGCAGTGACTATTATATGGCGTTATTGGAGCGTTTGAAGGTCGAAATCGCGGCAAAACGGCCCCATATGAAGAAGAAACAAGTATAAACGGCCGTAAGTTCGGCCAGGCCGAATCTTATGTACCCTCCACCATGGATTGCGTAGAAACTTCTACGGAAGACTGTCATCCACAATCGAATTACTTGGGTTGTGGTGTCTTAAATCGTTTTCTAAATTGTGAGTTAGTCCATACGTTATATACATTAGACAAAAACAAGTATGTGTAGGTAAGTCTACAAATAATTACGAATCGATATTTTTGCACGGTACGTAGGGAGCCAGAATTGAAATATGGGGCTCGCTTATATGGGGGCTATATACAATTATTGATATGGCCCAATTTTTGTGTGATTGGGGATCGATTTATCTGAGGGCTATATATAACTATAGACCGATATGGACCTAGTTAGGCATGGTTGTTAACGGCCATATACTAGCACAATGTACCAAATTTCAACAAACTCGGATGAAATTTGCTCCTCCAAGAGGCTCCAAAACCAAATCTCGGGATCGGTTTATATGGGGTCTATATATGATTATGGACTGATATGGACCACTTTGGGCATGGTTGTTGGATACCATATACTAACATCACGTACCAAATTTCAACTGAATCGCATGAATTTTGCTCTTCCAAGGGGCTCCGGAGGTCAAATCTGGGGATCGGTTTATACGGGGGCTATATATCATTATGGACCGATTTCGACCAATTTTTGCATGGGAGTTTGAGGCCATATATTAACACCACGTACCAAATTTCAACTGAATCAGATGAATTTTGGTCTTCCAAGAGGCTCCGGAGGTCAAATCTGGCGATCGGTTTATATGGGGGCTATATATAATAATGGACCGATGTGGACCAATTTTTGCATGGTTGTTAGAGACCATATACTAACACCATGTATCAAATTTCAGCCGGATCGGATGAAATTTGCTTCTCTTAGAAGCCTCGCAAGCCAAATCGGAGGATCGGTTTATATGGGGGCTATATATATTTATGGACCGATGTGGACCAATTTTTGTATGGTTGTTAGAGAGCACATACTTACACCATGTACCAAATTTCAGCCGGATCGGATGAAATTTGCTTCTCTTAGACGCCTCGCAAGCCAAATCGGGGGATCGGTTTATATGGGGGCTATATATAATTATAGGCCGATGTAGACCAATTTTTGCACGGTTATTAGAGACCATATACTAACACCATGTACCAAATTTCAGCCGGATCGGATGAAATTTGCTTCTCTTAGAGGGCTCGCAAGCCAAATCGGGGGATCGGTTTATATGGGGGCTATATATAATTATGGACCGATGTGGACCAATTTTTGCATGGTTGTTAGAGGCCATATACTAACACCATGTATCAAATTTCAGCCGGATCGGATGAAATTTGCTTCTCTTAGAGGCCTCGCAAGCCAAATTTGGGGGTCCGTTTATATGGGGGCTATACGTAAAAGTGGACCGATATGGCCCATTTGCAATACCATCCGACCTATATCAATAACAACTACTTGTGCTAAGTTTCAAGTCGCTAGCTTGTTTCGTTCGGAAGTTAGCGTGATTTCAACAGACGGACGGACGGACGGACATGCTCAGATCGACTCAGAATTTCACCACGACCCAGAATATATATACTTTATGGGGTCTTAGAGCAATATTTCGATGTGTTACAAACGGAATGACAAAGTTAATATACCCCCCATCCTATGGTGGAGGGTATAAAAAGTGTTGTTCCCCCAACACAACGCATCGTGTCACAAGTCATTGAGAACGATGGCAAAAATTCATGAATTGGGCTTCGAATTGCTTCCCCACCCACCGTATTCTCCAGATCTGGCCCCCAGCGACTTTTTCTTGTTCTCAGACCTCAAAAGGATGCTCGCAGGGAAAAAATTTGGCTGCAATGAAGAGGAGATCGCCGAAACTGAGGCCTATTTTGAGGCAAACCCGAAGGAGTACTACTAAAATGGTATTAAATTAATTTAAAGGTCGTTATAATCGTTGTATCGCTCTTGAAGGGAACTATGTAGAATAATAAAAACGAATTTTGGCAAAAATATGTGTTTTTCTTTGTTAGACCGGGGACTTATCAGCCAACCAGTTAAAGATTATCTCTTTGGAACAAAAATGTTTTTACTTTAAGAAAAAAATTGCCTTACCTTAAAGACATACAACACTAGCTGAGGGAAGCAAATTCCTCCGATTAAAATTTGTCTTTAATGTGGCTTATCTTGTTTGGGTTGCATTATATTAGATCATTATTTGTTTCAGTATTATAGCGCGATGACTTTAGGGAAATTTCGCCTAATGTTCACGGTCTGGGATTTTAATATTAATGCCATCCCTAATATGTACATGCCACAATCCACTTTAAGACCTCATTCCTTTGACAATTTGTTAGTTTAACATAAATTGTATTATGGATAAAGAGAACGCAAGAAGATCAACTCAACTCAGTGATTGTTTAAAACCGGCCGTGTATGAATGATTCCCAATGCGTCCCTAACAAACGAACTTTCCACCTTCCCCAAGATGATAGCCGGTTTAGTTTTTGATTTTTTGTAGTTTTTGTTGTTGTTGTTATTGTCATTGAATGTGTTTTTGTGCTCAATACTGCAATGGATTTTTACAAGGACTACTGCCTTTTTGCTTTCATATGTCTTTCATGTTTAATGACTTGTTTTGAACGTTGACAAAAACATAAATAAATTTTTCGAAATGTATAATCCTATAGCTCCTTGTGTCGCATTCGCATTTTACTTACTGACCCTCAGCGATTTCCAATACCTTTTGCAATAAAAAAAATAGCCAATACATGCAAGGAAGTGCCATAGCAGCCTAAGCTTTGCTGTCCTATCTTTTCTGATTGAATTGTAGAGTCGATATGAAGTGGTACCTTTTCGTTGTGACTTTTTCTTTTGCCTCTACACGGGCCTTTTGGCAGCTAGCTTTATAAATTTGGTGTTGAGATAATTACGAACGATCACGAAATGTGTTCACAAAAGACCATAAAAAGTGTATCCGATGTCATGTTAAAATGGATTTTTAAATGAAATTCCCCTAAGTTCAAGAATATTATCCAGGTTTTGTAGCAGCAGTCATCGTTGTGACGATGTTATGGCTGTTCCCAATCGTTTTTTTTTCTCTTAATTTGAGATGTTTGTTTACGATGCTCTTAATTTGAAATATGACTCCTTTTGTTTTTTTTTTTTTTTTGCTGGTGGAACTGTGAAATGTGCCACTGATCTAGACGTGTTTTTGAGGGCTCTTTCTTTTATTTCTAAAGGATAAAATATGCAAAAAAAAAGTGAAGATTTGTTATTTCAATTAGTGAAAACTAATTTAAAAGTCAATAAGTAAGAAAGATCGAAAGTGAAGTTGATTATATGAAGACCCTATAGTATTTCTATATATGTGATTGGTTTGCTATATTTTTGAGTAAGTAAGGGTCCTAACTCTGAATCTATTTTAACCAAATTTGGCATACATATTTAGAATTTCAATTCTACTACACCCAGGATGGAATATGATGACCTCAAACATGTTTCAAGAGAAACAAGTATATACGGCCGTAAGTTCGACCAGGCCGAAGCTTATGCACCCTCCACCATGGATTGCGAAGAAACTTCTACTGAAGACTGTCATCCACAATCGAATTACTTGGGTTGCGGTAACACTTGCCGATGGCAAGGTATCTTAAAACTTCCTAACACCGTCATATATACCACATAGTCCATACGTGGTATATATTAAACTAAAAAAGGCCGATTAAATACGTATATAATTAAGTTTAAAGTTTCTATTGAAATAAAATTTTGACAACATTTTCTATAGAAGTAAAATTTGGAAAAAATTTTCTATAGAAATAAAATTTGGAAAAAATTTTCTATAGAAGTAAAATTTGGAAAAAATTTTCTATAGAAATAAAATTTGGAAAAAATTTTCTATAGAAATAAAATTTTGACAAAATTTTCTATAGAAATAAAATTTTGACACAATTTTCTATAGAAATAAAATTTTGACAAAATTTTCTATAGAAATAAAATTTTGACAAAATTTTCTATAGAAATAAAATTTTGACAAAATTTTCTATAGAAATAACATTTTGACAATGCTTTCTATAAAAATAAAAATTTGGTAGATTATTTTTGGCTCGAGTGGCAACCATGATTATGAACCGGAATGGACCAATTTTTGTGTGATTGAGGATCGGCTATATCTAACTATAGACCGATATGGACCAATTTTGGCATGGTTATTAGCGGCCTTATACTAACACCATGTTCCAAATTTCAACCGGATCGAATGAATTTTGCTCCTCCAAGAGGCTCCGGAGGACAACTTTGGGGATCGATTCATATGGGGGCTATATATAGTTATGCACCGATATGGACCAATTCTTGCGTGGTTGTTAGAGACCCTATACTAATACCACGTACCAAATTTCAACCGGATCGGATGAATTTTGCTCCTCTAAGAGGCTCTGGAGGTCAAATATGGGGATCGGTTTATATGGGGGCTATATATAATTATGGACCGATATGAACCAATTTTGGCATGGTTGTTAGAGACAATATACTAACACCACGTACCAAATTTCAACCGGATCGGATGAATTTTGCTCCTCTAAGAGGCTCTGGAGGTCAAATCTGGGGATCGGTTTATATGGGGGCTATATTAATTATGGGCCGATGTGGACCAATTTTTGCATGGCCATTAGAGAACATATACCAACACCACATACCAAATTTCAGCCGGATCGGATGAAATTTGCTTCTCTTAGAGGCTCCGCAAGCCAAATCGGGGGATCGGTTTATATGGGGGCTATATATAATTATGGGCCGATGTGGACCAATTTTTGCATGGCCATTAGAGAACATATACCAACACCACGTACCAAATTTCAGCCGGCTCGGATGAAATTTGCTTCTCTTAGAGGCTCCGCAAGCCAAATCGGGGGATCGGTTTATATGGGGGCTATATATAATTATGGACCGATGTGGACCAATTTTTGCATGGTTGTTAGAGACCATATACTAACACCATGTACCAAATTTCAGCTGATCGGGTGAAATTTGGTTCTCTTAGAGGCTCCGCAAGCCAAATCGGGGGATCGGTTTATATGGGGGCTATATATAATTATGAACCGATATGGACCAATTTCTGCATGGTTGTTAGAGAACATATACCAACACCATGTACCAAATTTCAGACGGATCGAATGAAATTTGCTTCTCTTAGAGGCTCCGCAAGCCAAATCGGGGGATTGGTTTATATGGGGGCCATATATAATTATGGACCGATGTGGACCAATTTTTGCGTGGATGATAGAGACCATATACTAACTCCTTGTACCAAATTTCAGCCGGATCGGATGAAATTTGCTTCTCTTAGAGAAATCGCAAGCCAAATTTGGGGGTCCGTTTATATTAGGGCTAGACGTAAAAGTGGACCGATATGGACCAATTGTTAGAGACCATGGTTGTTAGAGACCATATACTAACACCATGTACCAAATTTCAGCAGGATCGGATGAAATTTGCTTCTCTTAGAGCAATCGCAAGCCAAATTTGGGGGTCCGTTTATATGGGTGCTATACGTAAAAGTGGACCGATATGGCCCATTTGCAATAGCAACTGACCTACATCAAAAACAACTACTTGTGCCAAGTTTCAAGCCGATAGCTTGTTTCGTTCGGAAGTTAGCGTGATTTCAACAGACGGACGGACGGACGGACATGGTCAGATCGACTCAGAATTTCACCACGACCCAGAATATATATACTTTATGGGGCCTTAGAGCAATATTTCGATGTGTTACAAACGGAATGACAAAGTTAATATACCCCCATCCTATGGTGGAGAGTATAAAATGTTATTATTGAAGGGTGAACTTGTAACATGTTTGTCGCATCCATGTTATTTTTTTTTTTTGGAAAATTATATATCTGATTTCAGCTAGCTTATTATGTTTGGCGAGAAAACGTCATTTTTGCAACAAAAATGTTACATGGTCACCATCCAAAAATAATATTTTGCTCTTGAAACATATTTGAGATGATGTCCTTCTCTGCGTGTATCTTTGCAAAATTTGACGTAAATCGGTGTGAAATTTTGGGCTCTGTGTTCATAATAACAGGTTGGCTGATAAGCCCTCGGTCTAACAAAGAAAAACACATTTTTTTTGTCAAAATTCGTTTTTATTATTCAACATAGTTCCCTTCAAGAGCGATACAACGATTATAATGACCTTCCAATTTTTTGATACCATTTTGGTAGTACTCCTTCGGTTTTGCCTCCAAATAGGCCTCAGTTTCGGCCATCACCTCTTCATTGCAGCCAAATTTTTTCCCTGTGACCATCCTTTTGAGGTGTGAGAACAAGAAAAAGTCGCTGGGGCCAGATCTGGAGAATACCGTGGGTGGGGAAGCAATTCGAAGCCCAACTCGTGAATTTTTGCCATCGTTCTCAATGACTTGTGGCACGGTGCGTTGTCTTGGTGGAACAACACATTTTTCTTCTTCATATGGGGCCGTTTTGCCGCGATTTCGACCTTCAAACGCTCCAATAACGCCATATAATAGTCACTGTTGATGGTTGTTCCCTTCTCAAGATAACCGATAAAAATTATTCCATGCGAATCCCAAAAAAACAGAGACCATTACTTTGCCAGCGGACTTTTGAGTCTTTCCACGCTTCGGAGACGGTTCACCGGTCGCCGATCAGCCGACTGTCGATTGGACTCAGGAGTGTAGTGATGGAGTCATGTTTCATCCATTGTCACATATCGACGGAAACGCCGCTCAGAATCATCAACACGTTGTTGTTTTTAGCCAAATTTGAGCTCGCGCGGCACCATTTTGCACAGAGCTTCCGCATATCCAAATATTGATGAATGCTATGACCCACACGTTCCTTTGATATCTCTGCTATCTCGATCAACTTCATTTTACGGTCATTCAAAATCATTTTGTGGATTTTTTTTGATGTTTTCGTCGGTAACCACCTCTTTCGTGCGTCCACTGCATTCACCGTCCTCCGTGCTCATTTCACCACGCTTGAATTTTGCATACCAATCAATTATTGTTAATGTCCCTGGGGCAGAGTCCGGAAACTCATTATCAAGCCAAGTTTTTGCTTCAACCGTATTTTTTTCCCTTCAGAAAACAGTATTTTATCAAAACACGAAATTTATTTTTTTTTCATTTTTTCACAATAACAAAAGTTGCTTCACAAAAGACGCTCTATCTCACAAACTAATTGACTTACAGACGTCAAATTTTGACACGAATCATTTGAAGGTTGGTACTATATAAAAATGCATTTAATATTAGCGACGCCATCTATGTGTCAGACCGGGGACTTATCAACCAATCTGTTAGTGTAAATCGAAAGATATATATGGGAGCTATATCTAAATCTGAATCAATTTCAACCAAATTTCGCGCACTGGACGATGCTGTCAAATGTACTCCTTGTGCAATATTTTGCAAGTTTTACAAAACATTCCGACGAGAATTGAAGCCGATCGTTTGATAAGCACGTCAATTATGACCAGATTGGTGATAAATATATATGTCAGCTATATTTAAATCTTAACCGATTGTTTCAAAATCAGTAGCGATTGTCCTTGGGCCGATGTAAGACCCTATGCCAAATTTGGGGACGATCGGACGGCAAACTGTCCAGATAACATACATCGCTAAATCGACTCAGAATTTAATTCTAAGACGATCGGTATATTAAAGGTCTGGGTCTAGAATTGGTCCTTTTTGGCGTTTTATACAAATGCACAAACGTATACTACATCACATTATAAGGATATGAGGCTTTAGAGGTAATTTTACAAATGATTTTCGCGCTATAGTAAAAATACATGGCCCTTTGAAATGTAATATATATTCTGTTGTAGACTGATCAATCGAAGTATCGCCTATCACTAGCCACTACACTGAAAAAATATTGCCGTAAGGCCAAGGTTAGGTGGCAGCCCGATGTATCAGGCTCACTCAGACTATTTAGTCCATTGTGATACCACAGTGGTGAACTTCTCTCTTATCACTGAGTGATGCCCGATTCCATGTTAAGCTCAATGACAAGGGACTTACATTTTATAGCCGAGTCCGAATGGCGTTCCACGGTGCAGTGAAACCACTTAGAGAAGCTTTGAAACACTCAAAAATGTCACCAGCATTATGTTACTGAGGTGGGATAATCCACCGCTGAAAAACTATTTGGTGTTCGGTCGAAGCAGGAATCGAAACCACGGCCTTGTGTATGTAAAGGGGGTCTACTAACCCCGCCGTAAGGCCAAAGATTTCATGTCCTTAAAATACGAATGCGAATTTTGCTTAGTATAGAAAAAACATTTCTCTGATATAATTTTTTTCCTTGTTCAAAAGTTGATAAACTTTTCAATTAAGACGTTTTGTCCTTACCCAGCAAACAACTTGCTGAAATTTCAGCAGCTTTGTAAAGGAAGAAAAGTCAAGCAGCACTTACCCTTGCAAGCAATTCATCGATGAATTTATAAATAAAAGTCCCACTTAAATGCGCTTCTTGTAGGTATGCATTTCAACGCTTTCAGAAGCACAAAATATGGATGTGGGGAGCATGAAATTGTAACAACTCTTCTTTACGAAGCACTCGATTACTTTAGTGCAACTTATAGCTGTGCTAATTTCAGCACCACTATTACTTACTCATTTTAGGTATGTTGTTTGTCTTATATGTGTAGAACGAAGCTCTGTATTCTGCATTGCAAATGCTGTGAGGAAAAGCAGTGTCTACAGTATGGACACAAATTGTTTGCTGGGTATAGGCTATAAGGAGGATAGTATTATTAACGTTTATCACGCAATGCTCAAATCCAATACATCAGCCGGTATGACCGGATTTTCAATCGATGGGAAAATAGCATTTAGATTGCCTTGTCTCATGTCTCAAATCACGCCCTACTTGCACCATGCTCTGCTGCTTACATTCCGCACAGATTTGCTCTCAATTCTAGGTGCTCGGTTTTTATTCCCACAGTCCATCTGAATGTCGTCCTACTCCTCTCGACTAGTTATCGAGTCTCTACTCATAACTCATTGTATTTTTGACGCCCTTCCGACCGTAGTATTGGTCCACATCGTTTTATGTGTCACCCATGCCCATTCGTCCAACTCGGCCAGTGTCGTCTCTATTGGCTTTGCGTTATTTACGTTCACTTTCTTATGTGTCCTAGCAGTTATTGACTTACAACTTTAGGGCCGGCGAAGCAACTTCTTGGCTATTTCCTAATTTTTCAATATGTGTTGCAACCGCTCTCGCGATATTTTCTGCTCACGGGCAAGTCTTCTACCACTGCGACGTGGATTTCGATCAAATCTGGCTGTTACCTTTCTTATAATTTCTGGTATTGTTATCGTTTTTATTCGTTCAATTTTTGGACGCGATGCAACACTGCCAATATCGAAACAGTAACGAGAAACAAAAGACTTATTCACATTCAAATTCTGGAGGGCTTTAGCGATAGTCACCTGTGATTTTCCAGCCAACTGTAAAGCAGTCACCCTATCACGTTTGAATTTCACCACGAATAACGTTACTTCTTTGTTGAAATAGATCAAAATGCTTTTAAAGGCTTGCAAACAATAAAATGAACTTACACTAGAACAAATCTGTCAACTGTCATAGAATCGGTTTAGAAATGACAGGCATCTGAAGTTGGTTGCAATACATATCAGTCACTCTGTATATCCCGAACTATGGCATCTAATGTCAATCCCGTAGTACTAATTTGCGCTCGCAAAATTTTTATTTTTTCATGGTTGATAGAAGCCATAAAGGGAGATACGGTCAAAATTTGGTCAAGGGAAAACGCGTGCAAATCGGTGAAATCGTTTATTTAAAAAATCAAATTAAATTTCAATTAGTATAAAATTCAGGAAAAATATTCAGTTAGACTTTTGCTTTTCCAAATCCGAATTGCCGGGCCTCACGCTTGACACCTGCCATCAGATTTTGTACAGCCACCTTCTCCACCTTCTTCGCCGCAGAAAGCCAGTTTGCCTTGGACTGCTGCTCGTCCTTCGCAGTTTTATTGGTCTTTTTTAGGTTCCGCTTGACAATAGCCCAGTATTTCTCAATTGGGCGGAGCTCTGGCGTGTTGGGAGGGTTCTTGTCCTTGGGAACCACCTGCACGTTGTTGGCGGCGTACCACTCCATGGCCTTTTTACCATAATGGCAAGATGCCAAATCTGGCCAAAACAGTACGGAACAATCGTGTTTCTTCAGGAAAGACAGCAGACGTTTATTCAAACACTCTTTCACGTAAATTTCTTTGTTGACAGTCCCGGAAGCTATGAAAATGCTGCTTTTCAAGCCACAGGTACAGATGGCTTGCCAAACCAGATATTTCTTTGCGAACTTTGATAGTTTTATGTACTTGAAAATATCTGCTACCTTTCCCCTTCCTTTTGCCATATAAAACTCCTGTCCCGGAAGCTGCTTGTAGTCGGCTTTGACGTAGGTTTCGTCGTCCATTACCACGCAGTCAAACTTCGTCAGCATCGTCGTGTACAGCCTCGGGGATCGCGCTTTGGCCGTCGTATTTTGTTTATCATCGCGATTTGGAGTCACTACCTTCTTGTAAGTCGATAGTCCGGCTCGTTTTTTGGCTCGATTCACAGTTGTAGACGATACACCCGGCTTATTTGCGGCGTCTCGGAGAGAGAGAGAGGTTAGGGTTTCGCTTGAAACTACCGGCAACTCTCTTTGTTGTCTCAGCGGCTTCCGGTTTTCGATTTCCCGCCGATCCAGACTTCCTGGCTGTCGACAAACGTTCCCCAAACACTTTAATTACATTTGTAACGGTTGATTTGGCAACTTTTAGCGATTTTGCCAGCTTTGCGTGCGAGTAGCTCGGATTTTCGCGATGCGCGAGCAAAATTTTGATACGCTGCTCTTCTTGCTTGGACGGCATTTTGACAACTGAAGAGTGAATTCCAAAATCAAAATACACGCACAGAAAAAACATGTTTGGACATGGTTGCCGCATCCATTTAATGCTTATATAGAGTATGTAATTGTCGCGAAAACCATGTATTTTGTCTTTGTAAAAATAATTTTCGAGCGGAGAAAAATATATGTTGGCAATAAGCATTTAAATGGTTCTCAAATGCCGCAAACATGTTCTATTATTTAAATGATAGAATTTGAGACCATTATATGGTCAGGAAAATCATGTATCTGACCATTCAATTTTTTTTACTTTTTTGCAGAGAAAAAAATATTTTTATAGTTTACGTATAGACATGTCTACAACCATTACATGGCCATAAAGACCATGTACATTGTTTTCGTGACCATTTAATTTTTTAATTTTTTTGCAGCGACAAGAATTTTATAAAAACATTGAGCAGGTACACACGATTTTCATTTTGCGCGTCAGTCGTGTGTTGATTGTTTCTTGGAATGGACGGAGAATACGGAATTATTGTGTTTTGTGTTAATTTATTTATTCAGAAATGGCACGTGGTTTTATGTGAATACAAACAAGGAAAGTGTAATTGAAAAAAATATACCTGGTTTTTGTTCTGCATTTTGATATATGGTATAATTTATTTTTATTTGCAGTTACATGATGTCTGCGTTTGTACATTTGATGGTCACGAAGTAAATATGGAATGATTACTTATTGTTGAAATTGAACCAAACTAGAGTGTGTAAAAATATGTGAAGTTTGCTTGCACGACATTATAAATACAAATAAACAATGAATTAGTTTATAAATAAATAAAAACAAATAAATAAAGTTGATTTTGTGTTTTCTTTTCTCAAGTGGCGTCCTTTTTTCGACGACGAAAAAAGTTTTTTCATAAAAATCAAAACATTTTAGGTTGTGACCATGTTCTTTTAACTAGAAGAAAAACATTTTTGACGAATAACATAACATTTTAGATCGTGACCATAGTCTTTTCATTCAAACAAAATTCTTTTTATCAATATAATAACATTTTAGATGAGGACAATTATATTTTTCTTAGAACCATGTTCACTTAGCCAACATGGTTGCAGGTTAAAATGTTACATGGTCGCCGCAAAAATAGCTGCTATCATATTATTTTGCTCTTCGAATATGATTGTGGCAATCATGTTTCTTCTCTGCGTGTAGGAGCAACATTCTACACACACACACCTTCAAAATGAGGGGTGTTCCGGTTTTTTAAATGCAAAATTGAAAGACATACGTCAAGTTTATATTGACCAAATTTTGACCGTATCACCCTTTAGACTAACACCACGTACCGAATTTCAACAGAATCGAATGAATTTTGTTCCTCCAAGAGGATCCGCAAGCCAAATGAGGGGATCGGTTTATGTGGGGGCAATTCCTCATTTCCCACACCATCCGACCTAGATCAATAACAACTACTTGTGCCAAGTTCTAAGTCGATAGCTTGTTTCGCTTGGAAGTTAGCGTGATTCTAACAAAGGGATGGACATCATTATCGAATCGAATAAGAATCTTGCGCCCCGAATATTTTTAATTTACGCATACATTTGAGTAATTGGCCTATGTAGCCAAATTCATTTTTTTATCAACTTTTTCCTGTTCTTTTGTAAATTAGAAACATCATTACTTACAATAATACATTCTAAATATCCTTCCTGCAAAAGCCACCCAAAACGAGATGCTGATTATCATGTGCGCTATAGAAGGCGATATAAGATACACTTTCGTAGAATCCAGAAATAACCAGCACAGCACAAAAATGAAACTCGATTTGCATGCAACATTTTCCATTGCCAAATAAATAGACACACAATGTTATACACTTTCCAATTCCAGCGTCTCGTTTTATTTTGAAATGTGCGATGTTTAAATTTTTAAGTGCATTTCACGTTGTTTTGCTTATCCGCGAAGTAAAAGAGACAAAGTTGACATTTTAACAAATTGCTACGATTAGTTATTGTAAACGTTGATGGTGCACTTTGTTGGCGGGGTTTTTTCTTCATTCACTTGGCAAAAGACCGTTGGTGGCAACATCAATGGTGGTAGAGAGCGATTGCATGCAATACGGCGGCCACCATTGGTGCAGGAAAACGCTTGTAATGCAAACGGTAACTGCTTCCATTACACTGTAGTACTTACGCAAATAATGAATGCTACCAAGTTATGGTTAAATTTTAGGTTGATGGTTTTTTTCAAAAACAATTTAATCTAATTGGATTTGATTTAATTCAATTATATTGTGAGGTGGGAGCGTCCAAACCAGTGTTTCCCGTATTTTTCTAGCTCTTGTCCCCAAATTATGATGTTTTCGTCCCCAAAAATTCCCAATTTAAACTTAAATTCCTCGCAAAAATCCCCAACACATTTTGACAAGTTTTTTCGAAACAAAAAACAAAGCGAAAGGCTCTGCTGTAGAAAATCAGTAATAATTTAATAATTAAAATTTTGTCAAATCCAACAAGCAGCAATAAGATCAAGATTTCGAACCACAACACGAAGAAACTGGATATATGAAAATGGGAGTTCTGTCACCTTGTATTTATGAACGAAAATTTACTTCAACATATTCAAGTAGTAAAATTAGGAGGCAGACAGGCCAAAGTTGGTAGAATTCTACCAGAAATGGTAGATTTTTATTGTTTGGTAGAATTTTGGATTTTAAAAATTTTCTATAGAAATAAACTTCTGACAAAATTTTCTACATAGAAGTAAAATTTTGAGAACATTTTCTATATAAAAATACAATTTTAAGAAATAGAAATAAAATTTTGATAAACTTCTCTATGGAAATAAAATTTTGACAAACTTTCCCATAGAAATAAAATATTGGCAAACTTTTCTATTGAAATAAAATTTTGACAAAATTTTCCATAGAAAAAAATTGACAAAATTTTCTATAGAAATAAAATTTTGACAGAATTTTCTATAGAAAAAAATTTTGACAAAACTTTCTATAGAAATAAAATTTTTACAAAATTTCCTACAGAAATAAAATTTTGACAAAATTTCCTACAGAAATAAAATTTTGACTAAATTTCCCAAAGAAATAAAATTTTGACTAAATTTTCTATAGAAAAAAAAATTCTATAGAAAATTGACAAAATTGTCTATAGAAATAAAATGTTGACAAAATTTTCTATAAAAAAAATTTTTGACAAAAATTTATATAGAAAAAAATGTTTGACAAATTTTTCTATGGAAAAAAATTTTTGACAAAATTTTCTATAGAAACCAAATTGACAAAATTGTCTATAGAAATAAAATTTTGACAAACTTTTCTATAGAAAAAAAAAAATTGACAAAATTTTCTATTGAAAAAAAATTTTGCCAAATTTTTCTATAGAAAACAAATTTTTGACAAATTTTTCTATAGAAAAAAAATGTTCGACAAATTTTTCTATGGAAAAAAGATTTTGACAAAATTTTCTATAGAAACAAAATTGACAAAATTGTCTGTAGAAATAAAATTTTGACAAAATTTCCTATAGAAATAAATTTTTGACAAAATTTCCTATAGAACTAAAATTTTGACAACATTTTCTAAAAATTTTACAAAATTTCCAATAGAAAAACAATTTTGACAAAATTTTCTATAGAAAAACAATTTGTACAAAATTTTTTAAAAAAATAAAATTTTGACAAAATTTTCTATAGAAAAAAAATTTGACAAAATTTTCTATAGAAAAAAATTTGACAAAATTTTCTATAGAACAAAATTTGACAAAATTTTCAATAGAAAAAAAATATTGACAAAATTTTCTATAGAAAAAAAATTTGACAAATTTCTCTATAGAAAAAAAAATTGACAAATTTTTCTATAGAAAAAATTTTGACAAATTTTTCTATAGAAAAAAAATTTTGACAAATTTTTCTATAGAAAAAAAATGTTGACACATTTTCCTATAGAAAAAAAAATTTGAAAAATGTTTCTATGGAAAACATTTTGACAAATTTTTCTATAGAAAAAAATTTTACAAAATTTTCTATAGAAAAAAAATGTTGACAAAATGTTCAATAGAAAAGAAAATTTGACAAAATTTTCTATAGAAAAAAATTTGACAAAATTTTCTATAGAAAAAAATTTTGACAAATTTTTCTATAGAAAAAAAATTGTAAAAGTTTTTCTATAGAAAAAAAATTTTAAAAGTTTTTCTATAGAAATAAAATTTGAAAAAAAATTTAAATAGAAATAAAATTTTGTCAAAATTTTCTATAGCAAAAAATAGAAATAAAATTTTGACAAATTTTTTCTATAGAAAAAAATTTTTGACAAATTTTTCTATAGAAATAAAATTTCACAAAATTTCCTATGGAAATAAAATTTCACAAAATTTTCTATAGAAATAAAATTTTGGCAACATTTTCGATAGAAATTAAATTGTGTGAAAATTTTCTATTGAAATTAAATTTTGACAAAATTTTCTACAGAAATTAAATTTTGTGAAGAAGATTAAACCGATTTATCAAAAAAATTCCCTCAAAAATCCCCAAATTTATGGAAATTCCCCCACCAAATCCCCAACCCAGAAATTTCGTAACCATTCACGAAAATGTTGGGAAAATCCGCAATACTGGCAACACTGGCCCTAACTCTGCATTCGGGATTTCTTACAAACGGAGATATTGGCCAAAATAATAGCCTGCTTTAGCACCTTCGAACCGCATTCACAATATTTCGAGATGGACTTTGATCATCTCATTTTGGTCCAGCTTTTATTTCTTACATTGCGGAAAATTCTGCTTGTGAAGGACGTGTTCCACTTACATCGTCCAAGTTGCATTAATTCGGTATAGTGTTGTGGACTTTATTTCGGGGGAGACAAGACAATTCTCATTCTCAATATCGTTGTGCCCAGAAGCTAAATTTTAAAAATAATGCTGAGTTGTATTGAAAATTTTATTCGCATACTTATGATTAATTGAAATCAATTAATTTTTTAATTGATTCAATTAAAAATTTTATTGATGTTGATTGCAAACTTCAATTAAATTTTTAATTAAAAAAGGTAACTTTTTTCAACTACTTCCTGCATTGACTTAGTGATTTTAGTTTTATTAACAATTGATTATTTGAAAAAATTTTAATTAAAACAGAAAAAAACTGTATTCCGAGTTTGATTAAAACGTTAATTGTATCAATTAATTAGTTAATTTTTGCACTTCATTGACACATTTCGTTTCATTTTTTACAATATAAACCAGTCAGAAAGTTTCTTTTACCAGTGTCAGATGTAAAACAAAAAATAAAATAATTTCATCCATTTATTTCTTTTTTTTTTAAATTCCGTCATTCCATAATTTTGGACCCTATCTGATGTTTTATGTATCATTAAAATTCAGTATTTCTCTACTTATCTGCCCACAAGTCATATACAATTTTTAACATCTCTCCATTTGTTCTCCATTAACTCCCCAATTTAATGCAAAATATGTCGGTTACATCTTGCATTTCGGTCATTTCTGAAATGTGGGGTTTCCTCATTTAAATCATAAGACGACGATTAATTTAAATAAAATGGCGGCTAACACGTGGATTGTGGTTGCAATTAATGAGCTGTTGCTAAAATTATATTCACTCACTCAATTGTATTAACCAGACCATCACACAGCTAAAAAAAAGGTAGGCAAAAAGCAATGAAATTTTTTCTCCAACTAAAGGGTTTCAATTTTCTATAAAAATAAAATTTTGACAAAATTTCCTATAGAAATACAATTTTGACAAAATTTTCTATAGAAATAAAATTTTGACAAAATTTTCTATAGAAATAAAATATTGACAAAATTTTCTATAGAAATAAAATTTTGACAAAATTTCCTATAGAACAAAAATTTTGACGAAATTTCCTATAGAAATAAAATTTTGACAAAATTTCCTATAGAAATAAAATTTTGATAAAATTTGCTATAGAAATAAAATTTTGACAAAATTTTCTACAGAAATAAAATTTTGACAAAATTTCCTATAGAAATAAAATTTTGACGAAATTTGCTATAGAAATAAAATTTTGACAAAATTTTCTATAGAAATAAAACTTAACAAAATTTCCTATAGAAATAAAATTTTGACAAAATTTCCTATGGAAATAAAATTTTGACGATATTTCCTATAGAAATAAAATTTTGACAAAATTTCCTATAAAAATAAAATTATGACAAAATTTCCTATAAAAATAAAATTATGACAAAATTTCCAATAAAAATAAAATTTTGGGCAAAATTTCCTATAAAAATAAAATTTTGACAAAATTTCCTATAGAAATAAAAGTTTGACAAAATTTCCTATAGAAATAAAATTTTGACAAAATTTCCTATAGAAATAAAATTTTGACAAAATTTCCTATGGAAATAGAATTTTACCAAAATTTCCGATAGAAATAAAATTTTGACAAAATTTCCTATAGAAATAAAATTTTGACAAAATTTCCTATAGAAATAAAATTTTGACAAAATTTCCTATGGAAATAAAATTTTGACACAATTTTCTATAGAAATAAAATTTTGACAAAATTTTCTATAGAAATAAAATTTTGACAAAATTTCCTATGGAAGTAAAATTTTGACTCAATTTTCTATAGAAATAAAATTTTGACTCAATTTTCTATAGAAATAAAATTTTGACAAAATTTCCGATAGAAAAAAAATTTTTGACAAAATTTCCTATAGAAATAAAATTTTGACAAAATTTCCAATGGAAATAAAATTTTGACAAAATTTCCTATAGAACTAAAATTTTGACAAAATTTGCTATAGAAATAAAATTTTGACAAAATTTTCTATAGAATAAAATTTTTAAAAAATGTTCTATAGGAATAAAATTTTGACAAAATTTTCTATATAAATAATAAAATTTTAATTTTTATTTTTTTATGTTCATTGTCCTTACTGTGTTTTATACCCGTGGAACTTGTGAAAATTGCATAAAACTATGGAATTTTATGAAAATTAAGTCCATCGCTAGCAGAGTATTTATGGATGTAAATTAAAATTAATGACTTAGAAAGTACTGCTTAATTTGTTTGCTGCGTATCTACTACATTGTGTACTAGGAAGTAGCGTGTAGGCGTTTTACCTTCGTGACTTTACACCCCCTCCACAAAAAAGTGCATGTTTCACTGAGGTCTTGGTTCTCTCTGTTGTTTGCAATAACTTCCATGTGTTAAAAGTTTAATAGTTCGCTATTAACAATAGCAACAAATTGTTAACGTTTTACAGCATTAATAAATTCATTGTTGTGATATAGAAACAAAGCACCAACTTTTTGTATGAATTTATAGGTGCTTGTTAGGGAGTTGAATGGTGTAACACTAATTTGCCCATAATTAATTCAAGTATCTCAGCTAAGCTCTGCAATGGATATAATGTTGGGGTTTCATGGAGCTGCTGTTTTCGTAGTGAAATAATTTATGTTTGAAATTAATGCCAATTTTTACTTAAATTCCAGATTTTCTAGTAGATGTTTTTTTTTTCATATTTGAAAAACATATGGAATGATTTAAAAAAAAACTGGTATGAAAAAAAAAATACAGGCAATAGAAAGGAAATTTTAAACACAAAATTATCTCGAAAATGTTTTGGCAAATGTATAATTTATGTTTATGGAAAACGTTGAATATTTATATTCGGCGTCTAACGCCGATCGATAATCCACGTTGAACGATAAAGTCGACGTCCATTATGAAGTCAATATTTTTACGCCAACTCTTAGAGTATACAGAGAAGCCACCGTGGTGCAATGGTTTGCGCGGTCGCCTGGTATACAAAGGATAGTAGGATCTATCACTGCTTCGACCGAATACCAGCTGGTTTCTTCAATTGATGCCACCGCAAAATGAAACGCGGTTCGGACTCGGCTTTAAGAAGGAGGTTCCTTGCCACAGCACTCAGACTTAAAAGTTAAAGTGAAACTAAAATATCGGGCTGCCACTATACCTAACCTAACCTAGAGTATATGACAGTCGACAGATTTATTTCAGTGTCAGTAAATTTTAATTAAGAAATATTTGAATTAAGAAAATATTTTTATACCCTCCACCATAGGATGGGGGTATATTAACTTTGTCATTCCGTTTGTAACACCTCGAAATATTGCTCTAAGACCCCATAAAGTATATATATTCTGGGTCGTGGTGAAATTCTGAGTCGATCTGACCATGTCCGTTCGTCCGTCCGTCTGTTGAAATCACGCTAACTTCCGAACGAAACAAGCTATCGACTTGAAACTTGGCACAAGTAGTTATTATTGATGTAGGTCGGATGGTATTGCAAATGGGCCATATCGGTCCACTTTTACGTATAGCCCCCATATAAACGGACCCCCAAATTTGGCTTTCAGACCCTCTAAGAGAAGCAAATTTCATCCGATCCGGTACATGGTGTTGGTCTCTAGAAACCATGCCAAAATTGGTCCACATCGGTCCATAATTATTTATAGCCCCCATATAAATCGATACCCAGATTTGGCTTGCGGAGCCTCTAAGAGAAGCAAATTTCATCCGATCCGGCTGAAATTTGGTACATGATGTTGGCATATGGTCTCTAACAACCATGCAATAATTGGTCCAAATCGGTTCATAATTATATATAGCCCCCATATAAACCGATCCCCAGATTTGGCTGGCGGAGCCTCTAAGAGAAGCCAATTTCATCCGATCCGGCTGAAATGTGGTACATGGTGTTAGTATATGGCCTCAAACACCCATGCAAAAATTGGTGGAAATCG
Source organism: Haematobia irritans (assembly GCF_050003625.1). Lineage (NCBI taxonomy): Eukaryota > Metazoa > Arthropoda > Insecta > Diptera > Muscidae > Haematobia > Haematobia irritans. The sequence continues at coordinate 208,277,371 of NC_134397.1, read as the reverse complement.
GTCCATAATTATATATAGCCCCCATATAAACCGATCCCCAGATTTGACTTCCGGAGCCCCGTGGAAGAGCAAAATTCAACCGATTCGGTTGAAATTTGGTATGTGGTGTTAATATATGGCCTCAAACACCCATGCAAAAATTGGTGGAAATCGGTCCATAATTATATATAGCCCCCATATAAACCGATCCACAGATTTGACCTCCGGAGCCCCTTGGAAGAGCAAAATTCATCCGATCTGATTGAAATTTGGTACGTGATGTTAGTACATGATATTTAACAGCCATGCCAAAAGTGGTCCATATCAGTCTATAATCATATATAGCCCCCATATAAACCGATCCCGAGATTTGGTTTTGGAGCCACTTGGAGGAGCATAGTACATCCGAGTCAGTTGAAATTTGGTACATTGTGCTAGTATATGGCCGTTTACAACCATGCCTAACTAGGTCCATATCGGTCTATAGTTATATATAGCCATCAAATAAATCGATCCCCAATCACACAAAAATTGGTCCATATCAAGTTCATAATTGTATATAGCCCCCATATAAGCGACCCCCATATTTCAATTCTGGCTCTCTACATATTGTCTAATACATACCACGTATGGACTAACTCACAAGTTAGAAAACGATGTTAAGAAGTTTTAAGATACCACAACTCAATTAATTCGATTGTGGATTACAGTCTTTCGTAGAAGTTTCTACGCAATCCATGGTGGAGGGTACATAAGATTCGGCCTGGCCGAACTTACGGCCGTATATACTTGTTTTTTATAATGAAAAATCTCTCAATTTTGTGTGTTTTTGGGACATTCTGAGGGTATGTAAACAAATTTTTATTCTAATCATGTAGATTAAAAGTAAGTGTAAAAATTGAAACTGTAATGGGTCTTACCCTATATTTGAAACTTTTTTATGTTTTATCCAAAGGTGATGTTATTTTTTATTTTAAGTAAAATTTATCTTACTAAAAAAAATACCATTCGAAGTTCTTTTTTATTTTAAAGAAATTTGTCTTAATATTTTAAGAATTTTATGATCTACACACAAAGAAAATTTCATTAAAAGTCAACCAACGAAAAATTTTCATTGATATAATGAAACATTTTCGTTAATACAATGAAAATATTCGTTAATAGTACGAAACGTTACGTTGATTGACAGAAAATTCGTTATAATAACGAAAAATTTCGTTGTATTAACGAATTTGTTTCGTTGGCTGACTTTTAACGATAGATTTCGTTAATATAACGAAACTTTTTCTATTAGTGTAGAGGAGAGTAAAAAACGTATGGCAAAGTAGAATTTTTTCGAAATACAGAAAACCGATTGACCCATGTTAAAAACCCGTTTTTCGTATTAACCGAAAAAGACAATATTTTCGATATCTGGTTGCGGTTTTTGTAACGGAATCAATTAATCGGTGTCAGGATTGGACACCCTACTTTCGAAACGATCAAACATCATCAATGTGTCGGAAATATTTTTAAAATCAAACCGAAAATATCAACCATTGTTAATTTCCAATTTTATAACGATTTCCGTAATCGGATATTCTCCTTAACCATACGAGATATATGTTTAATGATTTTGGTGGCAATTGCTTGCGGCCCAAAAACACAAACACACACACTTTCACACATCATCTAAATCGCAAAGAAAACAATGTGAAATCTATGTTGGCAGACACTTGGTTTGCCACTGAAGTTTCTAAATAAGTTGTTGCAAAGTTGTTGCCGCTCTGACACTAGCAACATTAAACGCTACACCAAAACCACTGCCATAAAATCTAAACTGGTGATGGTGAGGGGGTTTTGCAAGCGGGAGAACAACAAAATAATATGCCACAAAATGTGGCAGATATTTTTGTACAACATCATGTGAAATTTGTGTATGGTTGTATATATCTCCGTCCGTCCATCCATTGCGCCGTCTATAGTTGGCTGGTGCTAAAATAAGCAAAACTAAAAACTAAATTAAACAAATCTGTGACGGGTAAAAAAAAACTCAGAACCACAAGCACCCCACCGACCGAGTATTTGTTTAGGAAGAAAAAGTGCAAATATTTGGATGCAACAATAACAGTGTTGTCAGCATAAAATAGGATGTTGAATTATAGTGAGCGCCAGCCAAAAGAATATTGAAGCCTGTTCTATGCTCTATCTGTAACGACTTGCTTATGGCTATGTGACCCATACTCATTCACATACACACACACATCTGTCTGGATTCTGACCTAGATTTATGATCTCACTAAATAGGGGGGCGTGTCAATATGCAGGCATTAAAATCAAATAGGAAAGTATCGTGGTATCTTGAGGAATTTTATCGACGCGCTAAATACAAAACTACGATTCCTTTCAGTCCTTCACAAAACTTGTAGCTAGTGTTATGTTAATAACACTTCTTTTGTTATTCCATGGTAGAGGTTGCCAGTTATAGACCAATATAAATTCTATTAAGCTCTGTACTATGTTCAGTTTTCAAGCTGAAAAGCTTTTTTTAACGGTTACTTTTTTAATTAATTAATTAATTTAGAAATATAAAATTATTTACAATCAATTCCTTTAATCTTTTCCATCATTAATTGGCAAAACTTGATCAAAATACAATCGTCTTCATAAATATATTTGTACTTTTAATTTAGTGTTTTGGTGAAAAAACCGAGTACCTATACTCACATTTACACTCAAAATTTTTTTCTGATTCAATAATGAAATTAATTGTTCCAATTATGAAATGAAATTAATTGTTCCAATTACTTTTTAATTGAAATGTCGTCAATCACAAAAATGAACGTACCAATCACCAATCCAATTTTAATTGGACATAATAAAATAGTTGATTAGAAAATTAATTGATTTCATTAGTAAATTTCAATTGATCCAATTGATGTTGATTACAAAACTCAATTAATTTTTTAATTAAAAACTTAACTATTACTTTTTTAACTGACTTACGGCCGGTTTCATGTAGCTCCGTTAGGCTTTAACTGCCAGTTAACAGAAAGTAAATTGCAAATATTTTCTCTCCGGTTAACTTTAACTGAAAAATTTTCGTCAGTTAAGTTCCTAACTGGCCTTTTGAATATAAAGACAAGATGGCAGCTTCGTCTATAATACGGTTTAAAAGTTGGTTAGTTAACGGAACACTAACGGAGCTTTATGAAAATGGGGGTTAGTGTTTTTATACCCTCCACCATAGGATTGGGGTATATTAACTTTGTCATTCCGTTTGTAACACATCGAAATATTGCTCTATGACCCAAAAAGTGTATATATTCTGGGTCGTGGTGAAATTCTGAGGCGATCTGAGCATGTCCGTCCGTCCGAGAGCCAGAATTGAAATATGGGGGTCGCTTATATGAGGGCTATATAAAATTATAAACTTGATATGGACCAATTTTTTGTGAATGGGCATCGATTTATCCGAGGGCTATATATAACTATATACCGATATGGACCTAGTTAGGCGTGGTTGTTAACGGCCATATACTAGCACAATGTACCAAATTTCAACTGACTCGGATGAAATTTGCTCCTCCAAGAGGTTCCAAAACCAAATCTCGGGATCGAGACTGATATGGACCACTTTTGGCATGGCTGTTAAATATCATATACTACCACTACGTACCAAATTTCAACCAGATCGGATGAATTTTGCTTCTCCAAAAGGCACCAGAGGTCAAATCTGGGGATCGGTTTATATGGGGGCTATATATATTTATGGATTGATATGCACCAATTCCTGCATGGTTGTTGGATACCATATACTAACATTACGTAGCAAATTTCAACTGAATCAGATGAATTTTGGTCTTCCAAGAGGCCCCGGAGGTCAAATTTGGTGATGGGTTTATATGAGGGCTATATATAATTATGGACCGATGTGGACCAATTATTGCATGGTCAATAGAGACCATATACTTACACCATGTACCAAATTTCAGCCGGATCGGATGAAATTTGCTTCTCTTAGAGGCTCCGCAAGCCAAATCGGGGGATCGGTTTATATGGGGGCTATATCTAATTATGGACCGATTTCGACCAATTTTTGCATGGGTGTTTGAGGCCATATATCAACACCACGTACCAAATTTCAACTGAATCAGATGAATTTTGGTCTTCCAAGAGGCTCCGGAGGTCAAATCTGGGGATCGGTTCATATGGGGGCTATATATATAATAATGGACCGATTTCGACCAATTTTTGCATGGGTGTTTGAGGCCATATATTAACATCACGTACCAAATTTCAACTGAATCAGATGAATTTTGGTCTTCCAAGAGGCTCCGGAGGTCAAATCTGGTGATCGGTTTATATGGGGGCTATATATAATTCTGGACCGATATGGACCATTTTTTGCATGGTCATTAGAAACCATATACTAACACCATGTACCAAATTTCAGCCGGATCGGATGAAATTTGCTTCTCTTAGATGCTCCGCAAGCCAAATCGGGGGGTCAGTTTATATGGGGGCTATATATAATTATGAACCGATGTGGACCAATTTTTGCATGGTTGTTAGAGATCATATGGTGACACCATGTACCAAATTTCAGCCGGATCGGATGAAGTTTGCTTCTCTTAGAGTCCCCGCAAGCCGTTTCTATAGGGGGCTATACTGTCCGACCTACATCAATAACAACTACTTGTGCCAAGTTTCAAGTCGATAGCTTGTTTCGTTCGTAAGTTAGCGTGATTTCAACAGACGGACGGACGAACACGCTCAGATCGACTCAGAATTTCACCACGACCCAGAATATATATATATATACTTTATGGGGTCTTAGAGCAATATTTCGATGAGTTACAAACGGAATGACAAAGTTGATATACCCCCTTCCTATGGTGGAGGGTATAAAAAAAATCCATCCCTTTTTTGAATGTGTTAGTCATTCGAGTTTGATTAAAAAGTTAATTGTATCAATTTATTTTTTTTATAAATTTAAATATGTTCAATCATTGACTTAATTAACTTAATGTTTATTAAAAAGTTAAATGTATCAATTAATTTCCCTACGGGAAATTGGTGCAAATTGCCACTGACGGACCTATCACAGAACTGGTACCGGTGATCCAGTTTGTCGTAAATTTTAAATAGTGATAATTTAATGATTTCCCTACTCTCTGAATATAAAAATCTTATTGGATCTACACATTTAGTGAAGTAGAATTACCAGAATAACCTATTGTTAAAAATATTTTCAAAAGTTGTTCATTTCTGGTGCAATTCGGATAACCAAACTGAAACAGATATCTAAGAGTTTGTCTGAGACTGGTTCATGAGGACCTGTCTATAGAGTGCTACAACTAAAATGCCCCAGGACGTGACATTAGGAACGAGTCCAAGGCGTGTCCTAAAGTGTAAATTTACCCCGTCAATGACAAACCCATGTTAAAGTGACCGGTCCCTTCCATACGTCTTGACCAGAACTAGGACTGGTCCATGCACATCAGGGACCAGTCCTGTGTTTGATCCATTTCCCGTAGAGTTATTAGTTGAAAAAATTGCAACTTTTTAATTGGAAATATTTTGTGTACAAAGAAGCACTCAACCTCACATTTTTTGCCAATTGCACACCGACAACCCTTAACATTTGTGGGTTCCAAAAGAACTTCATATTTCAAATTTAAGGTCACTTCCGATGTCATAATATGGACAGATACCAGCAATCTTCAGTATGTGTATTTATACAAATACAAATATTTTTATTATGACACATAAAGGGTGATACGGTCAAAATTCGGTCAATATAAACTTGACGTATTTCTTTCAATTTTGCATTTAAAAAACCTCAACACCCCTCATTTTGAAGGTGTGTGTGTGTGTAGAATGTTGCTCCTATTTTGATTTTGGAATTCACTCTTCAGTTGTCAAAATGCCGTCCACGCAAGAAGAACAGCGTATCAAAATTTTGCTCGCGCATCGCGAAAATCCGAGCTACTCGCACGCAAAGCTGGCAAAATCGCTAAAAGTTGCCAAATCAACCGTTACAAATATAATTAAAGTGTTTGGGGAACGTTTGTCGACAGCCAGGAAGTCTGGATCGGCGGGAAATCGAAAACCGGAAGCAGCTGACACGCGAAGAGAGTTGCCGGTAGTTTCAAGCGAAACCCTAACCTCTCCGAGATGACGCAAATAAGCTGGGTGTATCGTCTACAAACGTGCACCGAGCCAAAAAACGAGCCGGACTATCGACATACAAGAAGGTAGTGACTCCAAATCGCGATGATAAACAAAATACGACGGCCAAAGCACGATCCCGGAGGCTGTACACGACGATGCTGACGAAGTTTGACTGCGTGGTAATGGACGACGAAACCTACGTCAAAGCCGACTACAAGCAGCTTCCGGGACAGGAGTTTTATACGGCAAAAGAAAGGGGAAAGGTAGCAGATATTTTCAAGCACATAAAACTGTCAAAGTTCGCAAAGAAATATCTGGTTTGGCAAACCATCTGTACCTGTGGCTTGAAAAGCAGCATTTTCAAAGCTTCCGGGACTGTCAACCAAGAAATTTACATGAAAGAGTGTTTGAATAAACGTCTGCTGCCTTTCCTGAAGAAACACGGTTGTTCCGTACTGTTTTGGCCGGATTTGGCATCTTGCCATTACGGTAAAAAGGCCATGGAGTGGTACGCCGCCAACAACGTGCAGGTGGTTCCCAAGGACAAGAACCCTCCCAACACGCCAGAGCTCCGCCCAATTGAGAAATACTGCGCTATTGTCAAGCGGAACCTAAAGAAGACCAAAAAAAAATGCTAAGGACGAGTAGCAGTTCAAGGCAAACTGGCTTTCTGCGGCGAAGAAGGTGGAGAAGGTGGCATTACAAAATCTGATGGCAGGTGTCAAGCGTGAGGCCCGGCAATTCGGATTTGGAAAAGCCAAAGCCTAACTGAATATTTTTCCTGAATTTTATACTAATTGAACTTGAAAAAGAAATTTAATTTGATTTTTTAAATAAACGATTTCACCGATTTACACGCGTTTTCCCTTGACCAAATTTTGACCGTAACACCCTTTACTTATGAATGCAATAGATCAAAAGGCTTTTGTACACAGAAAAAAACTATACTGTTTATAGCAAGAATGAACTACCTCGTGAGAAAATTGAACTACATTGTAAAATTTAACTAAATTGTACTTCTTATTTTCTGATTTATTTAAAAAAGCAATTTGAAGTTGGTAGCAATACATAACAGCCACACTTAGCATTACAATCCTCCGATAATATCCCATCAATCTTGACAAGTGAAGAAACCCATATCTCTTGTAAATTTTCACAAATTTTGCCATATCTATAGCGTAAATATTTAGCTATTATGCGCACAGCTTTCGTTAAGTTTATTGCGAATTTGGGCTTGGCTTTTGGATTTTGGCTTCTTTGTGTTGATTTTTTCTTTTGCCCAACAAAAGAAAATTCAAAATTTAATTGCCTTGAGAAAAAGGCAAATAAACTTTGATATTACCATCCATCCATTTAACCTCTCTTCAGCACTGACATTAACGTTGGCACAACTTTCACATTTTTCCCATGCATCGGTGAAAGAGGCATCTTCACAATGAACTCAACACACCCACATTCCTTGATTGAGTTACCGAGACAATGACTTCATGCTGCAGTGAAAAATCCAAGGCATCATCATTTCTTTATGATGATTGTATTCACTGCGCAATGCAAAATCAAGCGATCATAAGCTTAGTGATGAATTGTTGAAAGATACAGATACTAGTATATAAATACGATTGTAAATAATGGCAATGATGTATTGCAATACAGTTGACCCTGTGTAATTGAGAAGCAAAAAATATACTTTTTAATTTTATAAAAAAAAAAATGAGAAAGTGAAATTTAAAATTTTCCATTATTCCATTGTTTTTTTTGCAAATTTAGCAGTAGAGTTAGAATTTCTGCGAATTGGGTAACAATTACCTGAGTGACTAAAAAATTGAAAATAAATTTTTTTGTCGATCTCTTTACAGATATTCGTTTTACAAATCATGCTCATTACTCATCTAAATTTCAATTTAAATGCATAAAATATTTTTTGAGATGATACACTGACGACGTTATTAGCCATTATTATGCCAGACTTGTTTAGCTCTTTGGTGAAATAAAATAAAAAAAATCTTCACGCAAATGAATCAGTGATAAATGCCACAATTTACCCATGGAATCACCCTCACACCGAGTGGCTAATATGCCTTCACAAAACCAAAAAAAAAAAAAAAACAATAATAATAATTCCGGAGACATTAAATGTCCGTCTCTGTCTGGAGGAGGACGGACAGACTGTCAGGAAACCAATAAATTAATTATTGAAAACATTGTTCCTTCTCATGAGTGAGGTAGTACGTACACAGTGGCTGCTGGGATTTTATATTTTCGCATAAAAGCCACACCATAAAAAAGGTGACAAATATCAAAAGTTTTGTTTTTTCCATTCATCATGATTGTATTACACTAGGAGAAATCAGTTCAGAAATATCAATTTGAATGTAGGAATTAGGTGGATTGTTTCAAGAGAGATCCCAAAAAGTCTCCAGCTTAAACAATTTTTTTCCATGAAAAATCCCCAAGGAAAATTTGATATAAATATTTTATGTATTCAACCCAAAAATAAGAAGAATCTAAAAGTTTTATCTCTATGGAGCAAAAAAAAAATTGACAAAAGATTTACACAGAAAAAAAAATTACGAAAATATTTCCACTTAATATCTTAATTGAGTTTTAAAAAATATTCAATTACAAATTTATTCATTCAACAAATTTTTTAATTGAAACAAAAATCAATCATAACAAGTAAATACGGCCGTAAGTTCGGTCAGGCCGACGCTTTTGTACCCTCCACCATGGATTGCGTAGAAACTTCTACTGAAGACTGTCATCCACAATTGAACTACATGGGTTGCGGTAACACTTTCCGATGGCAAGGTATCTTAAAACTTCCTAACACCGTCTTCTAAATTGCAAGGCAGTCCATACGTGGTATATATTAAACTACGCAAGTCGGGCGGGCCGACTATATTATCCCTGCACCACTTTGTACATCTAAATTTTCGATACCATACAACATCCGTCAAATGTGTTGGGGGCTATATATAAAGGTTTGTCCCAATTACATTCAATTAAATATCACTCGATTTGGACAGAATTTGATAGACTTCTACAAAATCTATAGACTCAAAATTTAAGTCGGCTAATGCACTAGGGTGGAGCACAATTTTAGTAAAAAACAAGTAAGGAAAATCTAAAGTCGGGCGGGGCCGACTATATTATACCCTGCACCACTTTGTAGATCTAAAATTTAAGTCGGCTAATGCACTAGGGTGGAACACAATGTTAGTAAAAACAAGTATATACAGCACTAAGTTCGGCCGGGCCGAATCTTAAATACCCACCACCATGAACCAAATATTAGGGTTTCCTTTGAAATTTCAGGAGGGCTTGAGGACTTGAGGACACTTCCCGAAGATAAATTTAAAGATTTCACCTATGAGGACTATATCAGATTCTGGATTAATTAGAACCCTTTTTCTTTGAGTTTTAGAGGAATCATTAACATCTCTTGTAAGTGTGCAAGAAAATTATAAAATAACGTCTTGATTTGAAATCTTAAATCTGTAGAAGTAAAATCTGGACATTTTACATCGAGTTTCAAGCAATTTTCATGATCAGTGCGCCTTCTACACCCTCAAGAAGTGAAGTCGGTCTATATGGAGGCATTACCAAATGGACCGATAAAAACTAAATCCGATACACGTTTTTGTGAGCCTAAAATACCAGAATATTTATAATTTCAGGCAAATCAGATAAAAACTATGGTTTCTAGAAAGCCAAGGAGTTAAATCGGGAGATCGTTCTTATGGGGGCTATACTAAAGTATGAACCGATACTCACCGTTTTCGGCACACCTCTTTATGGTCCTAAAATACCTCTAGATTTCCAATTTCAGACAAATTGGATAAAAACTACGGTTTCTATAAGCCCAAGACCCCAAATCGGGAGGTCGTTTTATACGGGGACCATACCAAAACATGGACCGATACTCACAATTTTTGGCACACGTATTTGTGGTCCTACAATACCTCTAGATTTCAAATTTCAGGCAAATTGGATAAAAACTACGATTTCTATAAGCCCAAGACCCCAAATCGGGAGGTCGGTTTATATGGGGACTATATCAAAACCTGGACCGATATAGCCCATCTTCGAACTTGACCTGCCTGCAGACAAAAGACGAGTTCGTGCAAAATTTTAGCACGATTGCTTCATTATTGAAGATTGTAGCGTGATTACAACAGACAGACAGACGGACAGACGGACATCGTTATATCGTCTTAGAATTTCTCCCTGATCAAGAATATATATACTTTATATAGTCGGAAATCGATATTACGATGCGTTACAAACGGAATGACAAACTTATTATACCCCAGTCACCATTCTATGGTGGTGGGTATAAAAATATGGGAAACATTTAAATCTGAAGCAATTTTAAGGAAACTTCGCAAACGTTTATTTATGATTTATCGCTCGAAATATATGTATAAGAAGTTAAAGAAAATTAGAGTAATTTTTACAACTTTTCGACTAAGCGGTGGCGATTTTACAAGGAAAATGTTGGTATTTTGACCATTTTTGTCGAAATCAGAAAAACATATATATATTGGAGCTATATCTAAATCTGAACTGATTTAAACCAAATTTGGTACGCATAGCTACAATGCTAATTCTACTCCCTGTGCAAAATTTCAACTAAATCGGAGTTAAAAGTTGGCCTCTGTGGTCATATGAGTGTAAATCGGGCGAAAGCTATATATGGGAGATATATCTAAATCTGAACCGATTTCAACCAAATTTGGCACGCATAGCTACAATGCTAATTCTACTCTTTGTGCAAAATTTCAAATAAATCGGAGCAAAAAATTGGCCTCTGTGGTTATATAAGTGTAAATCGGGCGAAAGCTATATATAGGAGCTATATCTAAATCTGAACCAATTTCAATAAAATTTGGCACACTTGACTACACTACTAATTGTACTCCTTGTGCAAAATTTCAACAAAATTGGCGTAAAACTCTGGCTTCTGGGACCGTATTAGTCCATATCGGGACTACTTATCTGCTTTATCTAAATCAGAACCGATTTCAATCAAATTTGGCACACTTGACTATATTACTAATTGTTCTTCTTGTGCAAAATTTTAAGCCAATTAGACTAAAACTCTGGCTTCTGGGGCCATATAAGTCCATATCGGGCGAAATATATATATGGGAGCTATATCTAAATCTTGGTATCACAATGGACTGAATAGTCTAAGTGAGCCTGATACATCGGGCTGCCACCTAACCTAACCTAATCTAACCTATATCTAAATCTGAACCGATTTTTTCCAAAATCAATAGGGTTCTATTCTGAGCCAAAACACATACTTGTTCCAAATTTGAAGTCGATTGGACTAAAACTGCGACCTAGACTTTGATTACAAAAATGTGTTCACGGCCAGACGGACATGGCTATATCGACTCAGGAGCCCACCCTAAGCATTTTTGCCAAAGACACCATGTGTCTATCTCGTCTCCTTCTGGGTGTTGCAAACATATGCACTTACTTACAATACCCTGTTCCACAGTGTGGCGCAGGGTATAAAAAGGCCTATTAAATATGTTACGTATGTAATTAAGTATGACAAAATTTTCTATAGAAATAACATTTTGACAAAAGCTTCTATAGAAATAAAATTTTGACAACATTTTCTATAGAATTAGAATTTGGATAAAATTTTAAAATAGAATTAAAATTTTGAAAACATTCTCTATAGAAATAAAATTTTGACAAAATTTTCTATAGAAATAAAACTTTGCCAAAATTTTCTACAGAAAAAAATTTGACAAAATTGATCCATATCGGTCTATAGTTATATATATCCGATCCCCAATCACACAGAAATTGCTCCATATCAGTTCATAATCATGGTTGCCATTCGAGCCAAAAATAATCTACCAAAATTTTATTTCTATAGAAAATGTTGTCAACATTTTATTCCAATCGAAAATTTTGTCAAAATATAATTCCTATAGAAAATTTTGTCAAAATTTTATTCCTATGGAAAATTTTGTCAAATTTTATTTCTGTAGAAAATTTTGGCAAACTTTGTCAAAATTTTATTCCTATGGAAAATTTTGTCAAATTTTATTTCTGTAGTAAATTTTGGCAAACTTTTATTTCTATAGAAAATTTTGTCAAAATTTTATTGCTTAGAAAATGTTGTCAAAATTTTAATTCTATTGAAAATTTTATCCAAATTTTACTTCTATAGAAAATGTTGTCAAAATTTTATTTCTATAGAAAAATTTTGTCAAACTTTATTACATACGTATTTAATAGGTCTTTTTATACCTTCAACCATAGAATGGGTGGTATATTAACTTTGTCATTCGGTTTGTAACACATCGAAATATTGCTCTAAGACACCATAAGGTATATAACAGGTTGGCGATAAGTCCCCGGTCTAACAAAGAAAAACACATTTTTTGTCAAAATTCGTTTTTATTATTCAACATAGTTCTCTTCAAGAGCGGCACAACCATTATAACGACCTTCCAATTTTTTGATACCATTTTGGTAGTACTCCTTCGGTTTTACCTCAAAATAGGCCTCATTTTCGGCGATCACCTCTTCATTGCAGCCAAATTTTTTCCCTGCGACCATCCTTTTGAGGTCTGAGAACAAGAAAAAGTCGCTGGGGGCCAGATCTGGAGAATACGGAGGGTGGGGTAGCAATTCGAAGCCCAATTCATGAATTTTTGCCATTGTTCTCAATGACTTGTGGCACGGTGCGTTGTCTTGGTGGAACAACACTTGTTTCTTCTTCATAATGGGCCGTTATGCCGCGATTTCGACCTTCAAACGCTCCAAGAACGCCATATAATAGTCACTTTTGATGGGTTTTCCCTTCTCAAGTTAATCGATAAAATTTATTCCATGCGCATCCCAAAAACCAGAGGACATTACTTTGCCAGCGAACTTTTGAGTCCTTCCACGCTTCGGAGACGGTTCACCGGTCGCTGTCCACTCAACCGACTGTTGATTGGACTCAGGAGTATAGTGATGGAGCCATGTTTCATCCATTGTCACATATCGACGGAAAAACTTAGGTGTATTACGAGTTAACAGCTGCAAACACCGCTGAGAATCATCAACACGTTGTTGTTTTTCAACTTCATTTTACGGTCATTCAAAATCATTTTGTAGATTTGTTTGATGTTTTCGTCGGTAACCACCTCTTTCAGGCGTCCACTGCGTTCACCGTCCTCCGTGCTCATTTCACCACGCTTGAATTTTGCATACCAATCAATTATTGTTGATTTCCCTGGGGCAGAGTCCAGAAACTCATTATCAAGCCAAGTTTTTGCTTCCACCATATTTTTTTCCTTCAGAAAACAGTATTTTATCAAAACACGAAATTCCTTTTTTCCATTTTATTCACAATAACAAAAGTTGCTTCACAAAAGACGCTCTATCTCACAAACTAATTGACTTACAGACGTCAAATTTTGACACGAATCATTTGAAGGTTGGTACTATAAAAAAATAATATACATTTAATACTAGCGACGCCATCTATGTGTCAGACCGGGGACTTATCAGCCAACCTGTTATATTCTGGGTCGTGGTGAAATTCTGAGTCGATCTGAGCATGTCCGTCCGTCCGTATGTTGAAATCACGCTAACTTCCGAACGAAACAAGCTATCGACTTGAAACTTGGCACAATTAGTTGTTATTGATGTAGGACGGATGGTATTGCAAATGGGCCATATCGGTCCACTTTTACGTATAGCCCCCATATAAACGGACCTCCAGATTTGGCTTGCGGGGCCTCTATAATAAAAATAAAATTTTGACAAAATTTTCACAAGAAGTTCGTTCGTTGAGGTTATATATAAAAACCCTTTATTATACGCAGTTATCGCTATAAATTTGAATTTTCTAAATTTTACAGGAACATATTAAATAAAAAATAAAAAAATTAAATTTTGAAAAAAATCTTTTGGAAAGTTTTTAAAATAAAATCCGAAATATGAAAATGAAATAGCTTCTCATCTGACGAACTAATGCCAAATCAACGCTAAAAGAGATGACCGCCACCCTATGACAAGCCCATATAAGATGCATTGCTTCTAAGACAAATTTTAAACCACTTTTGGATCCAAAAAGAACGATTTCATTGCTGGTTTGTTTATTCGTTTTGGCTGAGTTATTAAGAGCCCCCGCAACGCAATTCTAATTCTATTTTCCTTAGTGTACATCATCGAAAGAAAAACGCTTGTGAAGTCTCAGGAGTGTGTAGCACATAAATCGATTTGCCATAAACTATAATTAAAATGTTTTGTGGATAAAGTTTCTTTATTTGCCATTTATGGTAATTTTATTCCATATTTGTATTGAGAGGTGATGTGAGCTCACCTCTCTTCGTACGCCCTCACCCTTGAATTTGCTAAGACAAATCTTGTGGTTTTCTTAAAATTTCATTTATTTTTATGGGATTTTTATACATTTTTATTATGGGCTTATACTTTTTTGTATTATTTTGTTTTTAATGTTCGAATTTCAATTGGCTGAGAAAATACATGGAGTAGTAAAACTCAAGAAAAAACCTAGGCCAATAATTTTTTTTCGAACACAAAACAAACTTGTCAAAATAACTGTTCGAAGCCATAAAATCTTGGCCACAACTATCAACAGCAGCCATATTTTCGGTAAGCTTTTGGCAGACTAATCAGCCATGTGAACATGGCTCATAGAGAGCCAGAAATAGCCAGCGCACCTAAAATAACGCAAATTTATGACCATTTTTAGAGTGAGTTATCCATGCCATTTACAAAATGTTTTGGCGCTGTCTGTTTGCTGTGCGCATTGCCAAACGAATGAATGGGGGCCTTCTTTTTCTTTTTCTTCTTTTTTTTGTGGCACACTGTAATGCAAACTGCTGCTGATCTCTTTATATAATTGCCTAATTATAATATGAGAATGAATGATGGAGCCAAACTGACACAGTTGTTAAATGATTAAAAAAAAAACAATATTAGGACATAAAATAGAAAGTCACAATAAAAATTAACAAATTGTAAAATTTGTGAATGTCGGTCTTGTTTGGTTAAATACACAAACGTTGATCTAAGCTAATAAAATTTAATAACGAAACGTTTTTTCTGTCTTTTTCAGGTATGTATCGAAATGCAAAATTGTTTTACACGCAAGGTAAATTTAATATATAACCGAAATTTTTTCTAACTAAATCTTTCTCGAAATCTTTATAAATTTTATTACTATGGATAATCATTCGTATTAAATAGTGGCACAAAAGGTGTCAAACTTTTTAATTAAAACCAAAATGAAAAAAAAAACCTTCTAGTTAGAAACTTACCCTAAAAGCATTTTAAAGTTCGATTTTATCCCAAACTCTATATATAATAAATTGTCAACTCTGATGGTGATATGTACCAAACATTTTTAAAGTTTTTTCCATCATTATTGTTAGAAGCAGGGCTGTGGAGTCGAGCCAATTTTGCTCGACTCCGACTCCAGCATTTTTCATCAGCTCGACTCCGACCCCGACTCCGGAGTCGACTCCGAGTAATATAACTAAATCTCATTTTAATACCACTAATTTGTAGTTCTATTGTGGGGGTACCGTAAGTGGATCGATATAAAGTATCGTATTTATTTATGTGTGCAAAAAAGGTCTTAATTTCACATTAGATGCCAATTGAACTCTATATTTCAAGTTTAGGGCAATGTTTAATAAATAAAATAATGATATAAATACCCATCATAATATGAGAAGATACCAACGGTATATGTATTTGTGGACCAAAATTATTGATATTATCTCAAATCATTTAAATTTGTTGCGAGCTATATAAAGGTTTATATTCCCATATGCATGAATTTGAATCTGAATCGATTTAGACAAAATTGTATATACTTCGACAAAATCTATGTACTTAAAATTTAAATCTAACGTTATGGGACGTAACACAATTTTAACAAAAAATAAAAATTCAAGGAAAATCTAAAGTCGGGTGGGCCGATTATATATACTCTGCACAACTTTGTATTTAGATCTACATGATAAAATCTCAATTAAGACTTTTCCAAAATCTCGGGCTATATTTATAATTGTTTAGACAATTTCGCAAAAATGCAATTATGATTCATTCATTGAAAAGTTTTAAAATTTGAGTAATTTCTACAAGTTTTCGAATTAGCAGTGAGTATCGGTGAGCATACAAGTTTGGAAAAATTTTTGTCTAGTAAATAAAATTTTGCAAAATTTTCTACAGAAACAAAATTTTGACTAAATTTTCTATAGAAATAAAATTTTTGCAAAATTTTCTATAGAAATCAAATTTTGGCCAAATATATAGAAATAAAATTTTGAATAAAATTTTTATAGAAATAAAATTTTGCAAAATTTTTTATAGAAATAAAAGTTTGAAAAAATTATCAATAGAAATACAATAAAAGAAAATTGTGACACAATTTTTGATAGAAATAACATTTTGACAAAATTTTCTATAAAAAAAAAAACTTTGAAAAAATTTTCTGTCAATATTCCACATATGTATATGGTCTTAAAATAAAATTAAAAAAACTAATTTCGATTGTTCGAAATATTTTATATAAATTGATATGGGCATTAAAATGGATCGATCCAGCCCATCTAACATTCTAGGAAACATAAAATGATAGCCGTAATTGGAAGTTGATTTTCATTTACAATCATGCTGTACAATGATCGAATGAATAACGCAATGGAAACTAATTTGCGTAAAAACTTGCTTAGTTACAAAAATGTGAAGTGTTTTAAAACAAGTATATACAGCACTAAGTTCGGCCGGGCCGAATCTTAAATACCCACCACCATGAACCAAATATTAGGGTTTCCTTTGAAATTTCAGGACACTTCCCGAAGATAAATTTAAAGATTTCACCTATGAGGACTATGTCAGATTCTGGATTTATAAGAACCATTTTTGTTTGAATTTTAGAAGAGTCATTAACATCTCTTGTAAGTGTGCAAGAAAATTATAAAATAACGTCTTGATTTGAAATCTTAAATCTGTAGAAGTAAAATGTGGAAATTTTACATTGAGTTTCAAGCAATTTTCATGATCAGTGCGCCTTCTACACCCTCAAGAAGTGAAGTCGGTCTATATGGAGGCATTACCAAATGGACCAATAAAAACTTAATCCGATACACGTTTTAGTGAGCCTAAAATACCAGAATATTTACAATTTCATGCGAATCGGATAAAAACTACGGTTTCTAGAAACCCAAGGAGTTAAATCGGGAGATCGTTCTTATGGGGGCTATACTAAAATATGAACCGATACTCACCGTTTTCGGCGCACCACTTTATGGCCCGAAAATACCTCTAGATTTCCAATTTCAGGCAAATTGGATAAAAACTTCGGATTCTAGATGCCCAAGAAGTAAAATCAGGATATCGGTCTATATGGGGGCAATACCAAAACATGGACCGATACTCACCATTTGTGTCACACCTCTTTATGGTCCTAAAATACCTATAAATTTCCAATTTCAGACAAATTGGATAAAAACTACGGTTTCTATAAGCCCAAGAAGTAAAATCGGGAGATCGGTTTATATGGGGGCTTTACCAAAATATGGACCGATACTAACAATTTTTGGCACACGTATTTGTGGTCCTACAATACCTCTAGATTTCCAATTTCAGGTAAATTGAATAAAACCGCGGTTTCTATAAGCCCAAGAAGTAAAATCGGGAGATCGGTCTATATGGGGCCTATACCAAAACATGGACCGATACTCACCATTTTTGGCACATCTTTTTATGGTCATAAAATACCTCTAGATTTCAAATTTCAGGCAAATTGAATAAAAACTACGATTTCTATAGGCCCAAGACCACAAATCGGGAGGTCGGTTTATATGGCGACTATATCAAAACCTGGACCGATATAGCCCATCTTCGAACTTGACCTGCCTGCAAACAAAACACGAACCTGTGCCAAATTTCGGGACGATAGCGCCATTATTGAAGGCTGTAGCGTGATTACAACAGACAGACAGACAGACGGACATGCTTATATCGTCTTAGAATTTCTCCCTGATCAAGAATATATATACTTTAGATAGTCGGAAATCGATATTTCGATGTGTTACAAACGGAATGACAAACTTATTATACCCCCGTCACCATTTTATGGTGGTGGGTATAAAAATGACTATAGAAATAAAATTTTGCAAAATATTTTATAGTAGGTTTTTGGCAAAACTTTCTCAAAATTTTGGTAGTTTATTTTTGGCTCGAAGTACAACCGGGATTGTCAATCACTAGCCGCTACATTTTGTCATCTTTCTGGCAACATATGGATACTGCGACACACCACAATTTATCCCAGCTGAGTCGTTTTTCCTTGCAAGTTAGCAATATCATCAACAGCGCAAAATATCGACGGCGCCAGGCCTCGACGGGATTTCTATGCTAATACTGAAGCATTCCGGGAATACTGGGAGTTGGGTACATTACCAGACATCGACATGGAAACACTCAATAACCTACCCTAAGATTTTCGGGGTTACATCCGACTGCCTTTTATAGTCATCGGCTCATGCCAATACAATTTGTGATTCATACCACGGTAGAAACACGGTCCTCAACTAGCTTGCCCGCAACACTTGTGGTGCAGACAAAAAAACTTTGTTGACTACATACTAAGCAATGGTAAACCTGTTAATGGTAAACAATGCAGTAACATTATTGACTCCTCAGACATAGATATGCAGTGGAATAACTTACAGACCTGTCGTAACGCTGTCCTTAGAACTGCGACAGGATATCTTCGCAGTACCCCACTTGAACATTTTTATATGAATACCAAGATTATGCCAGAGCGTAGATACAATTACGTGTTGGCAAAGCAGCATCTCCTGGGTTGTTATCGTAGCAACCATCCCAATCCCCATCTTATGGATGGGCACCCACCACCCAGGGCTGCTCTTCACCTTGTAGAGCATGCGATCGAGCGTTACAAAAGAGAGGGTCTATATCAGACAGCATTCCAGGCAGTTCAGAACAGGATTCATGGGCATATTATAGGTGAGGTTTATCTCGGAGTTCGAACACCTCCCGGGGAAAGAGACTTCCTAAGGCAGACCAGACAACTGCAGCCGCCTCAAGTTCAACCTATCAGAGATTGATAGCAGCGTAGCTGACATTAGTCTCTTCTGCAACCAAGCTACCGTGGTGCAGTGGTTAGCATGCACGCCTTGCCTATATAGGGTCGTGGGATCAATCCCAGTTTCGACCGAACACTAATATGTTTTTCAGTGGTGTACTATCTTCTTTCATTAGTGCTGATGACATTTCTGAGTGTGGAAGTGGTTCCATCGTAATGGGAAACGTCGTTCGGACGCGGCTATAAGAAGAAGACCTCTTACTATTGAAATAAATAATTCAGATTATTGAATCAATTTTTGTAAAACTCATGCATAGTTCAAATAAGAGTTATAAGAATTCCGGTTAATTTTGTGAAAAACATAAACAATGGCCATGCATTAAGATTGATCCACACTTTATTACCTCAATGATTCATAGCTAATTTCCTAATTTAATCATTTTTACCACAGTACTTATTGCCAATCATTTTTCTTTTGGATGAATGTGATTGAAGTTCCTAACAAATCTCCACTCCTCGCTAACGCTTTGATGCATTTAATTTTGTGGTATTTATCTGCTCAAATGTCTATCGTATCTCTGTGGGGCAATCGATAAATAACTCACCGTAAATATTTGAACAGATAACATTCATTACGCAAGCTCCACCAATCGCCACTGCCAATCCACAAAGCAAGCAAAATTTTCCCTAAAAATTTCCGATGGAAATTTGCGATTTTCCAGTTGTCGAGTGGTGTCGCTTAGATCGATAGCAAAGACAGCGCCGCAATTTAATTTCCAAACATCATCGTAATGACCACAGCCATTCTCCCATTCTCCCAACCCTACTTCAGTTTGTGTTTAGTGTTTGGTCTATGCTCAAGGAGTGAACCAACTAAACCAGTCACATTCGTTTAAAATCACTTGGTAACAAAAATGCTAAGCGTTAAGCGCATTTAATAGTCTGCCACATAATAACAGCAATTTTAGCGCTCAAATTCAATCGCAATCATTTTACTGCTGAGTTTCTTTGCTATATGGCCACCGCTAGTTGGTCTCCTTTAGAGAAAATTTGTAAAATTCAAACACAAAAAAAGGAAATATGAATGAACATGGTTGGTTTTGTTAACCAAATAATTGATGTTGGCTGCTTGGTTGACTTTTTACGGATTAGATTAATGATGGGGAAAACCGTATGGCTGCTCAAAACTACATAAATTTTGAATGTTTAGTGGTCATTTACTTACATTACCAGTGGCTTTGAATTAATATCAAATTGTCTTTAATTTAAATAATTGTTGTGGAATATTTAGTTTTTTGATAAATTGTTGAATTAGAACCATACGAGGGTTGAATTCTTTTATTTCGGGTTTAAAGACCAAACACAAATATTAATAATTGAAAACCGCTTTATTATATTTTTAAAATATTCCTCATTACACATTTCCATTCGTTTGAACCAATTGTGGAAACATTTTTGCCACCCTCATGGAGGTAAATCCAAAACATGCATTCTGAATGCATCAAACACTTATTCAGGCGTTGAATTTCTCATTTTATTTTTTATCTACGGGTTAACATTCGATTCAAGGTCAGGACTGAACCGGATGAAACAGCAAACCGATATTTGGAGTGCTAAAAAAATGCAAGGGGGTTGAGCCGATATTTGAGAGCTCGGATTTTCACTGTGACCAACCGCGCAAAAAAAAATTAAGAAAATTTTACCAAAAATCAACCAAATTTAAAAATTTTATTTTGAAATGTTTGTGGTTATTATAGAAAAGAATATTTTTTCTATAAAGGAAATGTTTTATTATTTTATTTCAGTGTCTGTAATATTTTGTCAAAATTTTATTTCTATAGAAAATTTTCTCAAAAACGTATTTCTATAGAAAATTTTGTCAAAATTTTATTTCTATAGGAAATTTTGTCAAAATTTTAATTCTACAGAAAATTTTGTCAAAATTTTATTTCCATAGAAAATTTTGTCAAAATTGTATTTCTATAGAAAATTTTGTCAAAATTTTATTTCTATTGAAATGCTTGTCAAAATTTTATTTCTATGGAAACATTTGTCAAACTGTTATTTCTATAGAAAATTTTGTCAAAATTTTGTTTCTATAGAAAATTTTATCAAAAATGTTTTTCTGTAGAAAATTTTGTTAAAATTTTATTTCTATAGAAAATTTTGTCAAAATTTTATTTCTATAGAAAATTTTGTCAAAATTTTATTTCTATAGAAAATTTTGTCAAAATTTTATTTCTATACAAAATTTTGTCTAAATTTTATTCCTATAGAAGATTTTCTCAAAATTCTATTTCTACCAAAAACTTTTTCAAAATTCCATTTCTATAGAAAAGTTTGTTAAAATTATTTTTCTATAGAAAATTTTGTCAAAATTTTATTTCTATAGAAAATTTTGTCAAAATTTTATTTCAATAGAAAATTTTGTCAAAATTTTATTTCTATAGAAAATTTTGTCAAAATTTTATTTCTATAGAAAATTTTGTAAAAATTTTATTTCCATAGAAATTTTGCCAAATTTTATTTATAGAAACTTTTGCCAAAATATTATTATTTTATAAATTTTGCCAAAATTTTATTTCTATAGAGGATTTTCTAAAAATTCTATTTCTATAGAAAATTTTGTCAAAATTTTATTTCTATAGAAAATTTTGTCAAAATTTTATTTCTATAGAAAATTTTGTCAAAATTTTATTTCTATAGAAAATTTTGTCAAAATTTTATTTCTATAGAAAATTTTGTCAAAATTTTATTTCTATAGAAAATTTTGTCAAATTTTATTATAGAAACTTTTGTCAAAATATTATTATTTTATAAATTTTACCAAAATTTTATTTCTATAGAAGATTTTCTAAAAATTCTATTTCTATAGAAAATTTTATCGAAATTCCATTTCTATAGAAAATGTTGTCAAAATGTTATTTCTATAGAAAATTTTGTCAAAATTTTATTTCTATAGAAAATTTTGTCAATATTTTATTTCTATAGAAAATATTGTCAACATTTTATTTTTATAGAAACTTTTTGTCAAAATTTCATTTGTATAGCAAATTTTGTCAAAATTTTATTTGAATAGAAAATTTTGTCAAAATTTTATTCCTATAGACAAATTTGGCAATTTTTGTCTATAGAAGATGCTCTCAAAATTTTATTTCTATAGAAAATTTTATTTCTATACAATATTTTGTAAAAATTTTTTTCTATAACAAATATTGTCAACATTTTATTTTTATAGAAACATTTGGTCAACATTTTATTTGTATAGAAAATTTCATCAAAATTTAATTTGTATAGAAAATGTTGTCAACATTTTATGTCTGCAGAAAAAATTTATTTCTATAGAAAAATTTGTCAACATTTTATTTCTATAGAAAATTTGTTCAAAATTTTATTTCTAGAAAAATATTGTCAAAATTTTATTTTTATAGAAAATTTTTGTCAAAATTTTATTTGTATAGAAAATTTGTCAAAATTTTATTTCTATAGACTATTTTTTCAAACTTTTAGTTCTATAGACAATTGTGTTAATTTTATTTCTTTAGAAAATGCTGTCAGAATTTTAGTTCTATAGAAAAGTTTATTTCTATAGAATATTTTGTCAGAAATGTATTTTTATTAAAATTCTATTTCTATAGAAATATTTGCCAAAATTCTATTTCTACAGAAAATTTTGTTAATATTTTATTTCTATGGAAACTTTTGTCAAAATGTTATTTCTATGGACAATTTTGTCAAAATTTTATTTCTATAGAAAATTTTGTAAAAATTTTATTTCTATAGAAACTTTTGTCAAAATTTTATTTCTATAGAAACTTTTGTCAAAATTTTATTTCTATACAAAATTTTGTCTAAATTTTATTTCTATAGAAAATTTTGTCAACATTTAATTTCTATAGAAACTTTTGTCAAAATTTTATTTCTATACAAAATTTTGTCTATATTTTATTTCTATAGAAGATTTTCTCAAAATTCTATTTCTACCAAAAACTTTTTCAAAATTCCATTTCTATAGAAAAGTTTGTTAAAATTATATTTCTATAGAAAATTTTGTCAAAATTTTATTTCTATAGAAACTTTTGTCAAAATTTCATTTCTATAGAAGATTTTCTCAAAATTCTATTTCTACAGAAAATTTTGTCAAAATATTATTTCTATAGAAAATGTTGTCAAAGTTTTAATTCTTTCAAAAATTTTGTCAAAATTTGAATTCTATAGAAAATTTTGTCAAAATTTTATTTCTTTACAAAATTGTGTCAACATTTTATTTCTATAGAAAATATTGTCAACATTTTATTTTTATAGAAACTTTTTGTCAAAATTTCATTTGTATAGCAAATTTTGTCAAAATTTTATTTGTATAGAAAATTTTGTCAAAATTTTATTCCTATAGACAAATTTGGCAATTTTTGTCTATAGAAAATGCTCTCAAAATTTTATTTCTATAGAAAATTTTATTTCTATACAATATTTTGTAAATTTTTTTTTTTATAAAAAATATTGTCAACATTTTATTTTTATAGAAAAATTTTGTCACAATTTTATTTATATAGAAAATTTCATCAAAATTTTATTTCGACAGAAAATTTGGTCAAAATTTTATTTCTAGAAAAATATTGTCAAAATTTTATTTTTATAGAAAATGTTTGTCAAAATTTTATTTGTATAGAAAGTTTTGTCAAAATTTTATTTCTATAGACAATTTTTTCAATCTTTTAGTTCTATAGACAATTGTGTCAATTTTATTTCTTTACAAAATGCTGTCAGAATTTTAGTTCTATAGAAAATTTTATTTCTATAGAATATTTTATCAAAAATGTATTTTTATTAAATATTTTGTCTACAGAAAAATTTTATTTCTATAGAAAATTTTGTCAAAATTTTATTTCTATAAAGAAATATTGTCAGTTTATTTTTATACAAAATTTTTGTCAAAATTTTATTTGTATAGAAATATTTTTCAAGATTTTATTTGTATAGAAAATGTTGTCAACATTTTATTTCTATAGGCAATTTGTCAATTTTATTTCTTAGAAAATGCTGTCAAAATTTCATATCTATAGAAAATTTATCAAAAATTTATTTCTATTGAAATTTTTTTCAAAATTTTATGTGTACAGAAAAGTTTTTTTCTATAGAAATATTTGTCAAAATTTTATTTTTATAGATATATTTTCATCATTTGATTTCTATAAAAAATATTGTCAATATTTTATTTGTATAGAAAATGTTTGTCAAAATTTTATTTCTATAAAAAATGTTGTCAAAATTTTATTTCTATAGAAAATGTTGTCAAAATTTTATTTGTGTAGAAAATTTTTTCAAAATTTTATTTGTATAGAAAATGTTGTCAAAATTTTATTTCTATAGAAAATGTTATCAAAAATTTTTTTCTATTGAAAATTTTGTCAAAATTTTATGTCTATAGAAGAATTTAGTTTAATTTTGTCAATAATTTATTTCTATAGAAAAATCTATCAAAATTTTATTTCTATACAAAATTTTGACAAAATAGTGTTCTATAAAAAAATGTTATCAAAAATTTTTTTCTATAGAAAATTTTGTCAAAATTTTATTTCTATAGATATATTGTCAACATTTTATTTCTATAAAATATTTTTATTTGTATAGAAAATTTTTGTCAAAATTTTATTTCTATAGAAAATTTTGTCAAAATTTTGTTTCTATAGAAAATGTTGTCAAAATTTTATTTCTATAGAAAGTTTTGTCAAAATTTGACTTCGATAGAAAATTTTGTCAAAATTTTATTTCTATAGGAAATTTTCTCAAAATTTCATTTCTATAGAAAATTTTCTCAAAATTTATTTCTATAGAAAATTTTGTCAAAGTTTTCTGGTGATTGGTTTACTTAGGGGGGCTATACTCGTATATGATTATGAACCTATATGGACTAGTTTTGGCATGATCAACCGGTTCGGGTGGAAGTTGCTCCTCCAAGATGCTCCGAATATTTATAGTTCATGTGGTCTGATACAAATATTTCGACGTATTACACATCCTATGTGGAAGGTATAAAACTGTGTCTCTATTATATACATTTTACACTGTGTATAGATATTGATCATCAACAACATTTTCTTGGTATTGCCAATAAATACTTGTATTAAAGCGGATGTCAATCAATCTAATTTTTTCCACTTCGACATACCAAATTTATAGCTCATTTTGCAATTAGTTGAAATTGAATATTTTGTTGCTATTAAAGCGATAACATTAGACTGACCCTAGTGGAGAAAAAAAAAGTAAATTCAAATTAGTTAGACAAACAATTACTTTGTCATAAATTAGCAAATTTTATGAACCGTCCATCACATTCATAATGTGGTGACAGTGATGATGATAGTTACAGAGGGCCACAATGATTGCAACATTGACCAGCGCTATGGCAAATGTCCCGGCATAGTTTTATGGGAGTATACCACGTCGGGCACTTAAACAAAGAATGTGTGACAATAATCACCCATTACTGGAACCGTGTAATCGAGTGGAAGGAGTCATACCGACCAATCGACAATCCAACCAACCATCGAGCATATCCATCGATGAAAGCAATGTGGCATGTACCCACCACACTTTGTTTTATGTAATGGCACCGCCGCCGCCGCCGCCATATCTAAAAGTTTAGAGCTACAGCTCAAATTGACAATAATAGCATATCTGTCATTAGCAAATATTTATGTTGACAGCCGTTTAACAAATTGATTGACAGTTTTTGTTTAAAACCAAAACAAAGGCCCCAACTCAATGATGTGCGAGTCATTGGTGAAGTGAAGTCTCTCTGTATCACCATTATTGATCCATCCATCGATTTTTTTTTTGTTTTCATTTTGGAGGGTTAGAGAAAATGTTTACACGCAGGAATTTTGGTGTTCGCTGGGCGAAAAAGGAGATACAACTTTTCGAGCCATTTATTCTGCAACGATGATGATGATGGCGATGACGACGATCAGTTGAGTTCCTCAAACAAAGACATTGTGCAATCATCATTGAAAGGTGCACTGTGATTAAGAATAAGGGACAGTGTTTATGGGATATATGAATAATAATAAATGTTTGCACTTTTATACAATCTTTGAAACTTCATTAAAATATCTTGAAAGGATACCCAAATGTCAGATATTTCGTCGTCGTTCGAAATCGTTTAAATACGGGAGGTTTGTTGAGCTAAAAATAACATCGAACATCACTTAGTGATAACGGATACCATCACTAATTTTGATGTATACGGAGGGAAAACATTGCCCGAAATTTTTGGATCTGATTAACTATTGAGAGCGAACATTTTAAGTCGAATGAAGGACAAAGCGACTTCATTGAAAAGTTTGTCGACTTTTGGACAAGGAAAACACTTTTTATCAGAGAAATTCGTCTTCTATGATAAGCAAAATTCGCATTTGAAGGACATTTTTGGCCTCACGATAACATTTTTATACCCTCCACCATAGGATGGGGGGATATTAACTTTGTCATTCCGTTTGTAACACATCGAAATATTGCTCTAAGACCCCATAAGGTATATATATTCTGGGTCATGGTGAAATTCTGAGTCCGGACATGCTCAGATCGACTCAGATAAACCGTCCGTCCGTCCGTCTGTTGACATCACGCTAACTTCCGAACGAAACAAGCTATCGACTTGAAACTTTGCACAAATAGTTGTTATTGATGTAGGTCGGATGGTATTGCAAATGGGCCATATCGGTCCACTTTTACGTATAGCCCCCATATAAACGGACCCCCAAATTTGGTTTGCGAATCCTCTAAGAGAAGCAAATTTCATCCGATACGTCTGAAATTTGGTACATGGTGTTAGTATATGGTCTCTAACAACAATGCAAAAATTGGTCCACATCGGTCCACTTTTACGTATAGCCCCCATATAAACGGACGCCCAAATTTGACTTGCGAATCCTCTAAGAGAAGCAAATTTCATCCAATCCGGCTGAAATTTGGTACATGGTGTTAGTATATGGTCTCTAACAACCATGCAAAAATTGGTCCACATCGGTCCATAATTATATATAGCCCCCATATAAACCGATCCCCCGATTTGACTTGCGAATCCTCTAAGAGAAGCAAATTTTATCCGATCTGGCTGAAATTTGGTGCATGGTGTTAACATATAGTCTCTAATGGCCATGCGAAAATTGGTCAACATCGGTCCATAATTATATATAGCCCCCATATAAACCGATCACCAGATTTGACCTCCGGAGCCTCTTGGAAGACCAAAATTCATCTGATTCAGTTGAAATTTGGTACGTGGTGTTAATATATGGCCTCAAACACCCATGCAAAAATTGGTCGAAGTCGGTCCATAATTGTATATAGGCCCTATATAAACCGATCCCCATATTTGACCTTCGGTCGGTTGAAATTTGGTACCTGAAGTTAGTATATGGTATCCAACAACAATTCAGGAATTGGTTCATATCAGTCCATAATTATATATAGCCCCCATATAAACCGATCCCCAGATTTGACCTCCGGTGCCTTTTGGAGAAGCAAAATTCATCCGATCTGGTTGAAATTTGGTACGTGGTGGTAGTATATGATATTTAACAACTATGCCAAAAGTGGTCCATATCAGTCAATAATCATATATAGCCCCCATATAACCCGATCCAGAGATTTGGTTTTGGAGCCTCTTGGAGGAGCAAATTTCATACGAGTCAGTTGAAATTTGGTACATTGTGCTAATATATGGCCGTTAACAACCATGCCTAATTAGGTCCATATCGGTCTATAGTTATATATAGCCCCCAGATAAATCGATCCCCAATCACACAAAAATTGGTCCATATCAAGTTCATAATTGTATATAGCCCCCATATAAGCGAACCCCATATTTCAATTCTGGCTCTCTGCGTACAAAAAGTCCATATCGATTCGTAATTATTTGTAGACTTAACTATACATAACTTTTTTGTCTAATATATACCATGTATGGACTAAATCACAATTTAGAAAACGATGTTAAGAAGTTTTAAGATACCACAACCCAAGTAATTCGATTGTCGATGCCAGTCATTCGTAGAAGTTTCTACGCAATCCATGGTGGATGGTACATAAGATTCGGCCTGGCCGAATTTACGGCCGTATATACTTGTTTTCAGTGTATATTTTAGTCGGAGACCAATATTTCGATGTGTTACAAATGAAATAACAAAGTTACCACCATTCCATGGTGGTGGGTATAACGAACAGCTGACGAGCAACGCTACACTTACGAGACGTTTTTGGATGCATAACTAGGCCTTTAAGCTTCCAGTAGTAGATTACGGGAAATTAAGCTCCTGGTATTAGATTTGGAGGAGTTTAGCTTCCGGTAGTGGATTTAGAGAAGTTGAGCTCCCCATAGCAGCAGTAGATGTCTATGGTCCTATATCGCATCCTTTTCGATGCACACAAAAAACATATTTTTTGTGTGCTTCAATCACGAAATTAATTGATACAATTAATTTTTATGATTTTTGTTTCAACTAAAAATTTGTTGAAACAATTAGGTTTGGAATTGACATTTAATTGGAAATATTTTCGTAATATTTTTTGTTTCTGTGTAAATGCTTGTGACGACACTGGACATATGGCTAGCAGACAAACTATTAACAATTCTCCAACAAAGATGTTTTGTCCCCCAAAATTGTATTTGACATCACTGTGCATCTGCGTTGTCATCTTAATCTCTCTGTCTAATCCAAGTTAAACATAAATATTTATTTGGCTTTTATCCCAAAAGCAGTGACAATACCTCCAGCACATAAAGGTACTTCATCTAATCTAGCTTCACTAACGAGTACTGTGGCACTTCAACAATTGGTGAAAATATTGCTGATTTTTATGTTTGTATTTATTTTTGTTTCTCGCCTTTTTTTAGTTGGTTGGTTGGTTGGATTTCGTGTTATGGCCATAAGTCCATAGTGGCTAGGCAGTGTGTTAGCCTTTATATGGGAATGTTGCAAGTTGGCTTAACAAACACCGCTCAAATATGTTTGCGACTAGATTTGGTCGCGTTGTTTTTTTCTTTGTTTCTTCTTTTTTTTTGTGGTAACAACACCCCACCAAGAGTATGTCATTGGTCTCTGTTACATTCTCATGGGTCACCAACAATGGGCTTTTGCATTGAGGTTTCGTTTTATTTGATTTGTTGGGAAAGGTTTTTATTCTGTCACTTAGTTTATGTTTGGAAGTTGACAAGATGGCTTAAGGCATCTACAATAAAATATTGTGATGTGACAGTGGATAACAATTTTGATTTTGTTTTTCGATTTATTTTTATGAACTCCTCTTTAGGATGAAGTCATCTAGGAGTCTGTGGACTTCAAGGGAGTTAAGGCTTGCCAGAACAAAATTCCAGGTTTTGAAGTTTAGACCCTTATGTGATGCTCGAGAAGGTAGGGGCTAAGACCAATACACGGGTTTTCATATGTTTGGGTGTAAAAATTATATGTTTGGAACTCAAATTTTTTAACACAATATTTTTAAGTGCAAGCATATAATGTTCATAAACTAATCTAACATGTTTGGGACATATATGTTAATATATTATGCTTTGATGCAAACATATATTAATTTAAAAATAGCCTATAAACACATATGTGTTTAGAAAGAGAGACCTAGAGAGTATGCTGGAAGTAAAATAATAGAAGTAACCAATTGGCGCCTTAAAAATATATCCACCCAAAGAAAATTTCATTAAAATTTTTTTCTACCAATGTATGCCCTACAGTGAAATGTTTGAACAATACAAACAATATTTTCTTTGGACTAATCCTGAAAATATATGTGCTTGAAGCAAAGTGTGTTTGGGGTATATAAAGGGTGGTTAAAATTTCAAGGGCCGATGTTGATTTTGAATAAAACACAAACTATTTAGGAAATTATTATTGTTGTTGTTGTTGTTGTAACAGTTTATTGTGATCTCATCCATTTCATGTTATACGCTTGGTACATCAGCTTGTTGGCAGATCAAGGAACTCTGCGACTAAGATGGGGTGTGTCCAGAGTGATCTGGTGGTAAGTCGGGTTGGTTTGGCTGGGCAAGAGAAAAGATGACGCGTGTCGTGTGGCCCTTGGTTGCAAATTGGACAAACGTCAGCTACGCTGCTATCAATCACCGATAAGTAGGAATTGAGGCGGCTGCACTTGCCTGATCTTAATTGGGCCAAAACTACCTAGTCTGCCGTGGGAGGTCTCTTTCCTCCGGTGCTATGGGCGGTGGTCGGACTCTAAGAATAGGATTAACCTTGTAGCTTCTCACCGCTTCAGCTACAGTATCCTCATGAATCCTGTTCAAACCTGCCTGGTACGCTGCTTGATCTAGAGGCTCTCTTTTATAGCGCTGGATCTCGCGCTCTAGATTATGTATATCAACCCTTACGTTCCTGGGTGGTGGTTGTGTATCCATAAGATGGTGGTTTGGATGATTACTGCGATAACAACCCAGGAGATACTGCTTTGACAACATGTAGTTGTGTCTTCGCACAGGGATGATCTTTGTCTCCACATAAAGGTGATCCAGGGGTGTGCTGCGGAGACACCCAGTCGCAGTTCTAAGAGCAGCGTTCTGGCAGGTTTGTATGTTATTCCACTGCGTATCACTGGTCTGCGGTGTCCACACTGGCGCTGCATAGTTTACCACTGACCGGCCAATTGCCTTATAAGTAGTTAGCAAGGTTTCTTTGTCCGCACCCCAAGTACTGCCGGCTAGTGACTTGAGGACCTTGTTTCTACCACGGAGCTTATTACAAATTGCAGTGGTATGGGCAGCGGGCCTGAAAAGGCTGTCGAATGTGACCCCAAGAATCTTGGGGTAATTTGTGGTCGGAATTATTTCGCCATCGACACTAATATTCAACTGCCTGCGCACTTCTGCCGTCCATGTAGTAAATAGTGTGGCTGAGGATTTGGTGGGGGATATCCTCAAGTTTCTCGCAGTGAAATAACTGGTAAGATTAGCTATGTAGACGTTCAACCGATCGCAAATGTCATCAACATTGGGCCCAGATGCCAAGATTGTACAGTCATCCGCATATGATACAATCTCGACGCCGTCAGGAGGGGGTGGAATCGAGGACATGTAGAGGTTAAACAGTGCCGGAGATATCATCCCACCTTGGGGAACTCCCTGTTTAACTCTACGCGGTCTTGACTTTCTGTCCCTGAATTCCACGTACGACTGGCGTCCACACATATAATTCAGCACCCAACGCTTCGCTCCTGCCGGTAGGGACGTATTCTCGATGTCCTCAAATAATGTGGCATGGTTGACCGTATCGAATGCTTTCGATAGGTCAAGCGCCACGAGGACCGTCCTGTGACACGGCCTGGGCTGCTTAAGTCCCTTATTAATATGTGTCGAAATGGCATGTAAGGCTGTTGTCGTACTATGTACCTTACGGAATCCATGTTGATGGTGGGCAGCTGGAAAATTCTCCACAAGGCTGGGGAGGAGTAATGCCTCAAGTGTCTTGGTTACTGGCGAAAGAAGGGATATCGGTCTGTACGATTCACCTTTGCTCGAATCTTTGCCCGGTTTCAGTAGTGGAATCACCCTTCCCATTTTCCAGACATCGGGTATAATGTGTGATTCCAAAGATAAATTGACGAGTCTGGTCAGGTACTCAACTCCCAGTATTCCCAGATGCTTCAGCATTAGCATTGAAATTTCGTCAGGGCCCAGCGCCTTAGATGGTTTGGCGCTGTTGATGACATTGGTAACTTCGGCTGCAGTAAATTGTGGTGTGTCATCGGCTCGGAGACCACGTACACGACGGGTGGCTCTCCTTTTCGCTCTATCACTCTCGGGATGCTCGACAAACTGTCGGTTGAAGTATTTGGCGCACCTCTTCGGATCAGTCACAGTCACGTCGCCAAATGTGACTGAAATCCCATCATCCCTTGTGGAGGGGTTCGAGAGGGGAAATTATTGTAATTTTATTTTATTATGATATATTGGTATTACTCAATTATGTATGGAACAAAATATCGGCCAAATGGGCTCCGCGACCTCGGTGGCACACCTTCGTCCTATGGTCCAAATTTTCGATGACGCTGAGGCATAATGGAGGTTCTATGCCGTTAATGTGCCGAATTATCTCATCCTTTAGCTCTTGAATTGTTGCTGGTTTATCGACGTACACCTTTTCTTTCAAATAACCCCAAAGAAAAAAGTCTAACGGTGTCAAATGACATGATCTTGGCGGCCAATTGACATCGCCATTACATGAGATAACACGGCCATTGAATTTGTTGCGCAAAAGAGCCATTGTTTCGTTAGCTGTGTGGCAAGTGGCACTGTCCTGCTGAAACCACATATCGTCCACATCCATATCTTCCAATTCGGGCCATAAAAAGTTCGTTATCATCTCACGATAGCGAACACCATTCACAGTAACTGCCTGACCGGCCTCATTTTGGAAAAAATACGGCCCGATGATGCCGCCAGCCCATAAACCGCACCAAACAGTCACTCTTTGTGGGTGCATTGGTTTTTCGACAATCACTCTTGGATTATCATTCGCCCAAATTCGGCAATTCTGTTTATTGACGAATCCACTGAGGTGAAAATGTGCCTCATCACTGAAGATGATTTTCTTCAAAAATTTGGACCATCGGATGAAAGTGTGCCACCGAGGTCGCGGCGCCCATTTGGCCGATATTTTATCCCATACATAATTGAGTAATACCAATATATCATAATAAATTAAAATTACAATAATTGTAGTTAATAAATAGTTTGTTCCCAGATTAGTTCCCAGATAAACCGGCCCCAATCACACAAAACTTGGTACATATCAGTTCATAATTGTATATAGCCCCCACACAAAACGAGCCCCGTATTTCATTTCTGGTTCTCTAATTACCACGAAACAGTTGATATCGGTTCGTAAGTATGTATAGACGCCCCTATATACCGATCAAGAACTAAATTATATACGTATTTAATCAGCCTTTTTTGTCTAAAATAAACCACGTGTGGGCTAACTTACAATTTAGAAGAATTTTACGATACCTTGTCATCGGCGAGTATTGCTACAGCCCAAGTAATTCGATTGTGGATGACAGTCTTTAGTAGAAGCTTCTACGCAATCCATGGTGGAGGTTACATAAGATTCGGCTAGGCCAAAAAATGTCTATAGAAAATTTTTTCATAATTTTATTTCGATAGAAAATATTGTCAAAATTTTATTTCTATCGAAAATTTTGTAAACATTTTATTTCTATATAAAATTTTTACATAATCTTCTTCCTGTACAAAATTTTTGCATAATTTTGTATCTAAACAAACTTTTTTAAATTTATTTCTGTAAAAAATTTTGGCAAAATTTTATTACTATAGAAAATTTTGTTTATATTTCCATAAATATTTTTGTCCAAATTTTATTTCTACAGAAAATTTTGCAAAAATTTTACTTCTAATTTTTAAATTTTTTTTTTCTAATTTTTAAAAATTATTATTATTTCTAATTTTTAAAAAATTACCGATTTAACGAAAATTGACCAAAATCAACCAAATTCCATTTGGTCCGATGGTCGGAATTTGGACCAAAATGACAATCCTGCTCCGGAGGTCAAATCTGGGAATCGGTTTATATGGGAGCTATATATAATTATGGACCAATATGTATAAATTTTTGCATGGCTATTAGAGACCATATACTAACACCACGTATCAAATTTCAACAGGATCCGATAAATTTTGCTCCTCCCAGAGGCTTCGGAGGTCAAATCTGAGGATCGATTTATATGGTGGCTATATATAATTATGGACCGTTATGGACCAATTTTAGTACGGTTGTTAGAAACCATATACTTATAACTCGTATCAAATTTACACTGGATTCGATGAATTTTGCTCCTCCAAAAGGCGCCGCAAGCCAAATCTGGGGGTCGATTTATATGTGGGCTATACGTAAAAGTGGTGCGATATGGCCCATTTACACTACCGTCCGACCTACGTCAATAATAACTACTTGTGCCAAATTTCAAGTCGATAACTTTTATCATTCGGAAGTTCGCGTGATTTCAACAAACGGACGGACGGACGTGGTTAGAACGACTCAGAATTTCAACACGACCCAAAATATATATTTTTTATGAGCAATATTTCGATGTGTTATAAACAGAATGACGATTCATATACCCTCCACCATCCTATGGTGGAGGGTATATGAATCGATTGTGGATCCTGCGATGCGCTTTAAAAGAAACGTTTGTGGACTTGTCCAAAAAGACTGCATCGGAGTGGAAAAATCGATGGGGGATCCCGCGATGCGCTTTAAAAGTAATGTTTGTAGACTTGTCCAAAAAGACTGCATCGGAAGTTGAAAACAAGGATATACGGCCGTAAGTTCGACCAGGCCGAATCTTTTTTTTTTCCTTATGTACCCTCCACCAGGGATTACGTAGAAAGTTCTGCTAAAGACTGCCATCCACAACCGAATTACTTGGGTTGTGGTAATATTAACCGATGGCAAGGTATCTTAAAAGTTAGCCACAATATAACTCGTCTTCTAAATTGTAAGTTGGTCCATACGGGGTATACATTAGACAAAACAAGTATATACGGCCGTAAGTTCGGCCAGGCCGAATCTTATGTAACCTCCACCATGGATTGCGTAGAAACTTCTACGAAAGACTGTCATCCACAAATTTCAACACACATGGTGGTTAAATATCATATACTACCACCACGTACCAAATTTCAACCAGATCGGATGAATTTTGCTTCTCCAAAAGGCACCGGAGGTCAAATCTGGGAATCGGTTTATATGGGAGCTATATATTATTATGGACTGATTGGAACCAATTCCTGCATGGTTGTTGAATACCCTATACTAACATCACGTACCAAATTTCAACCGAATGGGAAGAATTTTGCTCTTCCAAGGTGCTCCGGAGGTCAAATCTGTGGATCGGTTTATATGGGGCCTATATATAATTATGGACCGATATCGACCAATTTTTGCATGGGTGTTTGAGGCCATATATTAACATCACGTACCAAATTTCAACTGAATCAGATAAATTTTGGTCTTCCGAGAGGCTCCGGAGGTCAAATCTGGTGACCGGTTTATATGGGGGCTTTATATAATTATGGACCGATAAGGACCAATTTTTGCATGGTTGTTAGAGACCATATACTTACACCATGTACCAAATTTCAGCCGGAGCAGATGAAATTTGCTTCTCGTAGAGGCTCCGCAAGCCAAATCGGGGGATCGGTTTATATGGGGGCTATATATAATTATGGATCGATGTGAACCAATTTTGGCATGGTTGTTAGAGACCATATACTTATAACACGTACCAAATTTACACTGGATCCGATGAATTTTGCTCCTCAAAAAGGCTCCGCAAGCCAAATCTGGGGGTCGATTTATATGTGTATAGGTAAAAGTGGTACGATATGGCCCATTTCCACTACCGTCCGACCTACATCAATAATAACTACTTGTGCCAAATTTCACAAAGACTTCATCGGAGTGGAAAAATCGATGGGGTATCCCACGATGTGCTTTAAAAGTAATGTTTGTAGACTTGTCCAAAAAGACTGCATCGGAAGTTGAAAACAAGTATATACGGCCGTAAGTTCGACCAGGCCGAATCTTATGTACCCTCCACCATGGATTACGTAGAAAGTTCTGCTAAAGACTGCCATCCACAACCGAATTACTTGGGTTGTGGTAATACTAACCGATAGTATCTTAAAAGTTCTTAACATCGTCTTCTAAATTGTAAGTTGGTCCATACGAGGTATATATTAGACAAAAAAAGGTCGATTAAATATAATTTAGAGAGCCTGCAGAGGAATATGGGGGTCGATTTATATGCGGGCTATATACAATTATGAACCGATTTGGACCAATTTTTGCATGGGTGTTAGAGGCCATATACTAACACAACATAGAAAATTTCGAACGAATCGGATGAAATTTGCTGCTCTAAGAGGCTCCGGAGGTCAAATCTGGGGATTCGTTTATATGGGGTCTATATATAATTATGGACCGATTTGGTCCAATTTTTGCATGGATATTAGATGCTATATATCAACACTACGTACCAAATTTCAACCGGATCGGCTGAAAAGAAATGTTTGTGGAACAACTTCCAATTTGTTTTGCTGCCCACCAAAAAAATTTGGAAATTTTTCCAAAGGCACAACTTTAAAAGCACTTCCAGAAGATGCACTCCCAATGATGTTCTTTATTTTAACTACCCAGGAAATTCGTGTAATTCAATTTGTTATAACTTGGTTTTTTTTTCATACTTTTAAATGATAATTTTAACTTTTTTTGTTTCAAATAGGTTAAAAACAGAGTAAGAATTCATAAAATTGTACAAATCATTTAAATTTTGTCGACAAAAATGCTAAATCCAATCTGAAAAAATTGTGAATTTTTGAAAATATTTGAGATCAAACGTTTCCTACAAGCGTTAGAATCCATTAAAAATTATAACAAATTATAAAAATAATTTATTTGACAAAATATCACAGAATTTTATTGAATTCGGATCACACCTAAAGAAGTGATGCAAATTCAGTGCAACTGCAGTTGAAATGGAGGACTTCCGTCCTATGACAAGCCCATGTTAAATTCATCGCTTCTGTGTCAATTTTACACCACTTCCGGATCCAAAAAGAACATTTTCATTACTTTTTTGGCGACGCTTTTTTTGCTGGGTGGTATATGATCTAGAAGATAAATCCAAAATTTTACAATAGACCCGACAAAGAAAAAAATCTACTAATTCTCTACGAGGATGTATTTAATGGCAATTTCGATTGGGAAAAAAGGTGCAACATTCTCGAAATTGATTGCCACATATGAAGGACACTGTCATAAATTTCTGTTCCTGTACCCCTCAAAATGTTGTGAATTAATAATAACTTTGGAATGACACTATCATTTGGGCGAACACAATGAGGGAAAAAGTAGTGTAACACCAAGGCAACATTTTTTTGCGAAACGAAAACGCCCTAAGATTCATCACATCCTAACTTTTGGCTCTATATATTATATTTTCTTATTTATTTCAGTAACAAATTATTTCGTTCTCTTTGGCCCACTGTAGCATCGATTACATTGTCGTTGAAGTTGACAAGTTTGCTTAAATCAAAAATTACTTTAGCTTGCAACGAAAAATCTCTTGGTACAAAGCCAAATGTATCGCTAACAAGAAAACAAAAATCTCCAATTATATTATCTTAAGATTTCTTCGCTTTTTGTTGTTTGCATTTTCAAATTGATACCATGTAAAGAAGCCGTAAAATCTACAGTTAACCTTAATTTAGGTTAATGCCTACCTACTTGCCTCCCTATTTTCCTGCTTGAATGAATCTTGCAAACGTTTGTGAGTAACGGACTACAATGGCAGCATAAACGATGAATAGGAGGAGGTAGTACTATAGGCCGTAAACTGCATTTCGGGGTGCCACTACAAAAAAAGGTACATAAATGCATAAATGATTTCTTTATGGCCCAGCAATTTGGCATTACGTTGTGAGTGTTGGGCTTCTAATTTTGCTTCGCTATAGAGGTAACTACAAAATATTTTTTTTGATTTAAAGTAACCCATTGCTGATCGCCTCTCCACTTGCAATTATGTTGTTCAGTTAACCAAACCTTGTGACAGACTAGTGGACAGTAAGTCCGTCCGTCTGTCTATCATTCTTATATTTCTTCCATTACTTCTTTAAAGCCATTCAATTTGATGCTGATGTATCTCGCCTTTATACCACCATTCCAATTCTTCTCTGTTCATTTGTTCGCTGGGTTGGTTCTTGCCACAAATTCAATTAAAAGCATGCGTGTGTGGCATTTTTTTGCTGTTTTTCTACCATAAAACAATAAAAATGTTGGTAGTGCTGATGGCCCCCATTTAGGAGCACTGACGTATTTGCAACATCGAAGTATGTATGCTGCCAAGTTTTGTTGCATGGCCACAATGTGTAGCCATCCATCCATCCATCCATCGGCGTTCATAAATTTATTGATTTGATATATTGAGGTCAGAGGTTAGTGACTTGTGTTAGTTGCATTGTACTTTGTGTTTTGCTTTGTTTTGTTTTTGTTTTTTGTAATTTTCTTTATACCTCGATTTCCTTTTTGGTGGCTCTGGGGGCCTACGTTTAATATGAAGATTAAAACGGCAAGTAACATTAATTTATGATACTGCTTGCCATTTTTATAGATAAATGCACTATAGCTTACTGTTTTTTTTATTATGAAATTTATAGGAGAAATAATTTATTGCAATTTTTCTTTTTCTTCTTCTCTTTTTCAGGTATATTTCATCTTCATTTTGAGTTCTTAATAAAGTGCAATAAAGGTAATTTATTTGTAAGTGTTGATATATTAAAAGAAACATTAAGGGTAGTATAATAAAAAAAAAAAAAAACATTCCAATTATCCCTAAATCTCACCCAAATGGATACACCGAAAAATAAAGTTGACCTATATTCAAAACAAAGTTTGCTTGGATGCAAAGATTTTGACCATCTCTTACTGATTTTGGTATTGATTCCGAGCTCACAAAACACTGAACCCACTGATCACTGAAACTTAAGAAAATTTTGTTTAATTTTAGAAAATTTTGATTAATTTTTGAAAATTTTAACTAACTAACAGGTTGGCTGATAAGTCCCCGGTCTAACAAAGAAAAAACACATTTTTTTGTCAAAATTCGCTTTTATTATTCAATATAGTTCCCTTCAAGAGCGATACAACGATTATAACGACCTTCCAATTTTTTGATACCATTTTTGTAGTACTCCTTCCGTTTTGCCTCAAAATAGGACTCAGTTTCGACGATCACCTCTTCATTGCAGCCAAATGTTTTCCTTGCGATCATCCTTTTGAGGTCTGAGAACAAGAAAAAGTCGCTGGGGGCCAGATCGGGAGAATACGGTGGATGGGGAAGCAATTCGAAGCCCAATTAATGAATTTTTGAGATCGTTCTCAATGACTTGTGGCACGGTGCGTTGTCTTGGTGGAACAACACTTTTTATACCCTGCTCCACACTGTGGAACAGGGTATTATAAGTTAGTGCATATGTTTGCAACACCCAGAAGGAGACGAGATAGACACATGGTGTCTTTGGCAAAAATGCTCAGGGTGGGCTCTTGAGTCGATATAGCGATGTCCGTCTGTCCGTCTGTCCGTCTGTCCGTGAACACATTTTTGTAATCAAAGTCTAGGTCGCAGTTTTAGTCCAATCAACTTCAAATTTGGCACAAGTATGTGTTTTGGCTCAGAATAGATCCCTATTGATTTTGAAAGAAATCGGTTCAGATTTAGATATAGCTCCCATATATATATTTCGCCCGATATGGACTTATATGGCCCCAGAAGCCAGAGTTTTAACCTAATTTGCATAAAATTTTGCACAAGAAGAACAATTAGTACTGTAGTCAAGTGTGCCAAATTTGGTTGAAATCGGTTCAGATTTAGATATAGCTCCCATATATATCTTTCGCCCGATATGGACTAATACGGTTCCAGAAACCAGAGTTTTACCCCAATTTGGTTGAAATTTTGCACAGGAAGTAGAATTAGCATTGTAGCTATGCGTGCCAAATTTGGTTGAAATCGGTTCAGATTTAGATATAGCTCCCATATATAGCTTTCGGCCGATTTACACTCATTTGACCATAGAGGCCAATTTTTTGCTCCGATTTAGTTAAAATTTTGCACAGGGAGTAGAATTAGCATTGTAGCTATTCGTGCCAAATTTGGTTGAAATCGGTTCAGATTTAGATATATCTCCCATATATAGCTTTCGCCCGATTTACACTCATATGACCACAGAGGCCAATTTTTAACTCCGATTTCGTTGAAATTTTGCACAGGGAGTAGAATTAGCATTAGTGCTATGCGTGTCAAATTTGGTTGAAATCGGTTCAGATTTAGATATAGCTCCCATATATATCTTTCGGCCGATTTACACTCATATGACCACAGAGGCCAATTTTTAACTCCGATTTAGTTGAAATTTTGTACAGGGAGTAGAATAAGCATTGTTGCTATGCGTGACAAATTTGGTTGAAATCGGTTCAGATTTAGATATAGCTCCCATATATATGTTTTTCTGATTTCGACAAAAATGGTCAAAATACCAACATTTTCCTTGTAAAATCGCTACTGCTTAGTCGAAAAGTTGTAAAAATGACTCTAGTTTTCCTAAACTTCTAATACATGTATATCAAGCGATAAATCATAAATAAACTTTTTCGAAGTTTCCTTAAAATTGCTTCAGATTTAAACGTTTCCCATATTTTTTTACTAAAATTGTGTTCCACCCTAGTGCATTAGCCGACTTAAATTTTGAGTCTATAGATTTCGTAGAAGTCTATCAAATTCTTCCAGATCGAGTGATATTTAAATGTATGTATTTGGGACAAACCTTTATATATAGCACCCAACACATTTGACGGATGTGATATGGTATCGAAAATTTAGATCTACAAAGTGGTGCAGGGTATAATATAGTCGGCCCCGCCCGACTTTAGACTTTCCTTACTTGTTTCTTCTTCATATGGGGCCGTTTTGCCGCGATTTCGTCCTTCAAACGCTCCAATAACGCCATATAATAGTTACTGCTGATGTTTTTTCCCTTCTCAAGATAATCGATAAAAATTATTCCATGCGCATCCCAAAAATCAGAGACCATTACTTTGCCAGCAGACTTTTGAGTCTTTCCACGCTTCGGAGACGGTTCACCGGTCGCTGTCCACTCAGCCGACTGTCGATTGGACTCAGGAGCGTAGTGATGGAGTCATGTTTCATCCATTGTCACATATCGACGGAAAAACTCGGGTGTATTACGAACAAACACCTCTCAGAAACATCAACACGTTGTGGTATTTGGTCAAATGTGAGCTCGCGTGGTACCCATATTGAACAGAGCTTCCGCATATCCAAATATTGATGAATGATATGACCAACACGTTCCTTTGATATCTTTAAGGCCTCTGCTATCTCGATTAACTTCATTTTACGGTCATTCAAAATCATTTTGTGGATTTTTTGATGTTTTCGTCGGTAACCACCTCTTTCGGGCGTCCACTGCGTTCACCGTCCTCCGTGCTCATTTCACCACGCTTGAATTTTGCATACCAACAACTTATTGTTGATTTCCCCGGGGCAGAGTCCGGAAACTCATTATCAAGCCAAGTTTTTGCTTCCACCGTATTTTTTCCCTTCCGAAAACAGTATTTTATCAAAACACGAAATTCCTTTTTTTCCGTTTTTTTTCACAATAACAAAAGTTGCTTCACAAAAGACGCTCTATCTCACAAACTAATTGACTTATAGACGTCAAATTTTGACACGAATCATTTGAAGGTTGGTACTATATAAAAATAATATGCATTTAATACTAGCGACGCCATCTATGTGTCAGACCGGGGACTTATCAGCCAACCTGTTATTTCAATTGCATATGTCACACCGATTTCACAAAAAATAACCCAGCGAAAAAAATGGAAGTTGTTCCACAAACATTTCTTTTAAAGCGCATCCCGGAATCCCCCATCGCTTTTTTTTATACCCACCACCATAGAATGGTGACGGGGGTATAATAAGTTTGTCATTCCGTTTGTAACACATCGAAATATCGATTTTCGACTATATAAAGTATATATATTCTTGATCAGGGAGAAATTCTAAGACTATATAAGCATGTCCGCCTGTCCATCCGTCCGTCTGTTCATCTGTCTGTCTGTCTGTTGTAATCACGCTACAGCCTTCAATAATGGCGCTATCGTCCTGAAATTTTGCACAGATTCGTCTTTTGTTTGCAGGCACGTCAAGTTCGCAAATGGGCTATATCGGTCCAAGTTTTGATATAGTCCCCATATAAACCGACCTCCCGATTTGGGGTCTTGGGCTTTTATCCAATGTGCCTGAAATTTGAAATCTAGAGGTATTTTAGGACCATTAAAAAGTTTAACGAAAATGGTGCATATCGGGCGAAATATATATGGGAGCTATATCTAAATCTGAACCGATTACTTCCAAAATCAATAGGGATCTATTCTGAGCCAAAACACATACCTGTGCCAAATTTGAAGTCGATTGAACTACAACTGCGACCTAGACTTTGATTACAAAAATGTGTTCACGGGCATACGGACATGGCTATATCGACTCAGGAGCCCAGCCTGAGCATTTTTGCCAAAGACACCATGTGTCTATCTCGTCTCCTTCTGGGTGTTGCAAACATATGCACTAACTTATAATACCCTGTTCCACAGTGTGGCACAGGGTATAAATATGGGAAACATTTAAATCTGAAGCAATTTTAAGGAAACTTCGCAAAAGTTTATTTATGATTTATCGCTCGATATATATGTATTAGAAGTTTAGGAAAATTAGAGT
This sequence comes from Haematobia irritans, assembly GCF_050003625.1. Taxonomy (NCBI): domain Eukaryota; kingdom Metazoa; phylum Arthropoda; class Insecta; order Diptera; family Muscidae; genus Haematobia; species Haematobia irritans. The sequence continues at coordinate 208,234,722 of NC_134397.1, read as the reverse complement.
CATTTTTACAACTTTTCGACTAAGCAGTGGCGATTTTACGAGGAAAATATTGGTATTTTGACCTTTTTTGTCGAAATCAGAAAAACTTATATATATGGCAGCTATATCTAAATCTGAACCGATTTCAATCAAATTTAGCACACATGACTATATTACTAATTGTACTCCTAGTGCAAAATTTCAACCAAATTGGGCCAAAACTCTGGCTTCTGGGGCCATATAAGTCCATATCGGGTGAAAAATATATATGGAAGCTATATCTAAATCTGAACCGATTTCAGTCAAATTTGGCACACATGACTATACTACCAATTGTACTCCTTGTGCAAAACTTCCAGCTAAACGGGATAAAACTCTGGCTTCTGGGTCCATATTAGTGCATATCGGGCGAAAGATATATATGGGAGCTATATCTAAATCTGAACTGATTTCTTCCAAAATTAATAGAGTTCTATTTTGACCCAAATTAGGAACATGTGCCAAATTTGAAGGCGATTGGACTTAAATTGCGACCTAGACGTTGATCACAAAAATGTGTTCACAGACAGACGGACATGGTTATATCGACTCAGGGACCCACCCTGAGCATTATTGCCAAAGACACCAAGTGTCTATCTCGCCTCCTTCTGGGTGTTACAAACATATGCACTAACTTATAATACCATGTTCCACAGTGTGGCGCAGGTTATAAAAATTATTAGAGTAAAGGAACATAATAACTCCATGAACTAAAATAAAGTTAAATTGGCTTTAGTGAAACAGAGGGTTCATGTTTTTTTTGAGTGTATATAGTTTCCCAAAAAAAGTTTTTATTGTATAGAAGCAGCGTTTTTGGCTCAGAGTCAATACCAAATCTTTAAGGTAAGTTCAAAAGCTTTGAATTGAAATAAACTTTTTTTGTGTGTATGCAAGTCGGGCATACCAACCTTGGCTTCACGGTGTCTCCTAGTCCTTGATAGAACATTGTACGCAATCCATGGTGTGGGAAATTTAGCATTGCCTCAAAGACATACGACTCTAACAGAGGCACGTATATTACGAAGACTCTTGGCCTAAATTTAATGAAGCAAATTTAGTTTTAATTAAAATTGTCCTTTATATTGTGTAAATTAGATATATTAAAATTAAAGTTACATAATCTATGATATTAAATCAATATATATGTTTTCAGTGTATACTTGCAAATAATACCTTCCTTGTTGTAATCTTCAAAGAACCTCTGGCAAAAGAGAAATGTAAAATGTCACAATTTAGATTTAGAAGTCGAATACAAATTTTACCCATGGCATGATTTGGGTAAAGTAATTTCCTAATGTTATTTCAAAACTAAAAATGATAGATGATGACAATCCTTTTTGAGAGTAGCAATAGAAGAGAAGTTAACAAAGCACCATAAATACATTTCATGTCAATTTGGCATATCCTTTTTTTTTCTACCTTGGCCACAGACCAAAACAAAAGAGAAATAAAAAACAAAAAACGAAATAGAAAACCAGACCAAAGACCCTTATGTTTTCTTATGGATGATCCAATTTCGGAGAAGGAGATTCTTAGAAAAATGTTGTCGGTAGTTTTAGCAAATGATTTTACAACATTTTTATTCAAATTGTTGTCAAAGAGTAGAAGACCCAGTGCTTTGGATATTTCCCAACGAATAAAATTACGAAGGATATGTAGATATGGCAATTTGGTATGGTGGCCATTTCCTTTTTTTGTTTGACAAAAAGAAAAGGTTCGCCCAAGGTTTCTTATTATTAACTTAAACAGTCATTCAGCCAGACTTTTGTTATAGTTTCTGGTCCTTCCGGCCAAAGGACATCAATGATTGCCTTTTGTTTTTGTCATTCATGCCATCAAAAGGATTGGCTCAGGGGGCGGTGGATGCCATTATTTATCCCTGGGGGTTGTTTTTGTGGGAGTCATTTCTTAAGACGATTTCCTTGCTACAATAAATTTTTCAATGGCTCCTTTGGCGAATGTTGTCCATAAGTTGTTTAACAACCGACAACTTGTAAGATTTGTAAGTTGACTATTGTCGCTATTGCCACTCCTGCTAAATTTTGCGTTGTTTTTTTTTTTTTGTGGTTATTTTGCATAAAATTGTTTTGATTATGATTTATTTCATAATTTTTCATTCGAACTTATACAAACAGGACTATAACAAGGGTTTTTTCTTCTTCGAGGACAATAAGACATTACCATTACTATTCATTGGCCATTCGAAATGGTGGGGGAGAGGGGGGAGATAGGGTTAAAGAAATCCAAAAGGTCCTCAAGGGCTAATTGAAATGGCTGAACTGAACACAAGAAATTTATTTTTATGTACTTGACAAATGCACAGTACAAAAAATTTAGTAGTTTTTGGAATTCAATGGTTTTAATGTACACCCCAAAATGCTCTACCTAATTTTCATTTCACAAGAAGTTCTTTTAAGGTGATAGATAAACATCTTTGGTTTTACACAGTTTTCGCAACAGCTCCGTCCACGACCATTGCCGTATCTAGACATTTCTAACCAGGGGGCTATAGCCCCCCTATCTATACTACGGTAACAATATACAATGGAAAATCATATATAGGTTTTCACATTCTAGGGGGTGGGGCTAATTTTTTTCTCGAGGGGGCTAAGCCCTCCCCCCAGAGGCCTTACTACGCTTATGTCCACGACCAGTGCTTATCGATTGTTCACTGAAAAAGATATTGGTGTTCGGCCAAAGATAAGCGATTCGACTTAAAAATAAAATTTTTTTCCTAGAATCAAGCACGGATCAAGTACAGAATTAAGAACAAAGTCAAAATCTTTGGAAATGGGCATGCTTTTTCAGTGAAAATGTTCCAAAAGCATGGTTGTCACTCGATCCAAAAAATATATTTGGAGAAAATTTTACAAAAAACCTATCAAACAAAAAATGTTATTATGCACCATTTTATTTCCATGGCAAAGTTTTGTTTCTGTAGAAAATTTTGTCAAAATTTTTTTCCATGGAAAATTTTGTCAAAATTTTATTTCCATCGAAAATTTTGTCATAATTTTATTTCTATACAATATTTTTTCAAAATTTTATTTCTATACACAATTTGTGCAAGATTTTGCTTCTATAGAAAATTTTGTACAAATTTTATTTCTATAAACAATTTTGTAAACATCTTATTTCAATAGAAAATTTTGTCAAAATTTTATATCTATAGGAAATTTTATCAAGAGTTTATTTCTGTAGAAAATTTTGTCAAAATTTTATTTCTATAGAAAATTTTGTCATAATTTTATTTCTATAAAATTTTTTCAAAACTTTATTTCTATAGAAAATTTGTGCAAGATTTTGCTTCTATAGAAAGTTTTATAAAATTTTATTTCTGTAGACAATTTGTAAACATTTTATTTCTAAGCAAATTTTGTCAAAGTTTTATTTCTATAGAAAATTTTGTCATTTTTTGCTTTTGTTTTTTTTTTTTTTGTGAAAAGAAAAATGTACAAATATTTATTTCGACAAAAGCCCACTATCATAAACCTTTTTTCGGAAGGTTCAAGTGTGATTCACTTTGGGTTTGGTGAACTATCAGAATTTGTTATGATAATTGGTTGGCTGCAAGTAGAGGATGCTGATGAGGAATGTGGTAATTCGAAAACGTGCGTCCATCAAACCATCTTGCAGTCTATAGGGCTTTGTCCAAATAAATTTGACAAACATTATTTTCCTCTATTGGTTATGCTACTCTTGTAGTTTAGGCAACGCAATGGTTTTAAGCTGACATCAAAACAACAAATATGATTGAAGTACAAACCAACAATAACAAAGGGAGCCACCGTGGTGCAATGGTTAGCATGCCCGCCTTGCATACACAAGGTCGTGGATTCGATTCCTGCTACGACCGAACACCAAAAAGTTTTTCAACGGTGGATTATCCCACCTCAGTAATGCTGGTGACATTTCTGAGGGTTTTAAAGCTTCTCTAAGTGCTTTCACTGGAATGTGGAACGCCGTTCGGACTCGGCTATAAAAAGGAGGTCCCTTGTCATTGAGCTTAACATGAAATCGGGCAGCACTCAGTGATAAGAGTGAAGTTCACCACTGTGGTATCACAATGGACTGAATAGTCTTAAGTGAGCCTGATACATGGGGCTGCCACATAACCTAACCTAACAATAACAAAACGAAAAATTTTATTTCTGTAGAAAATTTTGTCAAAATTTAATTTCTATAAGAAAATTTTGTCAAAATCTCATTTCAATAGGAAATTTTGTCAAGATTTTATTTCTAGATGAAATTCTATCAAAATTTCATTTCTATAGGAAATTTTGTCAAAATTTCATTTCTATAGGAAGTTTTGTCAAAATTTCATTTCTAAAGAAATTTTTGTCAGAACTGCGTTTCTATACAAACACGGTTGCCACAGTTGGTAGAATTCTCCCAAACGAGGTAGATTTTTTACTGATTGGTAGAATTCTTGATATATTGGTAAATTTTCCTCTCCAACTAAGAATTATTTCGCTCATTTTCTATATACTTTTTTTGACAAAATTCCCGTTATAAATAAAGTCTTGAAAAAAAAAACAAGTATATACGGCCGCAAGTTCGGCCAGGCCGAATCTTATGTACCCACCACCATGGATTGCGTAGAAACTTCTACGACAGACTATCATCCACAATCGAATTACTTGGGTTGTGGTATCTTAAAACTTCTTAACATCGTTTTCTAAGTTGTGATTTAGTCCATACGTGGTATATATTAGACAAAAAAGTTATATATAGTTAAGTCTACAAATAATTACGAATCGATATGGACTTTTTGCACGATACGTAGAGAGCCAGAATTGAAATATGGGGGTCGCTTATATGGGGGCCATATACAATTATGAACTTGATATGGACCAATTTTTGTGTGATTGGGGATCGATTTATCTGAGGGTCATATATAACTATAGACCGATATGGACCTAGTTAAGCATGGTTGTTAACGACCATATACTAGCATAATATACCAAATTTCAACTCACTCGGATTATACGATTATGGACTGATATGGACCACTTTTGGCATGGTTGTTAAATATCATATACTACCACCACGTACCAAATTTCAAGCAGATCGGATGAATTTTGCTTCTCCAAAAGGCACCGGAGGTCAAATCTGGGGATCGGTTTATATGGGAGCTATATATAATTATGGACTGATAGGAACCAATTCCTGCATGGTTGTTGGATACCATATACTAACATCACGTACCAGATTCCAACCGAATGGGAAGAATTTTGCTCTTCCAAGGGGCTCTGGAAGTCAAATCTGGGGATCGGTTTATATAGGGCCTATATATAATTATGGACCGATATCGGCCAATTTTTACATGCGAGTTTGAGGCCATATATTAACACCACGTACCAAATTTCAACTGAATCAGATGAATTTTGGTCTTCCAAGAGGTTCCGGAGGTCAAATCTGGTGATCGGTTTATATGGGGGCTATATATAATTATGAACCGATGTGGACCAATTTTTGCATGGTTGTTAGAGACCATATACTAACATCACGTACCAAATTTCAGCCGGATCGGATGAAATTTGCTTCTCTTAGAGGCCTCGCAAGCCAAATCGGGGGATCGGTTTATATGGGGGCTATATATAACTATGAACCGATGTGGACCAATTTTTGCATGGTTGTTAGAGACCATATACTTACACCATGTACCAAATTTCAGACGGATCGGATGAAATTTGCTTCTCTTAGAGGCCTCGCAAGCCAAATCGGGGGATCGGTTTATATGGGGGCTATATAATTATGGACCGATGTCGACCAATTTTTGCATGGTTGTTAGAGACCATATACTAACACCATGTACCAAATTTCAACCGGGATCGGATGAAATTTGCTTCTCTTAGAGGCCTCGCAAGCCAAATCGGGGGATCGGTTTATATGGGGGCTATATATAATTATGGACCGATGTGTACCCAATTTTTGCCATGGTTGTTAGAGACCATATACTGACACAATGTACCAAATTTCAGCCGGATCGGATGAAATTTGCTTCTCTTAGGGGCCTCGCAAGCCAAATCGGGGGATCGGTTTATATGGGGGCTATATATAAATTATGGACCGATGTGGACCAATTTTTGCATGGTTGTTAGAGACCATATACTAACACATGTACCAAATTTCAGCCGGATCGGATGAAATTTGCTTCTCTTAGAGGCCTCGCAAGCCAAATTTTGGGGTCCGTTTATATGGGGGCTATACGTAAAGTGGACCGATATGGCCCATTTGCAATACCATCCGACCTACATCAATAACAATTACTTGTGCCAAGTTTCAAGTCGATAGCTTGTTTCGTTCGGAGTTAGCGTGATTTCAACAGACGGACGGACGGACGGACGGACGGACGGACATGCTCAGATCGACTCAGAATTTCACCACAGACCCAGAATATATATACTTTATGGGGTCTTAGAGCAATATTTCGATGTGTTACAAACGGAATGACAAAGTTAATATACCCCCCCATCCTAATGGTGGTGGGGTTAAAAAAAAAAAAAAAAAAAATATATATATATATATATATATATATATATATATATATATATATATATATATATATATATATATATATATATATATATATATATATATATATATATATATATATATATTATATATATATAATATATATAAATATATATATATATATATATATATATATATATATATATATATATATATATATATATATATATATATATATATATATATATATATATATATATATATATATATAATATTTTGACACTATTTTCTAAAAAAAAAATTGGCAAAATTTTAAATAGAAATAAAAATTTGACAAAATTTGCTATGGAAACAATTTTTTGACAACATTTTCTAAGAAATTAAATTCTGAAAAAATTCTACAGAAATAAAACTTTGGAAACAAATATATAGGAATAAGATTTTCGATAGAAACGCAATTCTGACAAAATTTTTCTATTGAAACGCAATTTTGACTAAATTTTTTATAGAAACAAAATTTTCACAAAGTTTTCTATAGAAATAAAATTTTGACAATATTTCCTATAGAAATAAAATTTTGGAAAAAAATTATTTGTTAAAAATTTTGTTAAAATTTTGTATCTATAGAAAATTGGGGTCAAAATTTTATTTCTATAAAAAATTTAATGAAAATTGCGTTTCTAAAGAAAATTTTGTCAAGATTGCGTTTCTATAAATTTTTTTTCAAAATTTTATTTTTATATAAATTTTGTCCAAAATTTTATTTTTACATAAATTTTTTCCAAAATTTTATTTTCTATAGAAAATTATGTCAACATTTTATTTCTATAGAAAAATTTTGTCAAAATTTTATTTCTAAGAAAATTTCCTCAAAATTTTTATTTAATAGGAAATTTTCTCAAAACCTTATTTCTATAGAAAAATTTACCCATTTTTATTTCTATATAAAATTTTATAAAAATGTTATTTCTATATAAAATTGTATCAAAATTTTATTCCTGTAGGAAATTTTGTTAAAATTTTATTTCTATAGAAAATTTGCTATAGAAATAATTTTTTCACAACAATTTCTATAGAAATTAAATTAAAAAAAAATCTACAGAAATAAAATTTTGGAAAAAAATATATAGAAATAAAATTTTCTATATAACGCAATTCTGACAAAACTTTCTATTGAAACGCAATTTTGACTAAATTTTCTATAGAAATAAAATTTTGACAAAATCTCGTATGGAAATAAAATTTTGGAATTTTATATAGAAAACAAATTTTGTTAAAAATTTATAGCTATAGAAAAGTTGGTCAAAATTTTATTTCTATAAAAAATTTAATTAAAATTGCGTTCCTAAAGAAAATTTTGTCAGAATTGCGTTTCTATAAATTTTTCTTTCAAAATTTTATTTTTATATAAATTTTTTATCAACATTTTATTTTTACATAAATTTTTTCTAAAATTTTATTTCTATAGAAAATTATGTCAATATTTTATGTCTATACAAAATGTTGTCAAAATTTTATTTCTATAGAAAATTTTCTCAAAATTTTTATTTCTATAGGAAATTTTCTCAAAATCTTATTTCTATAGAAAAATTTACCAAAATTTTATTTCTATATAAAATTTTATTTCTATATAAAATTGTATCAAAATTTTACTCCTGTAGGAAATTTTTTCAAAATTTTATTTCTATAGCAAATTTTGTCAAAAGTAAATTTGCATAGAAAATATTGCCAAGTTTTTATTTTTATTTATTTGTAAAAATTTTATTTCTATAACATTTGTTTTTTTTTTCTCAAAATTTTATGTCTATAGAAAGTTTTGTCAAAAAAATGTATGTAGTAGATGTGCCAAGTACTACTTAATTAGAGAGGTAAATTTACCAAAACATCAAGAATTTTAGCAATCAGTAAAAAATCCACCGTGTTTGGGAGAATTCTACCAACTGTGACAACCGTGTCTGTAAGTCAAATCTGTGGACCGGTTTATATATGGGGTATATTTATAAATATGGAACCAATTTTCGCATGTTTGTTTAAGGACATTTATTAAATATTATTACAATATATATTCGACCTTATTGGGCCAGAAGATTAAGGAAATGGACTATTGAGTTAGTGAAAAGAAAATGCCTGTTACCAATCTACACATGTGTATAGTCAGGCTTGTGTAGATTGGTAATTGGATAATCTCTAGTCCTTCGCTTAGATTATATCTTCATGTATCAACAAAATCACTTTTTACATAGCCCCCCTCTTTTACAGTTTGGTTATAGTTTCTTCCATTATTTTTTTTTTTTTTTTTTTTGTGATAACCATGGAAAATGTCAATTAGTGGTTTGATCGCTAGGAATAAACAATGTTCAATGGTACCAAGGTGTTTGATACCAGCAAAATTGCCTTAGCATATGACCCCTTACAATTTTGCCACAACACACACATATTAAAGCATGACACAATAAAGACCATCAAAAAAACAATGAAATTCAGATCTTTTTTTGCTGTTTACTTCTGCCACATACCAAGAGCATCCAAGGACCTTTTATTTGGCCAATAGGCATACCAAATATAAAAGGTTATATTTTCGGTTTATACATGCGATAGTCAAGTATTCAAAAATATTTGGATTATTTACCATAGTGGAACAGTGGAAAGGACCTATGGGGAATGTTATGGTTTTGGTGGCCACATGGAAATATTGAACTTTATCTTACTTTGGTTTTAAATATCCAAAATCAAAATATATTCTATATATGTTAATACCAAAAAAATACACTGTGGAAAGAGATTTTTTGTGTATACAATAAAAAAAAAGTTTATCAACCTTTGATATTTGAATCTTGTAAGGATTGTGAAGATTTGAATGGTTCGGGTGTATTTGTTTGTCATGCCTGAATTACTCTTTCAATTCTTGTGGAAACCGGATATCAAAGGGAAATTTATTCAAACATTTCGAAAATGGAAGAACGAGTAAAGCCAATAAAGGAAATCTAATGAGGCATAACCAATTGAAACAAAGAAATTTCCTTGGCGACAATCGTATGCCATATAAAATTTTGGAATCATATACGGATTGCTACAAGGTTACTTTGCAAAGTGTGTGGTACTCAAATAAGAGATCTGATTTTTCAGGAGTATGAAAACGAAGATTACATGTTGTCAATGCACTTTAAAAAGTTTGATTTAGATTCAAAGATTTTGTATTTTATTTTAAAGGATAAATTCCCTAGCTTTTGATACCCTACACCAATTTGAGGAAGATGGTATAATAATTTAGTGCATATGTGTGCAATACTCAAAAGGAGACGAGATAGATACATGGTGTCATTAACATACAGAAACACAAATTATATTTAATCACGAAATTAATTGATTCCATTGTTTTTTAAATGAAATTGCCATTGCCAAACCACAAATATGATAGGATCAATCACAGAGTTAATTAGAAATAAAAACAAGTACAATGTCGGGCGGGGTCGACTATATCATACCCTAAACCTCTTTGTCATGTATTATTGAAATAGGTTTGGGAGATAAACCGTATATCCATATATAAGGAAACTAAGGGCCACATTTTTATAAACGGACGAAAAATACTTTTTTTGTCAAAATGTTATTTCTATAGAAAGTTTTTCCAGAATTTTATCTTTATAAAAATTTCTATAAAATTTTATTTTTTTATATTTTTATATTTTTCCAAAATTATTTTTCTATAGAAAATTTTATTTCTATAGAAGATTTTGTCAACATTTTATTTCTACAGAAAAGTTTGTCAAAATTTTATTTCTATAAAAAAAGATGTCAAAATTTTATTTATATCGAAAATTTTGTCGAAACTTTATTTCTATATGCAATTTTGTCAAAATTTTATTTCTATAGCAAAGTTGTTCCATATATTATTTCTATAGACATTTTTTCAAAATTTTATTTATATAGAAAATTTTGTCAAAATATTATTTCTATAGAAAATTTTGTGAACATTTTGTTTCTGTAGAAAATTTTGTCAATATTTTATTTCTATCGAAAATTTTGTCAAAATTTTATTTTTAAAGATTATTTTGTCAAAATATTATTTCCATAGACGATTTAGTCAAAAATTTTACTTCTATAGAAAATTTTGTCAAAATTAAATTTCTATAGAAAATTTTGTCAAAACTATATTTATACATGCAATTTTGTCAAAATTTTATTTCTATAGCAAACTTTTCCAATATATTATTTCTATAGACATCGTTTTCAAAATTTTATTTATATAGAAAATTTAGTCAAAATTTTATTTCTATAGAAAATTTAGTCAAAATTTTATTTCTATAGAAAATTTTGTAAACATTTTGTTTCTGTAGAAAATTATGGCACAATTTTATTTTTATAGAAAATTTTTTCAATATTTTATTTCTATAGCAAAGTTTTTCAATATATTATTTCTATAGACATTTTATCAAAATTTCATTTATATAGAAAATTTTGTCAAAATTTTATTTCAATAGAAAATTTTGTCAAAATTAAATTTCTATAGAAAATTTTGTCAAAATTTTATTTTGATAGAAAATTATGGCAAAATTTTATTTTGATAGAAAATTTTGTCAATATTCTATTTCTATAGAAAATTTTGTCAAAATTTTATTTCTATAGACAATTTAGTCAAAATTGTATTTCTATAGAAAATTTTGTCAAAATTAAGTTTCTATAGAAAATTTTGTTAAAACTTTATTTCTATATGCAATTTTGTCAAAATTGTATTTCTATAGAAACATTATTTCTATAGACGTTTTTTTTTCAAAATTTTATTTCTATAGACAATTTAGTCAAAATTTTATTTCTATAGAACATTTTGTCAAAATTTTATTTCTATATAAAATTTAGTCAAAATTTTATTTCTATAGAAAATTTTGTGAACATTTTGTTTCTGTAGAAAATTATGGCAAAATTTTATTTTTATAGAAAATTTTTTCAATATTTTATTTCTGTAGAAGTTTTGTCATAATTTTATTTCTATAGAAAATTTTGTCAAAATTTTGTTTCTATAGAAAATTCTGTCAAAATTTTATTTCTATATAAAATTTTGTCAAATTTACAAAATTGTATTTCTATAGAAACTTTGTCCAATATTTAATTTCAAAGAAAATTTTGTAAAAGTTTTAGTCCTACAGAAAAATTTTGTGAAAATTTAATTTCTGTAGAAAATTATGGCAAAATTTTATTTTTATAGAAAATTTTGTCAAAACTTTGTTTCTATAGAAAATCTTCTTCTTTTTTATTCTTTTGAAGATATTGTCAAAATTTTATTTCTATAGAAAATAGTGTCAAAATTTTATTTCTACACACAAAAAAAAATTTTTCTGATTCAATCACCAAATTAATTGATCCAATTAATTTTTTAATTGAAATGTCTTCAATCACGAAAATGATAGTATCAATCATAGTTTTAATTGGGCATAGAAAAAATGCTTGATTAAAAAATTAATTGATTTTCAAATTAATTTCAATTAATTTTTTAATTGATTCAATTAAAAATTTCATTGATGTTGATTGCAAAACTCAATTAATTTATTAATTAAAAAAGGTAACTATTTTTAATTACTTTCTGAATTGGCTTAGAGTTTTTATTTGGATTAACAAATGGTTGTTTGAAATACATTTTTAATTAAAAATTAAAAAAAAATCAGCACTTTTTTAACTGAATTAGTCTTCCGAATTTAATTAAAAAGTTAATTGTATCAATTAATTTTTTAATTAAAAATTTAAAAATTTTCAATCATTGACTTAATTAACTTAATGCTTCTATCATGATTAAAAAGTTAATTGTATCAATTAATTTATTAATTGAAAAAATTTTCAACTTCAATTAACTTTTTAATTGGAAATATTTTGGTGATATTTTTTTCTGTGTATAGAAAATTTTGTCAAAATTTTATTTCGATAGAAAATTTTGTCAAAATTTTATTTCTATGGACAATTTTGTCATTATTTTATTTCTATAGAAAATTTTCTGAAAATTTTATTTCTATAGAAAATTTTGTACAAATTTTATTTCTATAGAATATTTTGTACAAATTTTATGTCTATAGAATTTTTTTCCAAATTTTTATTCTATAGAAAATTTTGTCGCAACTTTATTTCTACAGAAAATATTGTCAACATGTTATTTCTATAGAAAATTTTGTTAAAATTTTATTTCTATAGAAATATTTTCTCATAATTTTATTTTTCTAGAAAGTTTTGTCATAATTTTATTTTTCTAGAAAGTTTTGTCAAAATTTTAATTCTATAGTAAATTTTGATAAAATTTTATTTCTAAAGAAAATTTTGTCAAAAGTTTATTTCTATGGAAAATTTTGATAAAATGTTATTTCCATAGAAAATTTTGTTAAAACATTTCTATGGAAAATTTTGTCAACATTTTATTTCTGTAGAAATTTCTTCCAGAAGTTTATTTCTATGGAAAATTTTTTCCAAAATTTTAATTCCATAGAAAAATTTGTCAAATTTTTCTTCCTGTAGAAAATTTATTTATTTATTTATTTATTTATTTTTTTTTTTTCAATTTATTTCGGCATAAGCCGGCTATCATACCAAACCTTTTTTCGGGAGATTCAAGTGTGGTTCACTATTGGGTTTAATGAACTGCCTGAATTTATTCTGATAGTTGGTTGATAGTTTTGCTGCAAGTAGAGGATGCTGATGAGGAATGTGGTAATTCCGAAACGTGCGTCCATCCAACCATCTTGCAGTCTATAGGGCTTTGCCCAAATAAATTTGACAAACATTCTTTTCCTCTGTTGGTTAAACTACACTTGTAGTTTAGTCAATGTATGGTTTTAAGCTTCAATAAAAACAACAACAAAATTTTATTTCTATAGAAAATTGTGTCAAATTGAAGTACATCCTAGTTGGAGAGAAATTTTTCGCAAAATCTACCAAAACATCAAGAATTGTACCAATCTTCCAAACATAAAAAACTATCATTTTTTGTAGAATTCTACCAACTGTTTATATTTTATGGAGTCTAAAATCCAATTAATATTTCTGGTAGTCACTTTTTTGGCGGATCAAAATTTTTATAAACTGGCCACTACGTAGTTTATGGTATAAAATTAAATAAATAATAACATTTAGGAGGAATATTTCTACACTCTAAAAAAAGTGAACTCTCTATTTCACTTAAGCCAAATTAACTTTATTTTAGTTCATGGAATTATTATGTTTGGAGAAAGTTTGCTTTAATAATTTTTTGCGTACGTTAGTTAAATGAATTTAAAAACGAGAAAAAATTATACAAAAATTAAGAAGATTTACTAAATTCGTATTTCTCACAAAATAGTTCATTATTTCTTTAAATTTTTAAAAATTTCTACAAATGCGTCCATCATGAACTTCGTATGTCACTAAAGACATTCTTGCCATTTTGAACTCCAATTTTTTCCTTAGAACTACAAATTTTTCTTTAAAAAGTGAAAAAAAATTAATTACGTTTTCGAATACATTTTTTGGAATTTACTTGTTTTTGTGATATCGGCGTGATGCCCGCGTATTTGATACTGTTTAGTTAAAATTATCTAAAAATTTTCAAAATTTTCTCAAATTAATAAAATGTTTTCTTCCCGGTGGGTTCACTGTTTTTTCAGTGAAGTTACTTATCCGTAATTAATAGACAAGAAATCATTATGTTTATGATCTTTCCCTATAATATATTCACCACCTTTGCGACTTGAGATTTTCCTTACTAAGTTTTGTATCGTCCAAAGTTGCAATTATGCTGGTCCCTAAATGACTTCTCCTTAGCACAAGAGGAAATGGTGTTGAAGATTATTCTTCAACTTTTAGCTAAGGTTTCAACAGTAGTCTTGATCACAAAAAGTGAACATGAAATTCAATATGATATGCTGATGTTGGACAAACCATAATTATAATCAGCTTAAGCCTTTTGAGATAACAGCCTACAATTCCCATAAATTGGCAATTAAAAAAAAATCGGAATGTCTCTCTCTCTGTTTTTTTCCCCCCAAAAAAAAAAACAAACAAAATATATTGTTTGGCAACATTGTGTTTGGTCAACAATACCATGTGAAGACGATTTGTATTGCTTGTGGATTTTATAGTTGTTTGTTGGTTAATGACATGAGGATTACTGAATTTTTATAACTTCTTAAGGAGCTTATCTTTCTCATGCATTCCAAAAAACAAAACAAAAAGATCAACGGTCAATTCGTGTATGCTACCATTCACAAAACAAACCTTATAGCCAAGGTGTTACATCCATTTTGGCCTCCTCAGATATAAGAAGTTAGGCCATCTGTATTCGGACAACATTAATCATTGTCATTTGCCTGTTGGAGCAACAAAAGAGGAGTGTTATTATTGACATATGACAGCTTAGAATTAACCACACACACCGAGTGGAAAGTTTGTATAGTTGCCTGCAAAAATCATTATTATTTGCTGAAGTTATTGCAGCTGCATTAGTTTGGCGAAGAAAACAAATTGGCAACAAAGTAGCAGCTTTGTTCAGGCGAGACATTATGGCTACTCTGCAATTAGTGAGGACAGTGGATACTCGAGGATGAAATCCAAATGGTTAAATCAATGCTCTATGAGCCGGAAGCACCTAGAGCTCTGAAATTTTCTATATGTACCACTGGGGATGTATCATCAAAAATGTCGAACCAATCCGCACACTGCCACGCCCACTTGCAACCTCCGTTAGCAATTTTAGTGGAGTAGTTCCTCCTGGATATATTCAATCATGTGCAGTAAACGTACACGCTCATAGTTAACCTTTCACAAATTACTGCAGAAACTGGAAGGAAGGAAAACTACTTAAGTCTTGCATTAGTGAATTGCTGTTAAGAGAGAATTCTATCAAATGACTTTTTGGCTTATTAGAGCCACTTTTCATACTAATTAAAAATGTTCAAAATTGTAGCTAGTAATCCGTTGATGCAACTAAAGCTTGAATGGACACTATGGACCACGAAAACCAAGCATTGTTCGAAGTTGTGAATGAGTGATATAAATCTAGTAGAGTTTTGAATAAATACAATATAAAGCATTTTTTGTATACATTTTTATCAGTGAGCTTAACTAAATTAAGTTAAAAACAAGTAAGGAAAGTCTAAAGTCGGGCGGGGCCGACTATATTATGTTATACCCTGCACCACTTTGTAGATCTAGATTTTTGATACCATATCACATCCGTCAAATGTCTTGGACGCTATATATAAAGGTTTGTCCCAAATACATACATTTAAATATCACTCGATCTGGACAGAATTTGATAGACTTCTACAAAATCTATAGACTCAAAATTTAAGTCGGCTGATGCACTAGGGTGGAACGCAATGTTAGTAAAAAAATATGGGAAACATTTAAATCTGAAGCAATTTTAAGGAAACGTCGCAAAAGTTTATTTATGATTTATCGCTCGATATATGTATATTAGAATTTTAGGAAAATTAGAGTCATTTATACTACTTTTCGACTAAGCAGTGATGATTTTACAAGGAAAATGTTGGTATTTTGACCATTTTTGTCGAAATCAGAAAAACATATATATGGGAGCTATATTTAAATCTGCACCGATTTCAACCAAATTTGGCAAGCATAGCTAAAATATTAATTCTACTCCCTGTGCAAAATTTCAACTACATCGGAGTTAAAAATTGGCCTCTGTGGTCATATGAGTGTAAATCGGGCGAAAGCTATATATGGGAGATATATCTAAATCTTAACCGATTTCAACCAAATTTTGCACGCATAGCCACAATGCTAATTCTACTCCCTGTGCAAAATTTCAACTAAATCGGAGCAAAAAATTGGTCTCTGTGGTCATATGAGTGTAAATCGTGCGAAAGCTATATGTGGGAGATTTATCTAAATCTGAACCGATTTCAACCAAATTTGGCACGCATAGCTACAATGCTAATTCTACTACCTGTGCAAAATTTCAACTAAATCGGAGCAAAAAATTGGCCTCTGTGGTCATATGAGTGTAAATCGGGCGAAAGCTATATATGGGAGCTATATCTAAATCTGTACCGATTTCAACCAAATTTGGCACGCATAGCTACAATGCTAATTCTACTACCTGTGCAAAATTTCAACTAAATCGGAGCAAAAAATTGGCCTCTGTGGTCATATGAGTGTACATCAGGCGAAAGCTATATATGGGAGCTATATCTAAATCTGAAACGATTTCAACCAAATTTGGCACGCATAGCAACAATGCGAAATCTTCTCCCTGTGCAAAATTTCAACCAAATTGGGGTAAAACTCTGGCTTCTGGGGCCATATAAGTCCATATCGGGCGAAATATATATATGGGACCTATATCTAAATCTGAACCGATTTCTTCCAAAATCAATAGGGATCTATTCTGAGCCAAAACACATACTTGTGCCAAATTTGATTGGACTAAAACTGCGACCTAGACTTTGATTACAAAAATGTGTTCACGGACAAACGGACATGGCTATATCGACTTAGGAGCCCACCCTGAGCATTTTTGCCAAAGACACCATGTGTCTATCTCGTCTCATTCTGGGTGTTGCAAACATATGCACTAACTTATAATACCCTGTTCCACAGTGTGGAAGGGTATAAATAATTTTATGTGTGAGATATCGGTCATTTGGCCCATAGTGCAATGTTGGCCACCTATCTGCACGCACAGAAAAAACATGTTTGGACATGGTTGCCGCATCCATTTAATGCTTATTTAGAGTATGTAATTGTCGCGAAAACCATGTATTTTGTCTTTGTAAAAATAATTTTCGAGCGGAGAAAAATATATGTTGGCAACAAGCATTTAAATGGTTCTCAAATGCCGCAAACATGTTCTATTATTTAAATGATAAAATTTGAGACCATTATATGGTCAGGAAAATTATGTACCTGACCATTCAAGTTTTTTGACTTTTTTGCAGAGAAAAAAGTATTTTTATAGTTTACGTATAGACATGTCTACAACCATTACATGGCCATAAAGACCATGTACATTGTTTTCGTGACCATTTGATTTTTTTGCAGCGACAAGAATTTTATAAAAACACACGGCAGGTACACACGATTTTCATTTTGCGCGTCAGTCGTGTGTTGATTGTTTCTTGGAATGGACGGAGAATACGGAATTATTGTGTTTTGTGTTAATTTATTTATTCAGAAATGGCACGTGGTTTTATGTGAATACAAAAAAGGAAAGTGTAATTGAAACAAATGTACCTGGTTTTTGTTCTGCATTTTCACATATGGCATAATTTATTTTTATTTGCAGTTATATGATGTCTGTGTTTGTACATTTGATGGGCACGAAGTAAATATGGAATGATTACTTATTGTTGAAATTGAACCAAACTAGAGTGTGTAAAAATATGTGATGTTTGCTTGCACGGCATTATAAATACAAATAAACAATGAATTAGTTTATAAATAAATATAAACAAATAAATAAAGTTGATTTTGTGTTTTCTTTTCTCAAGTGGCGTCCTTTTTTCGACGACGAAAAAAGGTTTTTCATAAAAAACAAAACATTTTAGGTTGTGACCATGTTCTTTTAACTAGAAGAAAAACATTTTTGACGAATAACATAACATTTTAGATCGTGACCATTGTCTTTTAATGGAAACAAAATTCTTTTTATCAATATAATAACATTTTAGATGAGGACAATTGTATTTTTCTTAGAACCATGTTCACTGAGCCAACATGGTTGCAGGTTACAATGTTACATGGTCGCCGCAAAAATTGCTGTTATCATATTATTTTGCTCTTCGAATATGATTGTGACAATCATGTTTCTTCTCTGCGTGTGAACGGAGTTTCTATCGTATACGTGGTTTTCATTACGACTTTTATATTGCGAACAAGGCTTATATGGACAAACGGGCAGACAGCATAGCTAATCTACTTTGTAGGTTATTCTCTGGTGGCCAATATTAAATTAGGAACTAGGATCAATATACTTCCCAATGACATACTAAAGAATGTCGAAATTTATTTACCCATATTAAACTAAAATTCCTTTCAACTATCCCCACTGTTAAACTGACTTCTGTCATGAGTCCCTTTCTCTCTCTCTGTCTCAGTTTCATCGTCATTACCAATATTCATATTCATTTTGTATTAAAGCGGAAAATCTGTGAAAGAATGTGTAAAATGAGGTTAATGACTATTCACTTAAAGTTCCATCAGCACCTTATATCAGACATATTGACAAGCGGTTTTACCCTTACGAGTTCCTTTGCATAGAAAAGAGAAATGTTTATTTTAGTCATAATTTATTGTGGACTTTCAGTAGAGCTACAATTTCATCAAACAAAAATGTTCAGATACAAATAGAGATATAAAGCTAAACGAGGTCTGAAAAAAATGATTCTAACGGCCATTTTCATGTATCTCCGTTAGACTTTAACTCCCAGTTAGCAGAAAGTAAAATCGAAATATCTTCTCTCCGGTTAACTTTAACTGAAAAATTTTTAGCAGTTAAGTTCCTAACTGGCATATGAAATATATAGACAAGATGACAGACATGACCATAGTACGGTTTAAAAGTTCGTTAGCTAACGTAGCACTAACGGAGCTTCCTGAAAATGGGGGTAAGACAAATCCCTAAATCGTTTTTTTTTTTCTTAAAATTCTACAACCTTTGAGCGGATAAAGACTTCAATATCATATCAAAAATATCAATTTTTCCTTATGTGAATGCTGAGGTATTTTCCTATAAGTCTGTGTATATGCTGTATCGAGCAAAGAAAATATTATCAAAAACGGTTCATAATTGGACTGATAAATCAAAATTTCATATAATATAGCTGAGGTGACCAACCTTCAAAGCCTACAGGTCAATAAAAATGAAGTGCCTTTTGATTCATATAATCATAGAATCGGGAAGCACTCATTCATGCACCACTTGTGGTATCACAATGGACTGAATAGTCTAAATGGCGCATAAGGTCTGGTGGCCAATCGAAGGTATAAATTTCAGCTGACCTCTTTGGCAAGTAAATTAATGCATGTGAGGCAACTCCTTACACGCAAAAAAATAATTCTTTCCTCCCAAACGAAATTTTAGACAAACAAAGTTCGTTTCTCATTTGCTTTTCGCTGTAAGGAAGTGTATTTGTGATAAACGTTTATTCTTTTCCAGGATGTAAAAACAATTCCATAAAGACTAGCTCAAAAAAAAAAAACATTATTTTCTTGCTAATTGCATTGTCCCTCACATCTTTCTCACATCCACGAGGATTTTTAGTTCTTAACACCTTTTCCTGTAATACCAACAATGTAGAAGAAATTATACGATTTTATAAATTTTTAAAATTTTTTTACCTTTCGCCTGGACGGAGAATCGAACCGCGGACCATGCACATTGTAAGCCAACACACTAACCACTGAGCTATGTACCTGTTATGGTCATCAATAGATAAATATCCATATAAGTTATATTTATATAGCATAGCTTGCGGCGCCCACGAACCGAATAAACAAAGTTTATTTAACAGAAACAAACATTTAGTTTGGCACCGTGGAGCAGTGGTAGCTACGTCCGACTCTCATGCCAAGGGTCGTGGGTTCGATCCCTGCTTCGGCCAAAGTTTTTTTTTTGCTTTTGTTTTTTTTTACATATATTCCAGATATATTCGGAAGATTCCGAAAAAATGTTCAACATTACATTGTACTATATTAAATTTTGAACTGTAAAATGTGTCTTATTAAAGACCTAAAGTCAGAAAAGAACAGTGTTTGATATAAACGAAATGGACTGTGTTGTTATTTCAAAAATAACTTTTTTTATTGAAAAAATAAAAATTTTGTAACAAACGAATTTTTTTGGTGATAAAAGTTTAAAATTTTCGAAGCAATTCAAAAAACTCTAACAAAAGAAAAACGTTTTCGGTACACGTTTTCCAAACGTTTTTTTTCTTTGCGTGTAGCTATTAACAGTTTAATTTTTTTATGGATCAGCGTTTTGATTTCCAAAAAGTACCAACTTGGACACAAATAATTTATTTCCGAAAGCAATAGATCAAAATGTTATTGTAAGCAATAAAATTAACCGTCTTTGGAGTAAACCTCTCTCAGTCGTCGGACGAGTGGTATAGAAATGATAAATTGATTGTTATATATAACAGCCACCCTGTATACATTTAAGTCTTCTCTTCAATGGGAGATTCCCCTATACAAGTCTTACATTGAAAAAATCACTTGAGGGGAAAGTTTTCCAAAATACTCCACTATCTTAGTCACGCACTAATAGGCACCTACATTTCAAATACATCATAGTCCCTGGAACTTTTGTGGATATGTGACACCATAAATTAAGTGAATGTGTCAGCATCAACTGCCAACAGACTAATGACTACTGAGAAAGGACCCACAGTAAACCGTGTAAATGACCTCCTAAGGATTCGTTAAAAAGGATGTTCAACTTATTGAGTGTTGGATTATGGTCCACCCTCTTCAGTGGTGAATGTACGACAGAACGAAATACACAGGATATTAACCATATACTGCCATACAATAACGTCCTTTTGTGGTTGAAGAATACTTAGATTTGCACAGAATTAAGCCAAGTGGAAGCTTGACGTTAAATTAAGTCCATCGGCATTCAGAAAAGGGGGACAATAATTGAAGTTATTTTGTCAATTTTTACATTGGATATGTGCCAGTGTTTTACACATACACGGACGAAAAATAAATGTTTTTCATATGTTTGGGTGTAAAAATTATATGTTTGGAACTGAAATTTTTTAATACAATATTTGTAAGTGCAAGCATTTATTATTTATAAACTAACATAACATGTTTAGGACACATATGTTAATATGTTAGAACATATTATGTTTGGGACATAAGATGTTTTTAAATATAATATGCTTAGATGCAAACATATATTAATTTGGAAATAGCCTATCAACATATATGTGTTTAGAAAGAGAGACATAGAGAGCATGCTGCAAGTAAAATAATGGAAGTAACCAATTGGCGCCTTAAAAATATATCCACGCAAAGAAAATTTCATTAAAATTTTTTACTACCAGTGTATGCCCTAAGGTGAAACATAATATGTTTGAACAATACAAACAATATTTTGTTTGGACCAATCCTGAAAATATATATGCTTGAAGCAAAATGTGTTTGGGATATATGTTACAGAAACGATTTTTTTTGAGGGTGTACATAAGGGGTAAATTTAATCTGGATAACAATTAAGGTAATGTGAAAATAATAAAATTATAGTTTTTACTTCGAAACTTATATACAATACAATAGTTCAAAACTCACAGTTAGGTCGCATTTGAATGCGGCATTTAAATGTTAATTGTCAAGAATTTAAATTTTCACATAAAACGGCCGAATAGCGTATTTTCTAAGACTTGTCCAAAAGAACTTCATCGGAAGTGGGAAAAATTGAGAGAGAATCAATCTCAGAATGTGATGCAAAAAAAAGTAATGAATGATTGGCAACTTGCAATTTTTTACTGAGTTATACTGTGTATTTGGTGGAACCATTTGGGGGTGGAAACATTCAAATGGGAAGTCCTACTTAACGCAACGTATAAAGAATTGGCTTTTTCTGATTACCACTTGTTCCGATCGATGGTACAAGAGTTGGCTGATGAGTATTTTTCGTTCTTTTGAGGAAGCTAAAAATTGTATCGATTCACGGATTGAATCAAAACACGAGTCGTTTTTTCATCTAAGTTTTCGCATGTTTCCAGAAGGATGTGAACAGTAGTGGATAGCGATGGACGATCTCACATTTTTAATTTGCGCTTCCAAAATGATTTTAATTGATAGAAAATTTATTATTCTTACATCAATTTTCATGCAGTTCCGGTTAACTGCCACTTAACAGAAAGTAAATTGCGAATGAACATTCCGTCACATATACTATTTAGTTGACCATTGCATGCAATATTTCCCGTAAAAAATTAAGTAAAATTGAATCATCCCATTCTCCCATTTTCACTGGTCATGAGCTCATGCATCATTAAATCATTGACCGTCTGTGTATTTGGGATAATCGAAAGATGAGACCTCACCATATCAAACGCACACTGCTACACTGGGAGAAAAAGCTTTGATATGTTGCCAATAAGTTATCGAAAGAATATCATCATCTTTTTCTTAGAATTAAAGACAAGACTGTGGCGTCGCAAATGCATACGAGATCGTATCCTTGTTTATGTACTTCAGATTAGGTATAACGACAAGCTCATATATGCTATTCAGTCCAATGGTGAACTTCTCTCTGCTCACTGAGTGCTGTCCGATTCCATGTTTAGATCAATAACACGGGATTTGCTCAATATAAATTTATAATTTTGACACACTAATAAAGAATTCGGAACTTTTTTTTATAGGGCTCAGCCAAACAGAGCTTTAAACTCAACTAGCTCTTTAGAATAAAATTCTTATAAAACAAGTAAGGAAAGTCTAAAGTCGGACGGGGCCGACTATATTATACCATGCACCACTTTGTAGATCTAAATTGTCGATACCATATCACATCCGTCAAATGTGTTGTCCCAAATATGTACATTTAAACATGACGCGATCTTGACAGAATTTGATGGACTTCTACAAAATCTATAGACTAAAAATTTAAGTCGGCTAATGCACTAGGGTGGAACACAATGTTAGTAAAAAACAAGTATATACAGCATTAAGTTCGACCGGGCTGAATCTTAAATACCCACCACCATGAACCAAATAATAGGGTTTCCTTTGAAATTTCAGGAGGGCTTGAGGACTTGATGACACTTCCAGAAGATCAGATTCAGATTCTGGATTTATTAGAACCATTTTTGTTTGAGTTTTAGAGGAATCATTAACATCTCTTGTAAGGGTGCAAGAAAATTATAAAATAACGTCTTGATTTGAAATCTTAAATCTGTATATTTTCACCCGAGAAGTAAAATCTGGAAATTTTACATTGAGTTTCAAACAATTTTCATGATCAGTGCGCCTTCTACACCCTCAAGAAGTGAAGTCGCTCTATATGAAGGCATTACCAAAAGGGCCGATAAAAACTTAATCTGATACACATTTTTGTGAGCCTAAACTACCAGAATATTTACAATTTCAAGCAAATCGGATAAAAACTCCGGATTCTAGAAGCCCAAAAAATAAAATCGGGATATCCGTCTATATGGGGGCTACATCAAAACATGGACCGATACCCACCATTTGTGGCAAACCTCTTTATGGTCCTAATATACCTCTAGATTTCTTATTTCAGGCAAATTGTATATAAACTACGGATTCTATAAACCCAAGATGTAAAATCGGGAGATCGGTCTATATGCACGGATGAAAAAGTCTGTTTTTCATATGTTTGGCTATAAACATTATATGTTTGGAACACATATTTTTAAACACAATATTTTTGAGTGCAAGCATATAATGTTCATAAACTAGCATAACATGTTTGGGACATATATGTTAATATGTTAGAACATATTATGTTTGGGACATAAAATGTTTGTAAATATAATATGCTTGAATGCAAACATATATTAATTTAGCAATAGCCTATAAACATATGTGTGTTTAGTAGCTTGGAGCGCTATTTAACAGGGAGCGATATTGAATTAAGTTGGTGGTTGTTGCTTGTTATTACAAAATTAACATTCTATTTTTCCTTGGGCAATTGATCAGCTACTTCTTTGATCCTTACAAACTGTGTGGTCCGCTGTTCGAATCCCCGTCCGTCAAAAGGTAAAATTAAAATAAAAAAAATTGAATAATTTCTTCTACAATGTTTGTATTACAGAAAAAGGTGCTAAGAACTAAAAAATGTCGTGGAAGTGAGAAAGATGTGGGGGAATATACAATTGGCAGAAACAAAATTTTGAGCATTCAGGTCGAAAACCTATGTTGTTAGCACCTATATTACCTGTTTATTTTCATAATTCATTATGATTGTAAATATATAAATAAATAAATAAAATTTTGAGCACAATATTGTTTGCGAGAATTTTTTTAAGCATATAATATTTTTGGGTGCAAAATGCTCCCAAACATGTTATATGTTCACAAAATAACATATTGTTTTTTGGAAGACAACATTATTAAATTTGGATGCAAAAATACAAAATGTTTGGAAATTAGACTACCCAAACATATATTGTTTAGACCAATATGCTTTCAAACATATTATATATTGGAAGAGATCAAACATATAAATGTTTGGGCAATACCCAAAAATGTATATGCTTGAAGCAAAATATGTTTGGGAGTATATGTTACAGAACCGATTTTTTATGAGGGTGTGGGGGCTATACCAAAACATGGAACGATACGGACCATTTTCGGCACACATTTTGATGGTCATCAAGTACCTCTAGTTTTTCAATTTCAGGCAAATTGGATAAAAACTACGGTTTCTATAAGCCCAAGACCCCAAATCGGGATGTCGTTTTATATGGGGACCATAACAGAACATGGACCGATACCAATTTTTGGCACACGTATTTGTGGTCCTACAATACCTCTAGATTTTCAATTTCAGGTAAATTGAATAAAAACTGCGGTTTCTATAAGCCCAAGAAGTAAAATCGGGAGATCGGTCTATATGGGGGCAATACCAGAACATGAACCGATAATCACCATTTTTGCCACACCTCTTTATGGTCATAAAATACATCTAGATTTCAAATTTCAGGCAAATTGGATAAAAACTACAATTTTTATAAGCCCAAGACCCCAAATCGGGAGGTCGGTTTATATGGGGACTATATCAAAACCTGGACCGATATAGCCCATCTTCGAACTAGACCTGCCTGCAGACAAAAGACGAGTTTCATTATTGAAGACTTTAGCGTGATTACAACAGACAGACAGACGAACAGACGGACATCGTTATATCGTCTTAGAATTCCTCCCTGATCGATGTGTTGCAAACGGAATGACAAACTTATTATACCCCCGTCACCATTCTATGGTGGTGGGTAGAAATATGGGAAACAATTAAATCTGAAGCAATTTTATGGAAACTTCGCAAAAGTTTATTTATGATTTATCGCTCGATATATTTGTATTAGAAGTTTAGGAAAATTAGAGTAATTTTTACAACTTTTCGACTAAGCAGTGGCGATTTAACAAGGTATTTGGTATTTTGACCATTTTTGTCGAAATCAGAAAAACATATATATGGGAGCTATATCTAAATCTGAACCGATTTCAACCAAATTTGGCACTCATATCTACAATACTAAATCTACTCCCTGTGCAAAATTTCAACCAAATTGGGCCAAAACTCTGGCTTTTAGGACCATATTAGTCCATATCGGGCGAAAGATATATATGGGAGCTCTAAATCTGAACCGATTTCAATCAAATTTTGCACACTTGACTATACTACTAATTGTACTCCTGGTGCAAAATGTCAACCAAATTCCGCCAAAAATCTGGCTTCTGGGGCCATATAAGTCCATATCGGTCGAAAGATATATATGGGAGCTATATCTAAATCCGAACCGATTTCAATCAAATTTTGCACACTTGACTATACGAACAAGTGTTATGTTTGTGCAAAATTTCAAGCAAATCAGGGTAAAACTGTGGCTTCTGGGTCCATATAAGTGCATATCGGGCGAAAGATATATATGGGAGCTATATCTAAATCTGAACCGATTTCTTCCAAAAATCAATAGGGTTCTATTCTGACCCCAAACAGGAACTTGTGCCAAATTTGAAGTCATTTGGACATAAACTGCCACCTAGACTTTGAGCACAAAAATGTGTTCACTGACAGACGGACAGACGGACATGGCTAGATCGACTCAGGGACCCACCCTGAGCATTATTGCCATAGGCACCATGTGTCTATCTCGTCTCCTTCTGGGTGTTGCAAATATATGCACTAACTTATAATACCCTGTTCCACTGTGTGGCGCAGGGTATAAAAATATATCCCCTCGCTGAATTTAAATAAAATTTTCTTTATGTGTGCTGGGAATGCCGACATGTGTTGCATCAATAAATTTGGAAACATTTAAATGATGCTTCTTAATTGAGGATGAAACAAAGAATCCAAAAATAAATCGTCTGCAAATTTGACCGTCTCCTTCTGGGTGTTGCAAATATATGCACTAACTTATAATACCCTGTTCCACTGTGTGGCGCAGGGTATAAAAATATATCCCCTCGCTGAATTTAAATAAAATTTTCTTTATGTGTGCTGGGAATGCCGACATGTGTTGCATCAATAAATTTGGAAACATTTAAATGATGCTTCTTAATTGAGGATGAAACAAAGAATCCAAAAATAAATCGTCTGCAAATTTGACCGCAGAATTAAAAGAATTACAGAAAAAATGCGAATATTTTGTTCGAAGCTTTGGCGTTTATTGCCTTCGTATATTGTATATTCTAAAAGTGAATTTCAAATATATTAGACCCTTGTTTCAAATTGTGCAAAGCATTTAGACATATTTTTTTATAAGGTTAAAGATCTAAATCTAATTTAAATATCACAAAAGTGTTGACCATCGTGCAGTCTCATTGGAACCACAACTTGTTAACAAGGATTCGAAATTCTTTATTAACTCATGAATACAAGGTTCTCGGTTCACAAAAAAAGCCATGTGTTCGAAAATGTCTTGAATAAAACTAAGGAAATCAACATAACAAGGGTTAAGAATTCGCACATTTGTGTTCAGAAGCTTTTTATAAATCGTAAATTAATTTGACTCTATTGCCGTAAACAAAACATCGACAACTTTTTTAACTAAATTTGCTTCTGTAGGCCTATATTCTTTTTAATTTTTAGCATAGTCTTTTTTGAGATGAATATTTTTTGTATATTGACATATGACAGCTGCTATTGTCCCTTTTCTGACCCAAAATGTTTTCAAGCAATGAAATAAAATGGTTGGATTTTTTTATATCAAAGTGAAACATGTGCGTTAGCTCTCGTAGTATAAATATGAAGGTAAACGAATGATCAGCCTGGTCGAATATGTTATCACTTTCGGCCTTCGCAAGTGGTTAAGGCGAAAACAAAATTGGCGAAATTAAATTTAGAGGTTTCCAAATGCCAACAAATATGTTGGCATTTGGCAAGGAAGATTGTAACTAGACCATCACTAAATAATATCACAATGGACTGAATAGTCTAAGTGAGCCTGAAACTTAATCGGGCTGCCACTTTAACCTAACCATCACTAAATAAT
This sequence comes from Haematobia irritans, assembly GCF_050003625.1. NCBI lineage: Eukaryota > Metazoa > Arthropoda > Insecta > Diptera > Muscidae > Haematobia > Haematobia irritans. Next base: position 208,207,057 of record NC_134397.1, on the reverse strand, counting down.
GGAACATGCATTAAAATTGTGAAAATAAATAATAAAAATAAAAACTTTGCTAATATATATAGAAAAAAATTTCACGAAAATTTTTCCAATTAAAATTTCAATTGAGTTTTAAAAAATATTTTGATTCAACGATCAGTTTTTTAATTGAAACAAAAATGAATAGAATCAATTAAATTTTTAATTGAAACAAAAATGAATAGAATCAATTATTTTTTTAATTGTATCCATTAAATTTTTAACTGACCTTCAATTAATTTTTTAAATTGATACTGTCATTTTTGTGTTTGAGGACATTTCAATTAAAAAAACTAATTGGATCAATTAATTTCGTGATTTCGATTCGATCATTAGATTAGATCCATTTCCACCTCGGTGGCTACTCAGAAATTAATTAATCCAATTAATTATACCCACCACCGTAGGATGGTGATGAAGCTATAATAAGGTGACTATTATGTGTCTAACGCATTGAAATATCGATCTATGAATATATAAAGTATAAAAAAAAATCATTTAAAAAATGGGGGTCTCGGTGGGATTCGAACTCGGACCCCAAGATATTATGTGTTTCCTAGTCGGCAACAGGTAACCGATATTTATTGTGAATGTTAACCCATTATTTTAAACGCTTTGGTAATACCGAAAGTAGTACGATTTTGATTACTGGTATTGATATAGGGAATGCAATTTGGTCTACATAGGTAAGTTATTATTTTCGAATCTCCAGTAATGCTGTAAGTAACACGTTTTTGATTACTTATAATGCTGAAGGACTAACTAGTACTTACCCAGTTTTGGATAGGTATAGACGGTTTGCCACTCGTGCCAAAAATAATTTACCAAAATTTGAAGAAAATTTTACCAAATATCTACCAAATTTAAAATATCTTATTTTGAAAGAAATTTTTCATTTCTATAAGAAATTATGTCGAAATTTTATTTTTATAGAAAATTTTTCTCAAAAATTTATTTCTATAGAAAATTTTGTCAAAATTTTATTGCTATAGAAAATTTTGTTAAAATTTTATTTCTATAGAAAATTTTGTCAAATAGAAAATGTAAAAATTTTGTTGCTATAAAAATTTTTCTCAAAATTTTTTTTCTATAGAAAATTTTCTCAAAATTTTATTTCTATAGAAAATTTTATCACAAAATTTTATTTCTATAGAAAATTTTCTCAAAATGTTATTTCTTTAGAAAATTTTCTGAAAATTTTATTTCTATAGAAAATTTTCTCAAATTTTTTTTTTCTATAGAGAATTATCTGAAAATTTTATTTCTATAGAGAATTTTCTCAAATTTTTAATTATATAAAAAATTTTGTCAAAAGTTTATTTCTATAGAAAATTTTGTCAAAATTTTATTTCTTTAGAGAATTTTGTCAAAATTTTATTTCGATAGAAAATTTTGTCAAAATTTTATTGCTCTAAAATTTTTTCTCAAAATTTTTTTTCTATAGAAAATTTTCGCAAAATTTTATTTCTATAGAAAATTTAACTCTTATAGCTAATTTTCTCAAAATTTTATTTCTTTAGAAAATTTTCTCAAAATTTTATTTCTATAGAAAATTTTCTCAATTTTTTTTCTATACTAAAAATTTTCTCAAAATTTTATTTCTATAGAAAATTTTGTCAAAATTTTACTTCTATAGAGAATTATGTGAAGATTTTATTTCTATAGAGAATTTTCTCAAAATTTTAATTCTATAGAAAATTTTGTCAAAATGTTATTTCTATAGAAAATTTTGTCAAAATGTTATTTCTATAGAAAATTTTCTCAAAATTTTATTTCTTTAGAAAATTTTCTCAGAATTTTATTTCTATAGAAAATTTTCTCAAAATTTTATTTCTATAGAAAATTTTGCCATAATTTTACTTCTATAGAGAATTATCTGAAAAGTTTATTTCTATAGAAAATTTTCTCAAAATTTTAATTCTATAGAAAATTTTGTCAAAATTTTACTTTTATAGCTAATTTTCTCAAAATTTTATTTCTACAGAGAATTTTCTCAAAGTTTTATTTCTATAGAAAATTTTCTCAAATTTTTAATTATATCAAAATTGTGTCAAAAGTTTATTTCTATAGAAAATTTTGTCAAAATTTTATTTCTTTAGAGAATTTTGTCAGAATTTTATTGCTATAATTTTTTTTTCATTTTTTTTCTATAGAAAATTTTCTCAAAATTTTATTTCTATAGAAAATTTAACTCTTATAGCTAATTTTCTCAAAATTTTATTTCTATAGAGAATTTTCTCAAAATTTTATTTCTTTAGAAAATTTTCTCAAAATTTTATTTCTATAGAAAATTTTCTCAATTTTTTTTCTATATTAAAATTTTTCTCAAAATTTTATTTTTATAGAAAATTTTGTCAAAATTTTATTTCTTTAGAAAATTTTCTCAAAATTTTATTTCTATAGAAAATTTTGCCAAAATTTTACTCCTATAGAGAATTATCTGAAAAGTTTATTTCTATAAAGAATTTTCTCAAAATTTTAATTCTATAAAAAATTTTGTCAAAATTTAACTTTTATAGCTAATTTTCTCAAAATTTTACTTCTATAGAGAATTATCTGAAAAGTTTATTTCTATAGAAAATTTTCTCAAAATTTTATTTCTTTAGACAATTTTCTCAAAATTCTATTTCTATAGAAAATTTTCTTCATTTTTTTTTTCTATAGAAAATTTTCTCAAAACTTTATTTCTATAGAAAATTTTGTCAAAATTTTACTTCTATAGAGAATTATCTGAAAATTTTATTTCTATAGAGAATTTTCTCAAAATTTTCATTCTATAGAAAATTTTTTTTATTTCTTTAGAAAATGTTCTTAAAATTTTATTTCTATAGAGCATTGTCTCAAAATTTTAATTCTATAGAGAATTATCTGAAAATTTTATTTCCATAGAGAATTTTCTCAAAATTTTAATTCTATAGAAAATTTTGTAAAAATTTTACTTTTATAGCTAATTTTCTCAAAATTTTATTTCTATAGAGAATTTTCTCAAAGTTTTATTTCTATAGAAAATTTTCTCAAATTTTTAATTATATCAAAATTTTGTCAAAAGTTTATTTCTATAGAAAATTTTGTCAAAATTTTATTTCTTTAGAGAATTTTGTCAGAATTTTATTGCTATAATTTTTTTTTTTTCATTTTTTTTTTTTTCTATAGAAAATTTTCTCAAAATTTTATTTCTATAGAAAATTTAACTCTTATAGCTAATTTTCTCAAAATTTTATTGCTATAGAGAATTTTCTCAAAATTTTATTTCTTTAGAAAATTTTCTCAAAATTTTATTTCTATAGAAAATTTTCTCAATTTTTTTTTCTATATTAAAAATGTTCTCAAAATTTTATTTCTATAGAAAATTTTGTCAAAATTTTATTTCTTTAGAAAATTTTCTCAAAATTTTATTTCTATAGAAAATGTTCTCAATTTTTTTTTCTATATTAAAAATGTTCTCAAAATTTTATTTCTATAGAAAATTTTCTCAAAATTTTATTTCTTTAGAAAATTTTCTCAAAATTTTATTTCTATAGAAAATTTTCTTCATTTTTTTTTCTATAGAAAATTTTCTCAAAATTTTATTTCTATAGAAAATTTTGCCAAAATTTTACTCCTATAGAGAATTATCTGAAAAGTTTATTTCTATAAAGAATTTTCTCAAAATTTTAATTCTATAGAAAATTTTGTCAAAATTTAACTTTTATAGCTAATTTTCTCAAAATTTTACTTCTATAGAGAATTATCTGAAAAGTTTATTTCTATAGAAAATTTTCGCAAAATTTTATTTCTTTAGACAATTTTCTCGAAATTTTATTTCTATAGAAAATTTTCTTCGTTTTTTTTTCTATAGAAAATTTTCTCAAAACTTTATTTCTATAGAAAATTTTGTCAAAATTTTACTTCTATAGAGAATTATCTGAAAATTTTATTTTTCTAGAGAATTTTCTCAAAATTTTCATTCTATAGAAAATTTTGTCAACATTTTATTTCTATAGAAAATTTTGTCAAAATTTTATTTCTATAGAAAATTTTACTTTTGTAGCTAATTTTCGCAAAATTTTAATTCTATAGAGAATTTTCTCAAAGTTTTATTTCTATAGAAAATTTCCTCTAAATTTTATTTCTTTAGAAAATTTTCTCAAAATTTTATTTCTATAGAAAATTTTCTCGAATTTTTTTTTTCTATAGAAAAATTTCTTAAAATTTTATTTCTATAGAAAATTTCTTAAAATTTTATTTCTATAGAAAATTTTGTCAAAATTTTATTTCTATAGAGCATTGTCTCAAAATTTTAATTCTATAGAGAATTATCTGAAAATTTTATTTCCATAGAGAATTTTATCAAAATTTTATTTCTATAGAAAATTTTGTCAAAATTTTACTTTTATAGCTAATTTTCTCAAAATTTTATTTCTATAGAGAATTTTCTCAAAGTTTTATTTCTATAGAAAATTTTATTTCTTTAGAAAATTTTCTCAATATTTTATTTCTATAGAAAATTTTCTCAAAATTTTATTTCTTTAGAAATTGTTCTCAACATTTTATTTCTATTTCTTTCGAAAGAAAATTTTATTTCTATAGAAAAATTTGTGAAAATTTTATTTCTATAACAGTTAAAGTCCCTCTTAGTTGAAGAAGAATATTTTACAAAATCTACCAAAACATCAAGAATTCTACCAATCTACCAAACAGTAAAAACTCCATCATTTTTAGTAGAATTCTACCAACTGTGGCAACCGTATAGGTATACCTTTCGGAATAAGAACACAATTGTTTATCTTTCTCGAGTAAAGTATTAATTAATTTTTTACAATTTTAATACGAGCTTATTGGACATGAAAGATTGAAGGGTTGATTGCTTATGAAGCTATTGAAAAGAAAACGCCACATACCAATCGTACAAGCCTAACTAGACATATGCTTCTTTGCTGGCTAATGCAAGTTTCCATAGTCTTTAGTGTCTATCTGGCGAGGTGAGATGATTAATTTGGATCATGTCAAATTCATTTGAAGTTTTTAATATTAAAGTTTCGGCCCGTACAAACTGTTGGTCCTATATACTTGTTTTTTTAATCCAAATTGCTTCAATCCTGTAAACCTCTGACTTAAGTATCTTTCGGTTACATATCGATTCCTTAAATCAAAATGCTTACCTTTCATCTCTTAAAAATCATAAAACCCTTCATTGGTTTTTTTTCTTTCTTTTGTTTTAAGTATCTGCTTGTGCGTTGGCTTGTGTGAAGTTTTTGTTGAAACTTGTTAAAAACTTGACAAGTTGGAAATTTTAATTTCACATCTTTTGTTTGTCCATCGTTTTTTTTTTTTTTGGTTCTCTTCCTTATACCACCATATATGGTGTATCCATCCATTTGAAACATTTATCGCTTGGTTCAATGCCTGTGAAGCATGTGAAACTTTAGTTGGCGTCTACAACATCTTTTCATGAAACATTTCTTCCCAAACTAAATGCTGCTAACAAACGAACAGGTTAAGGTATCTCTCCTTCGATGCGTTGCATCTTATGTCGGAAATGACAAATTGCTAAGCATTGACATTCGGATTAAATTGTAAGACAATAAAGAGACGTTGATGGATGTCAGGTTGCAAATTGCTTTTGCATTCATACAAAATGCAAATTAAAGAGGATATTCGATAGAGTTTTGCGAAAAACAACAATACGGCAGATGGCTGTGTAAAATAAGTGTTTGTAGGAATGATCTTGTTTAGGGAAAATAAATAATCCAAATTGACATCATTGTCATACGGAGAAGAAAAAATAAAATTTTAAATTTACTTTTAATGTTAACAATTTTTGTAAAACATTAATGAAAAGAAAAGGGCCTAATCGGTAGTTTAATGATCCGAAAAGTAAGTTGTATGCTGAAAACACTTCAATTCTAGCTGTTGGAGTGCTGTTTATAAAATAAAAGAAAAACTGATCCCGAGAATTGGTTGTACACTTATTAGCTTGATCTTCATAAAAAAAATGTTTTTTGAACGAAGAGAAATCCCTCGAATGAAAATTTAACCCTTTGACGACGAATGGCACATATATGTCCCATTTCGTATTTCCGTTGTAAAATCTACATTTATCAACAAATTTTCAATTTTTTTTTTATATTTCAAGTATTTGTTGTCTGAGGTGGCTGTATTTTTGGTATAATGTCTATCAACTCATCCTCTATCGATAACGGTTTAAATGTACTAATTCTGTTACATAGTTTTTCATGATCTCAGGATGTATTTTGTAGTGAATTGTATAAAGTATTTTAAAAAATGAATTCATTTTCTCGTACACTGAAAAAATATTTACGTGATATTAAAGTTGATGCAATATAAATTTTACAATGCGCAATTTACAAAATATTAAGGGAACTTTTTTAAAATACAAGGTTGAAAACATATGTTGTTAGCACATATATATTCTGTTTATCTTCATAATTTATTATGATTGTTAATATATAAATAAATAAAGAAATTCTTTAAAATACAGATTTGTCATTTACGTCGTTTTGTCCTTATAGTTAAGCGATTCGACTTGAAAATGGATAACTCAAGATGAAGAAAATTCCCCTTGATTAAGGTCAACTTGGTTTTAATAATTCTGAAAAAAATTAAATCTAATATAACCGTCTTTAAATTTGTTCACTTTTTGTATCTCGACTACAAAGCAAAAAAATACCAAATTTGGAACGCGGCATGATTTTTGGTAGTGTAGTGATTACTACAGACAGAGGACATCATTAAGTCGTCTTAGAATTTCACCCTGATCAAGAAAAAATACGCTTGGTACGGCCCGGCCCTCCAAACGTATTTTTCGGTCCATAATTATATATAGCCCCCATATAAACCGATTCCCAGATTTGACCTCCGGAGCCTCTTGGAGAAGCAAAATTCACCCGATCTGGTTGAAATTTGGTATATGGTGTTGGCATATGGTCTCTAATAACCATGCAAAAATTGGTCCACATCGGTCCATAATTATATATAGCCCCCAAATAAACCGATCCCCAGGTTTGGTTTGCGGGGCCTCAAATGGAAGCAAATTTCATCCGATCTTGCTGAAATTTGGTACACGGTGTTGGTATGTGGTCTCTAACAACCGTGAAAAAATTGGTCTATATCGGTCCATAATTATATATAGCCCCCATATGAACCGATCCATAGATTTGGCTTGCGGAGCCTAAAAGAGAAGCAAATTGCATCCGATCCGGCTGAAATTTGGTACATGGTGTTGGTATATGGCCTATAATCACCGTGAAAAAAATTGGTCAACATCGGTCCATAGTTATATATAGCACCCATATAAACCGATCCCCGAAATTTTGTACACGGTGTTGGTATATGGTCTCTAAAAACCATGCTAGAAATGGTCCATATCGGTTTATAATTACATATAGCCCCCATATAAACCGATCCCCAGATTTGGCTTGCGGAGCCTCTAAGAGAAGCATATTTCAACCGATCCGGTTGAAATTTGGACCATGGTGTTAGTATATGGTCTCTAACAACCGTGCCAGAACTGGTCCATTACGGTCCATAATTATATATAGCCCCCATATAAACCGTTCTCCAGAGTTGACCTCCGGAGCCTCTTGGAGGAGCAAAATTCATCCGATCCGGTTCAAATTTGGAACGTGGTATTAATATATGGTCTCTAACAACCATGCAAAAATTGGTCCATATCGGTCCATAATTATATATAGCCCCCATATAAACCGAAAGCCGCTAACAACCATACCAAAATTGGTCCATATCGGTCTATAGTTATATATAGCCGATATCCAATCACACAAAAATTGGTCCATATCGGTTCATAATCATGGTTGCCACTCGAGCCAAAATAATCTACCAAAATTTTATTTCTATAGAAAATTTTGTCAAAATTTTATTTCTATAGGAAATTTTGTTAACATTTTATTTCTATAGAAAATTTTGTTAAAATTTTCTTTTCTATTCTAAATTTTGTCAAAACTTTATTTCTATAGAAAATTTTGTCAAAACTTTATTTCTATAGAAAATTTTGTCAAAATTTAACTTATATAGCTAATTTTCTCAAAATTTTATTTCTATAGAAAATTTTGTCAAACTGAATTATATACGTATTTAATCGATCTTTTTATACCCTCCATCATAGGATGGGGGTATATTAACTTTGTCATTCCGTTTGTAACACATCGAAATATTGCTCTAAAACCCCATAAAGTCGATCTAAGCATGTCCGTCCGTCCGTCTGTTGAAATCACGCTAACTTCCGAACGAAACAAGCTAACGACTTAAAACTTGGCACAAGTAGTTGTTATCGATGTAGGTCAGATGGTATTGAAAATGGGCCATATCGGTCCACTTTTACGTATAGCCCCCATATAAAGGGACCCTCAAATTTGGCTTGTGGAGCCTCTAACAGAAGCCTATTTCATCCGATTCGGCTGAAATTTAGTACATGGTGTTGGTATATGGTCTCCAACAACCATGCAAAAATTGGTCCACATCGGTCCATAATTATATATAGCCCCCATATAAACCGATCCCCAGATTTGGCTTGTGGAGCCTAAAAGAGAAGCAAATTTCATCCGATCCGGCTGAAATTTTTGTATATGGTCTCTAACAACCATGCAAAAATTGGTCCATATCGGTCCATAATTATATATAGCCCCCATATAAACCGATCCCCAGATTTGGCTTGCGGAGCCTCAAAGAGAAGAAAATTTCATCCGATCCGGCTGAAATTCGGTACATGATGTTGGTATATGGTCTCTAACAACCATGCAAAAATTGGTCCACATCGGTTTATAATTATATATAGCCCCCATATAAACCGATCCCCAGATTTGACCTCCGGAGCCTCTTGGAGAAGCAAAATTCACCCGATCTGGTTGAAATTTGGTACATGGTGTTGGCATATGGTCTCAACAACATCGGTCCATAGTTATATATAGCACCCATATAAACCGATCCCCAGATTTGGCTTGCGGAGCCTCAAAGAGAAGCAAATTTCATCCGATCCGGCTGAAATTTGGTACATGGTGTTGGTATATGGTCTCTAAAAACCATGCTAAAAATGGTCCATATCGGTTCATAATTATATATAGCCCCCATATAAACCGATCCCCAGATTTGGCTTGCGGAGCCTCTAAGAGAAGCATATTTCATCCGATCCGGTTGAAATGTGGAACATGGTGTTAGTAAATGGTCTCTAACAACCGTGCCAGAATTGGTCCATATCGGTCCATAATTATATATAGCCCCCATATAAACCGTTCTCCAGATTTGACCTCCGGAGCCTCTTGGAGGAGCAAAATTCATCCGATCGGGTTCAAATTTGGAACGTGGTGTTAATATATCGTATCTAACAACCATGCAAAAATTGGTCCATATCGGTCCATAATTGTATATAGCCCCCATATAAACCGAAAGCCGCTAACAACCATACCAAAATTGGTCCATATCGGTCTATAGTTATATATAGCCGATATCCAATCACACAAAAATTGGCCCATATCGGTTCATAATCATGGTTGCCACTCGAGCCAAAATAATCTACCAAAATTTTATTTCTATAGAAAATTTTGTAAAAATTTTATTTCTATAGGAAATTTTGTTAACATTTTATTTCTATAGAAAATTTTGTTAAAATTTTCTTTTCTATACTAAATTTTGTCAAAACTTTATTTCTATAGAAAATTTTGTCAAAACTTTATTTCTATAGAAAATTTTGTCAAAATTTAACTTATATAGCTAATTTTCTCAAAATTTTATTTCTATAGAAAATTTTGTCAAACTGAATTATATACGTATTTAATCGATCTTTTTTAATTTAATATATACCATGTATGGACTTACATACAATTTAGAAGACGGTGTTAGGAGGCTTTGAGATACCTTGCCATCGGCAAGCGTTACCGCACCTTAAGTAATTCGATTGTGGATGGCAGTGTTTAGAAGAAGTTTCTACGCAATCTATGGTGGAGGGTATATAAGCTTCTGTCTGGCCGAACTTACTGCCGTATATACTTGTTTTTTAAGGAAATCATAACATACTATGATATTTTGTTAGAAATCAAGCATCTGATTTCCGCAACCATGTTATGTTTGGCGAGATAACTTAACATTATTCTCTTGAAATATATTTGGGGTGATCATATTCCATCTTAGGTGAGTGCTAATATTATGAAATCCATATAAACTTTTTTGAATATTACACTGAAAAAAATATTTACGTGATATAAAGATTACGCAACCTCAATTTTAGGATGCGTAATTTACACACTATTAAGAACAAATTTCTTTAAAATAGTGAAACTTTAATTAAAAGAATTCAAATTTTTTTTTAAATTAAATTTAGGACATACATTTTGAAAATTTGGGTCCCTTCGTTAAAGTTGCATATCTTTAAACTAAGGCAAATTTTCTTAAAGTAAAGAAACACATTTTTGATTTAAATAAATCATTCTTAAATTAACTGAAATTGAATCTTTGGATTTAAGATAAAAACGCTTCAAATATAGGCTAAGAATTATATTGAGGATTTAGAATCTTTGGTTTAAAGTTTTTTTTTGGAATGAAGAAAAATCCGCCATAATTTGGATTTTTAAGCAGGCATTTGTTTGCATGTGAATAGCTTTTTTAATATACCGGAAAATTGAATGAAAATTCGATAAATGAGAATTTTAATGTTATGGATGCTAGATTTGAAGCCAGATAGATCGCAAAAAAGTTTCCTTATTTTAAAGATCCCGCATCTTTGGCTCGGAATCAATACCAAAATTCTTAAAGGAAGGTCAAAATCTTTGGATCCGAATAAACTTTTTTTTGAGTGTAGGCAACCGTTTTTTCTAATAACTTCAATTCCACTCATTCCTAATCGCTTTTAGGTCTAGACATACATACATAATATCGCCACCCTCTATCGCCTGTAATATATGGTAAGAATAACATTTAAATAAACATTAATATTGCATTTATGATGACAATAATGTCCATATTAACAAGATTTTCTTTTGTTGTATGGTGCATTTATTAATCTCATTCTGCCGCCTTGCATGACAATTCTCAATAAATATCAAACATTTTCAAATAAAAACATTTGCTTTTTTTTACAGAATAAAAAAAAGTTGTGACATTAAAAAAAAACACACACACCACTCCTAATATGGCAAAAACAAATTGCTGACAATTTTAAATGGAGCGAAAACTACTATATTGATTAGCTTGTGCCGGAATGACAAAAAATGCCAATGTCAATGTGTTCGACATCAAACACTATACTGAAAGAAGAGTTTTCTTTTTTGAAGAACGAAGTTTTTTTTTGACGGAAAGGAATTTTCTTTAAAAACAGATGAAAAAGAGTAGACACAATCGTTGGATCATTTGTCATAAACTTGGATTTTTGTGCTCTTAAAGAAAATATTTTAGAGGAAAAGGAATTTTCGTTTGTTTAAAATTTCGTTCCGGAGGAAAGTATTTTTTCATTGGGTGCACCAGTAATTCATAATACGAGCAGAAAAAAAAATTAAATAAGACTCAACTCACTGTGTACAGTGTGGCTTATACATAATGCAGCAAAGTAAAGTGCTATATATATTTTGTCATTTTTCATTTTTATAAACGCAAAAATATAATTCTTTCCTCCCAAATGAAATTATAGATAAACAAATAACGTTTCCAATTTGTAGTTGGGAAGTTTGTTTGGAAGAAAAGTATACGTTTTTGTGGTAAACGTTGATTCTTTTGCAGGATGTAAAAACAATTTCATAAAGACTAACTCACAACACTTTTTATTATATTTTTCTGGCTAATTTCATCTTCTCTCAAATCGTTCTCATTTTTACGACGTTTATTTCATTGTAAGCACCTTTTTCTGTAATACAAGCAATGCAGAAGAAATTATTCAATTTTAAATATATATTTTTATACCCACCACCATAGGATGGGGGGTATATTAACTTTGTCATTCCGTTTGTAACACATCGAAATATTGCTCTAAGACCCCATAAAGTATATATATTCTGGGTCGTGGTGAAATTCTGAGTCGATCTGAGCATGTCCGTCCGTCCGTCCGTCCGTCCGTCTGTTGAAATCACGCTAACTTCCGAACGAAACAAGCTATCGACTTGAAACTTGGCACAAGTAGTTGTTATTGATGTAGGTCGGATGGTATTGCAAATGGGCCATATCGGTCTACTTTTACGTATAGTCCCCATATAAACGGACCCCAAAATTTGGCTTGCGAGGCCTCTAAGAGAAGCAAGTTTCATCCGATCCGGCTGAAATTTGGTACATGGTGTTGGTATATGGTTTCCAACAACCATGCAAAAATTGGTCCACATCGGTCCATAATTATATATAGCCCCCATATAAAACGATCCCCCGATTTGGCTTGCGAGGCCCCTAAGAGAAGCACATTTCATCCGATCCGGCTGAAATTTGGTACATGGTGTCAGTATATGGTCTCCAACAACCATGCAAAAATTGGTCCACATCGGTCCATAATTATATATAGCCCCCATATAAACCGATCCCCCGATTTGGCTTGCGAGGCCTCTAAGAGAAGCAAATTTCATCCGATCCGGCTGAAATTTGGTACATGGTGTTAGTATATGGTCTTTAACAACCATGCAAAAATTGGTCGACATCGGTCCATAATTATATATAGCCCCCACATAAACCGATCCCCCGATTTGGCTTGCGAGGCCTCTAAGAGAAGCAAATTTCATCCGATCCGGCTGAGATTTGGTACGTGATGTTAGTATATGGTCTCTAACAACCATGCAAAAATTGGCCGACATCGGTTCATAATTATATATAGCCCCTATATAAACCGATCACCAGATTTGATCTCCGGAAACTCTTGGAAGACCAAAATTCATCTGATTCAGTCGAAATTTGGTACGTGGTGTTAATATATGGCCTCAAACTCCCATGCAAAAATTGGTCGATATCGGTCCATAATTATATATAGGCCCCATATAAACCGATCCCCAGATTTGACCTCCAGAGCCCCTTGGAAGAGCAAAATTCTTCCCATTCGGTTGGAATTTGGTACGTGATGTTAGTATATGGTATCCACCAACCATGCAGGAATTGGTTCCTATCAGTCCATAATTATATATAGCTCCCATATAAACCGATCCCCAGATTTGACCTCCGGTGCCTTTTGGAGAAGCAAAATTCATCCGATCTGCTTGAAATTTGGTACGTGGTGGTAGTATATGATATTTAACAACCATTTCAAAAGTGGTCCATATCAGTCCATAATCGTACATAGCCCCATATAAACCGATCCCGAGATTTGGTTTTGGAACCTCTTGGAGGAGCAAATTTCATCCGAGTGAGTTGAAATTTGGTACATTGTGCTAATATATGGTCGTTAACAACCATGCCTAACTAGGTCCATATCGGTCTATAGTTATATATGGCCCTCAGATAAATCGATCCCCAATCACACAAAAATTGGTCCATATCAAGTTCATAATTATATATAGCCCCCATATAAGCGACCCCCATATTTCAATTCTGGCTCTCTACGTACAAAAAGTCCATATCGATTCGTAATTATTTGTAGACTTAACTATACATAACTTTTTTGTCTAATATATACCATGTATGGACTAAATCACAATTTAGAAAACGATGTTAAGAAGTTTTAAGATACCACAACCCAAGTAATTCGATTGTGGATGATAGTCTTTCGTAGAAGTTTCTACGCAATCCATGGTGGTGGGTACATAAGATTCGGCCTGGCCGAACTTGCGTCCGTATATACTTGTTTTAATTTTATTTATTAATCTCTTGGACGGAGAAACGAACTGCTGATTGTAAGCCAACGCACTAGCTGTTATTGTCATACAAAAACGCCCAAGCACTTATATTTATAGAACATAGTTTTTGTCGCCCACGAGCCGATGTAAAGAAACTTTATTTAAGAGAACAATCAGGTGGTTCAACAAAAGAAATTAATCGGGTAGTTAAAAACTAGAAGTGTCTAAAGGGTGGTTAAAATTTCAAGGGCCGATGTTGATTTTGAATAAAACACAAATTATTTAGGAAATTATTGTAATTTTATTTTATTATGATATACTGGAATTACTCAATTATGTATGGAACAAAATATCGTCCAAATGGGCGCCGCGACCTCGGTGGCACACCTTCATCCGATGGTCCAAATTTTCGATGACGCTGAGACATAATGGAGGTTCTATGCCGTTAATGTGCCGAATTATCTCATCCTTTAGCTCTTGAATTGTTGCTGGCTTATCGACGTACACCTATTCTTTCAAATAACACCAAAGAAAAAAGTCAAAATACATGATCTTGGCAGCCAATTGACATCGCTATTACGGAAGATAACACGGCCACTGAATTTGTTGCGCAAAAGAGCCATTGTTTCGTTAGCTGTGTGGCAAGTGGCAGCGTCCTGCTGAAACCACATATCGTCCACATCCATATCTTCCAATTCGGACCATAAAAAGTTCGTTATCATCTCACGATAGCGAACACCATTCACAGTAACTGCCTGACCGGCCTCATTTTGTATCTCTCCATGGTTCAAATTGAGTAAGTCTGAAATAGAGAAATGTCAAATAAAATTCGGAAAAAAAACTTGGCGTTTAGGTGTGGTTCACATTCAACATCGGCCCTTACAATTTAACCACCTTTTATATGTAATATGTACTTTTAGATAATGTGGTATCACAATGAACTGAATAGTCCAAGTGAGCCCGATTCAAATCGGGCTGCCACTTTAACTTAACCTGACTTATTTAACAGAAACATAACCTTTAGTTGGCCACTTTCGTAAAAATACAACTTTTGGTAATTTTATACATATTTCGAAAAGGTTCGCAAGATTTCGAAAAGTTGTGTCTTATTAAAGACTTTAAGTCAGAACAGAGCTTGATATAAACGAAAGAGTCTGTGGTTTTGAATCAAAAATTATTATTTTATTGCAAAAATAAAAAGTATTGTAACAATTTTTTTTTTTTTTTGGTAATACAATTTTCGAAGAAATTCAAAAAAGTTGGGGAATTTACCATGAGGAATTACAATGGTCGTAGAAAAAATATAAAATTTAACTACAAACAAATATATTTTTTTTTAAATAAAATTAACTAAAATTGATCGTTAGTTTACGGGCTTTTCTGTGTATAATGGTCTAAGTGGAAATCAATTCTACCCAGGAATTGTTCTCATCCACCCTGCACATTTGAAAGTGAATTTTATTAGGTTCCCTAGAAAATTGTATTTGCGTGTTCATTAATCATTTTGGAATCACAAAAATCAACACCTATAAACTCAAAGGGTATAGTCAAAGGTATTTTGGAATAATTTTATCTTCGAATTAAAAAGCAAAAAATTTATATTTAGAAAAACTGGTCTACTTTTATTTTATTAAATTTAAATGTTATTTTAGTTTAATCATATCTAAAATTTAAATATTTCTCATCATACGAGTACATACATTTGCATTGTTAAATGCTTGTAGAGTAAAACATTTAAAAGTAGAGATTGTTAAAGTTGATGTAGCCAACTCATTTGTTTGTTTTGTTTTTTTTTGTTTTTCTTATTTCGTGCACATTTCCTTTTTGGCCAACGAAGCGGAAAAATTCAGTTGCCAAGTAAATTGAGTCAGAATCAGTAAGGAGGTGCAGCGAAACTGTGGCACCAAATGAATATGTTAATTCATATCCAAAGACAATGACATCGTTGTAATTCATGCATAGCAATTTTTTAATTGCAATGAATTGCATATGCAGTTTTTTTCATACAGTTGACTTGCAAAGCATTTTAAGTTTTTTTGGATGAAAATATCAGGAGGCTCTAGAGCAAAATTCCCATGATGCAATCGAGTTCTATTTCCAACACAATAATAGAGAGGAAGACTTCCCATTCCCTCCAATTTAGGATGGGGCTATACCGAAATCACGCTAAATTTTAATAGAAAAATAGTTTTGAAGTTTTGTAAAATATCTTATCTTGGTAGGACATAAAATTTCCGGCATAAGTAATTTTTTTCAGTATTGATTTCTCTTAATTTTGTAGCAAATAAAATTTTATGGTTACTACCAATTTCTTATTCAGCCGACTTTCACTTTATTTATGACAAACACCAGAACATGTAATTCTCTTTTTTTAGTGCTCCCTTAAAAGGATATTTATAACCTGCACAACACTGTGGAACAGGGTAATATTGTAAGACAGAGCATATGTTTGCAACACCCAGAAGGAGACGAGATAGAAACAGGGTGTATATGGCAAATATGCTAATAGCCGACCCCTGAGCACGGTTGCCACTCTTACCAAAAATAATGTACAAAAATTTTACCAAAAATCTACTTAATTAAAAAAAATAATTTTTTGATAAAAACTTGAAGGTGAATATGAATGTTTCTTTCATTGAAAAAAAAAGGTTTTATTATTTAATTTTAGAAGTTTATTTCAGTATTTGTAATATTATATAAATATTGTGATCTCTCAACTATTTGGGTGCATCCCTTAATTAAATGTTTTAACAATTTATATCGCACTACCACAGGATTTATATTTTGTTATTATTAAAAAATTATTAAAATATATTAAATACAAATGTTTTAACGATATTGTATTTATAGCAAATTTTGTCAATTTTTTTGTTGTTCTTTCAACAATTTTATTTCTATCGGAAATGTTGTCAAAATTTTATTTCTATCAGAAACGTTGTCAAAATTTTATTTCTATCGGAAATGTTGTCAAAATTTGTCCACAAAGCTCGAATAATAATTAATTGAAAATTACAATTTTATTTCAATAGAAAATTTTGTTAAAATTTTATTCCTATAGCAAATTTTGTCAAAACCTTTTTTCGGAAGGTTCAAGTGTGGTTCACTTTGGGATTAGTGAACTGCCTGAATTTATTCCGATAATTGGTTCATAATTTTGCTGCATGTAGAGGTTGCTGATGAGGAATGTGATAATTCCGAAACGTGCGTCCATCCAACCATCTTGCAGTCTATAGGGCTTTGTCCAAATAAATTTGACAAACATTACTTTCCTCTGTTGGTTAAGCTACACTTGTAGTTTAGTCAATGTATGGTTTTAAGCTGAAATAAAAAAACAACAACAAAATTTTATTTCTATAGAAAATTTTGTCAGAATTTTATTTCTATAGAAAATTTTGTCAAAATTTTACTTTATAGAAAAGTTTGTCAAAATTTTATTTTTATAGAAAATTTCGTCAAAATTTTATTTTTGTAGAAAATTTTGTCAAAAATTTATTGTTATAGAAAATTGTGTTTAAATTTTATTTTTATAGAAAATTTTGTCAAAATTTTATTTTTATAGAAAATTTTGTCAAAATTTTTTTTTTATAGAAAATTTTGTCAAAATTTTATTGTTATAGCAAATATTGTCAACATTTTATTATTCTAGAAAATTTTGTCACAATTTTATTTTTCTAGAAAATTTTGACAAAATTTTACTTTTATAGAAAATTTTGTAAAAATTTTATTTGTATAAAAAAAATTTGTCAAAATTTTATTTTTATAGAAAATTTTGTCAAAATTTTATTGTTATAGAAATTTTTGTCAAAATGTTATTTTTATAGAAAATCTAGTCAAAATTTTATTTTTCTAGAAAATTTTGTCAAAAGTTTAATTTCCTAAAAAATTTTGACAAAATTTTATTTTTATAGAAAATTTTGTCAAAATTTTATTTTTATAGAAAATTTTGTCAAAATTTTATTTTTATAGAAAATTTTGTCAAAATTTTATTTTTATAGAAAATTTTGTAATTTTTTTATCAAAGATTTAATAAAATTTTTATTTCTCTAGAAAATTTTGTAATTTTTTTTCCAAGATTTAATCAAAATTTTGTTTCTGTAGAAATTGTTGTCGAAATCCTATTTCTATAGAAAATTTTGTCAAAATTTTATTTCTATAAAAAAGTTTTGTCAAAATTTTATTTCAATAGAATTTTTTTTTCAAAAATTTATTTCTATAGAAAATTTTGTCCAAATTTTATTTCTATAGAAAATTTTGTCAAATATTTTTTTTTTTTATCGAAGATTTAATCAAAATTTTATTTCTCTAGAAAATGTTGTCAAAATTTTATTTCTATAGAATTTTTTTTTTTTCAAATATTCAAATAGAAATTTTTGTCAAAATTTTATTTTTTATAGAAAATTTTGTCAAAATTTTACTTTATAAAAAATTTGTTCAAAATTTTATTTTTATAAAAATTTTTTTCAAAATTTTGCTTTTATAGAAAATTTTGTCAAAATTTTATGTTTATAGTAAATTTTGTCAAAATTTTAATCTTCTGAAAATTTTTTCATTATTTCGATTATCAAAATTTTATTTTTTATAGAATATTTGTAAATTTTTCGCTAACTTTGTGCTGTGCCCCAGGGTATTAGCCGATTTGAATGTTAAGTCTAGAGA
This sequence comes from Haematobia irritans, assembly GCF_050003625.1. Lineage (NCBI taxonomy): Eukaryota > Metazoa > Arthropoda > Insecta > Diptera > Muscidae > Haematobia > Haematobia irritans. The sequence goes on along the minus strand of NC_134397.1, from coordinate 208,188,638 downwards.
TTTTATACAAGTAAGGAAAGTCTAAAGTCGGGCGGGGCCGACTATATTATACCCTGCACCACTTTGTAGATCTAAATTTTCGATACCATATCACATCCGTCAAATGTGTTGGGTGCTATATATAAAGATTTGTCCCAAATACATACATTTACTCGATCTGGACAGAATTTGATAGACTTCTACAAAATCTGTAGACTCAAAATTTAAGCCGGCTAATGCACTAGGGTGTAACACAATTTTAGTAAAAAAAAATGGGAAACATTTAAATTTGAAGCAATTTTAAGGAAACTTCGCAAAAGTTCATTTATGATTTATCGCTCGAAATATATGTATTAGAAGTTTAGGAAAATTAGAGTCATTTTTACAACTTTTCGACTAAGCAGTGGCGATTTAACAAGGAAAATGTTGGTATTTTGACCATTTTTGTCGAAATCAGAAAAACATATATATGGTAGCTATATCTAAATCTGAACCAATTTCAATCAAACTTGGCACACATGACTATATTACTAATTGTACTCCTAGTGCAAAATTTCAAGCTAATCGGGATAAAACTCTGGCTTCTGGGCGAAGGATATATATGGGAGCTATATCTAAATCTGAATCGATTTCAATAAAATTTGGCACACATGACTATACTACCAATTGTACTCCTTGTGCAAAATTTCAAGCTAATCGGGATAAAACTCTGGCTTCTGGGTCCATATAAGTGCATATATATATATATATATATATATATATATATATATATATATATATATATATATATATATATATATATATATATATATATATATATATATATATATATATATATATATATATATATATATATATATATATATATATATATATATATATATATATATATATATATATATATATATATATATATATATATATATCACCCAAGAACTTGGAAGGTTTTAAGATGGTGCACACGTAGAAATTTCGAATCGATCCGTTTTTGAATCAACACACATGTGGTGTCAAACGGAAAACAGACGGTGTCAACCTGACAACGATAAAATGGCACCATGCTTTGTCTAAACAATAACCATTAAAAAATTCGCTACCATGACTCGAACCTGGATTGCACCACCGGCGAAGTTGCCATAAGAAAGTTTAACGAATATTTTAAGACTTTTCACGGCTTTCCGTCTCATTTTCTTGCCGTCCATTCACGATCTTGAAACATAATTTCTTCTATTACTGCATCAAAAATGTAATCAAAGTAGAGAAAGGTATTACACAGTCGGCTCCACTTGACTTTAGACTTTCCTTGCTTGTTAATTCTTATATCTTTTTAGAACATGTCTTGTCTTGTCATGTTTTGTTTAATGAATTTCCAATTGACCTGGTTTAACCTTGGATTTTTTTTTTTTTGTTAGTTGGAAGTCACCATACAAAACAGAACACCTACAGCCATACAATGCTCTTTAGATTCCCTCAAAGAGCGGCTTCCAAGGGGTGTTATAAATTCAACTACACGACATGGCCTCTGGTAAGCTTAATGTCGTGCAAATAACGTCTTTAGCTTATATTCCCATTCCCATTGTCCAATGAATTGGAGTGTTTGCTGTTTTTTTATTCCAGAATTTCTTGCAATGCCATTTCATTAGGTTTGTATTTCGTTTTAGGAGTGCAGTAGGTCGGTCGCACATGCGCACAATACCCTTGGTGATATTCATGTCAGTAACAGACGGTTTGGCTGGCTTGTTTCAGGCTACAACTCAGTGAATTGGAAGTGAATAATGTTTGAAGACAAGACAAATGTACAAGATCGTTTGTTTGCACGCAATCATTATTTGTCTCCATCGAAGCGTGTTCAAATAAATTCATATCAAAACAAACATGAAATTTTGTCGGTATATAGAGATATGGATCAATTTTGGTAGTTTTTTTTTGCTTTCTAAGCATATAGAAAGTGTGAAGTAAAAATGGTGTCGTTTCAACAATGGGAAAGAAGCTTTGTTAAACACATTATACCACCCAGTTCAAGAGTAGCATTTCGTAGACACTGTTCAATGTACTAACACTTACCCAATTAGTCTTTGTTTTTATTTTAAATATTATTATGGAATTTAACTTTCTTTAACAAATTTTTGAACTCATAAAAAATAAACAAAAATCTGCTAGCTTGTAAGATCATTATGGAAAATAAGTTCCAAACAAAACATGCTTTGCTGATCGCAACGAAGATGCCAAATCGTGCGAAAACTTATAAAATGATTTCATATAAATGTAAAATAATTATAAATAGATAAATAATAATACAATAAATAATGGATTATTAAACAATTTCGACCAAAATCAATTAACCATTTTTTAATCTGGTTATTTTTATACCCTCCACCATAGGATGAGGGGTATATTAACTTTGTCATTCCGTTTGTAACACATCGAAATACTGCTCTAAGACCCCATAAAGTATATATATTCTGGGTCGTGGAGAAATTCTGAGTCGATCTGAGCATATCCGTCCGTCCATCCGTCCGTCCGTCCGTCTGCTGAAATCACGCTAACTTCCGAACGAAACAAGCTATCGACTTGAAACTTGGCACAAGTAGTTGTTATATATGTAGGTCGGATGGTATTGCAAATGGGCCATATCGGTCACTTTTACGTGTAGCCCCCATATAAACGGACCCCCAAGGCCTCTAAGAGAAGCAAATTTCATCCGATACGCCTGAAATTTGGTACATGGTGTTAGTATATGGTCTCTAACCACCATGAAAAAATTGGTCCACATCGGTCCATAATTATATATAGCCCCCATATAAACCGATCCCCCGATTTGGCTTGCGAGGCCTCTAAGAGAAGTAAATTTCATCCGATCTGGCTGAAATTTGGTACATGGTGTTACTATATGGTCTCTAACAACCATGCAAAAATTGGTCCCCATCGGAGCATAATTATATATAGCCCCCACATAAACCGATCCCCCGATTTGGCTTACGAGGCCTCTAAGAGAAGCAAATTTCATCCGATCAGGCTGAAATTTGGTACATGGTGTTAGTATATGGTCTCTAACAACCATGCAAAAATTGGTCCACATCGGTCCATAATTATATATAGCCCCCATATAAACCGATCACCAGATTTGACCTCCGGAGCCTCTTGGAAGACAAAAAAAATCTGATTCAGTTGAAATTTGGTACGTGGTGTTAATATATGGCCTCAAACTCCCATGCAAAAATTGGTCGAAATCGGTCCATAATTATATATAAACCCATATAAACCGATCCTCAGATTCGACCTCCGGTGCCTTTTGGAGAAGCAAAATCCATCCGATCTGGTTGAAATTTTGTACGTGGTGGTAGTATATGATATTTAACAACCATGCCAAAAGTGGTCCATATCAGTCCATAATCATATATATAGCCCCCATATAAACCGATCCCGAGATTTGGTTTTGGAGCCTCTTGGAGGAGCAAATTTCATCCGAGTCAGTTGAAATTTGGTACATTGTGCTAGTATATGGCCGTTAACAACCATGCCTAACTAGGTCCATATCGGTCTATAGTTATATATAACCCTCAGAAAAATCGATCCCCTATCACACAAAAATTGGTCCATATCAATAATTGTATATAGCCCCCATATAAGCGACCCCGATATTTCAATTCTGGCTCCCTACGTACCGTGCAAAAGTCCATATCGATTCGTAATTATTTGTAGACTACCTACACATACCACGTATGGACTAACACACAATTTAGAAAACGATTTAAGATACCACAACCCAGGTAATTCGATTGTGGATGACAGTCTTTCGTAGAAGTTTCTACGCAATCCATGGTGGAGGGTACATAGCATTCGGCCTGGCCGAACTTACGGCCGTTTATACTTGTTATTTCTAATTATTTCTGTAATTTAAGCTATTATTTTCGTGATTGAAGATATTTCAATAAAAAAAATAAAAAAAAATTAACTGGATTAATTAATTTGTTTAATTTGTATTGTTTACAAATCACCATAACCATTTTCATATTCATAGTTCATTTAAAATGAAATGTATTCGTGATGAAACTCAGACGATCTTACAAAAAAAAAAAAAAAAAAAAAAACAAGTATATACGTACGGTCGTTCGGCCACGCCGAAGCTTATGTACCCTCCACCATGGAGTGCGTAGAAACTTCTACTGAAGACTGTCAATACTTGCCGATGGCAACGTATCTTAAAACTTCCTAATACCGTAATATATACCATGTAGTCCATACGTGGTATATATTAAACTAAAAAATGTCGATGACATACGTATATAATTAAGTTCGACAAAATAAAATTTTGACAAAAGTTTCTATAGAAATAAAATTTTGACAAAATAAAATTGTGATAACATTTTCTATAGAAATAAAATTTTGCCAAAATTTACTATAGAAATAAAATTTGACAAAATTTTCTACGGAAATAAAATTTTGACAAAATTTTATAGAAATAAAATTTTGACAGCACTTCTATAGAAGTAAAATTTTGACAACATTTTCTATAGAAGTAAAATTTGGACAAAATTTTCTATAGAAATAAAACTTTGACAAAATTTTCTATAGAAATAAAATTTTGACAAAATTTTCAATAGAAAAAAATTTTGACAACATTTCCTTTGGTAATACAATGTTGATAGAAATAAGATTTTCTATAGAATTAAAATTTTCTATAGAAATAAAATTTTGACAAAATTTTCAATGGAAATAAAATTTTGAAAAAATTTTCTATAGAAATAAAATTTTGACAAATTTTTCTATAGAAATAAAATTTTGACAAAATTTTCTATAGAAATAAAATTTTGACAAAATTTTCTATGGAAATAAATTTTGAAAAAATTTTCTATAGAAATAAAATTTTGAGAAAATTTTCAATAGAAATAAAATGTTGACAAAATTTTCTATAGAAATAAAATTTTGACAAAATTTTCTATGGAAATAAAATTTTTAACAAAATTTCTATAGAAATAAATTTTAACAAAATTTTTAATACAAATAAAATGTTGACAAAATTTTCTATAGAAATAAAATTTTCTATAGAAATAAAATTTTGACAAAATTTTCTATGGAAATAAATTTTGAAAAAATTGCCTATAGAAATAAAATTTTGACAAAGTTTTAAACAGAAATAAAACGCTGACAAAATTTTCTATAGAAACAAAATTTTGACAAAATTTTCTATGGAAACAAAATTTTGAAAAAAATTTCTTTGGAAATCACATTTTAACAAAATTTTCACTAGAAATAAAATGTTGACAAAATTTACTATAGAAATAAAATTTTGACAAAATTTTCTATAAAAGCAACATTTTAACAAAATTTCTTATAGAAAAAAAATTTTGACAAAATTTTCTATGGAAATAAATTTTGAAAAAATTTAAATAGAAATAAAAATTTTACAAAATTTTCTATCGAAATAAAATTTTGACAAAATTTTCTTTAGAAATAAAATTTTCACAAAATTTTCTATAGAAATAAAATTTTGACAAAATTTTCTATGGAAATAAATTTTGAAAAAATTGCCTATAGAAATAAAATTTTGACAAAGTTTTAAACAGAAATAAAACGCTGACAAAATTTTCTATAGAAACAAAATTTTCTATGGAAACAAAATTTTGAAAAAAATTTCTTTGGAAATCACATTTTAACAAAATTTTCACTAGAAATAAAATGTTGACAAAATTTACTATAGAAATAAAATTTTGCCAAAATTTTCTATAAAAGCAACATTTTAACAAAATTTCTTATAGAAAAAAAATTTTGACAAAATTTTCTATGGAAATAAATTTTGAAAAAATTTAAATAGAAATAAAAATTTTACAAAATTTTCTATCGAAATAAAATTTTGACAAAATTTTCTATAGAAATAAAATTTTGACAAAATTTTCAATAGAAATAAAGTGTTGACAAAATTTTCTATAGAAATAAAATTTTGAAAAATTTTTCATAGAAATAAAATTTTGACAAAATTTTTAATCGAAATAAAATTTTGACAAAATTTTCTTTAGAAATAAAATTTTGACAAAATTTTCAATAGAAATAAAGTGTTGACAAAATTTTCTATAGAAATAAAATTTTGACAAAATTTTCTATGGAAATAAAATTTTGAAAAAATGTCTATAGAAATAAAATGTTGGCAAAATTTTCTATAGAAATAAAATTTTTGTAGAAATAAAATTTTGACAAAATTTTCTATAGAAATAAAATGTCGACAAAATTTTCTATAGAAATAAAATGTCGACAAAATTTTCTATAGAAATAAAATTTTAACAAAATTTTCTATAGAAATAAAATTTTAACAAAATTTTCTATAGAAATAAAATTTTGACAAAATTTTCTATAGAAATAAAATTTTGGCAAAATTTTCTATAGAAATAAAATGTCGACAAAATTTTCTATACAAATAAAATTTTGTCAAAATTTTCTATAGTAATAAAATTTGGACAAAATTATCTGAAATTACAGGATGCACCATTTAAAAAATACTAAGGTCAAATTTCTATCAAATAATGAAATTTTAATTAAGATAAATTTTAAAATATTAGCTTCAAACATATTTTTTACTGAATTGAGGACTCACATTTTGAAAATTTGCGTCCATCCGGTAAAATCATATGTCGTTGAACTAGGGAAAATTCCTGATGTCGTTGATCTAAGGAATATTATTTTCGTTAAACTGAAGAAACACATTTTTGATTTAAAAACATCGTCCTTAAATTAGCTGAAATATTTAATCTTTGATTTAAAATCATTTTTTATAGAACATTGACAACATTTTCTACAGAAATGCCATTTTGACAAAATTTTCTATAAGAATAAAATTTTGACAAAATTTTCGATAAAAATGAAATTTTGACAAAATTTTCGATACAAATAAAATGTTGACAAAACTTTCGACAGAAATAAAAATTTCGCAAAATTTTCTGTAGAAACAAAATTTGACAAAATTTTCTATAAAAATAAAATTTTGATAAAAATTTCTATTGAAACAAATTTTGACAAAATTTTCTAAAGAAATAAAATTGTGACAAAATTTTCTATAGAAATAAAATTTTTACAAAATTTTCGATAGAAATAAAATTTTGACAAACTTTTCTATAGAAATAAGATTTTGACAAAATTTTCGATAGAAATAAAATTTTGACAAATTATTCTATATAAATAAAATTCGGACAAAACTTTCGATATAAATAAAATTTTTACAAAATTTTCTATAGAAATAAAATTTAGACAAAATTTTCTGTGATAATAAAATATTGACAAAACTTTCTATAGAAATAAAATTTTGACAAAATTTTCGATAGAAGTAAAATTTTGACAAAATTATCTTTGGTAATAAAATGTTGACAACATTTTCTGTGGTAATAAAATGTTGAAAAAAATTCTATAGAAATAAAATTTAGACAAAAAATTCTATAGAAAAAAAAATTTACAAAATTTTCTATAGAAAAAAATTTTGACAAATATTTCTGTAGAAATAACATTTTTCTATAGAAATAAAATTTAACAAAATTTTATATAGAAATAAAATTATGACAAAATTTTCTAAAGGAATAAAATTGTGACAAAATTTTCTATAGAAATGAAATTTTGAGAAAATTTCCTATAGAAATGAAATTTTGAGAAAATTTTCTGTGGTAATAAAATGTTGACAAAGATTTCTATAGAAATAAAATTTTTACAAAATTTTCTATAGAAATAAAATTTAGAAAAAATTTTCTATAGAAATAAAATTTTGACAAAATTTCAAACAATAAGGAAATATTGTAGAAGATGTTCTGGTTGGATTATATTATATAAATTTTGTGTATGTGCCATAAATGAACTATCTTCAGTCTTGTATGGGTTATAATAGATTGTTTATAAAAGTTATATTACGGATAAAGAAATTCTTAAATGGTTTTACTTTTAATCTTTTATATAAAGCTTTAGTTTGCGTTTTGTGTTAAGCTAGTTTACCATAATTCACCAATAAATTTTCACAAAACGCTCAACATTAAATTTAATACAATACAGAAGTGTTAAACATTTTGTCTACATTAATAAATAATTTCATCTCATATAATTTAATGCAAATTAAAATATAAAAATAAATCAACAACATGTTAAAGCAAAAACAAAAAAACAACGAAATTTATTATATCATTTAATTAAAAACTATTCAATGGTGGGTTGATGTATCCTAGATTCTCAGATGAGTGATTATATTATAAATTAATTATTATACAATGCAAATGTTTTATACAAATATGTATTCACAAAACAAGCAAAAATAAATAGAGCAAATGATTTGTTAGCTATCAACAACAAATAATTAAAATTTATCTACCATAAATAGAGGGAGATGTATTTTGTAAACAAAAAAAAAAATGTAAATGAAATTATGAATGCAAATGATATCGAGAATTTTTTTTAGAAAAATTTTTAGTACATTCAAAATTAACATGTCATAGGGTTACAATGATATAAATATGAACACACGCAAAAAACTAAAACTGTTGGACTTCCATTTAGTTCATCGCACTTCTACCAAGTTAGTTCAAATTTCAAGAATAACGCAAATACAATGAGGTAACCCAGATAAGACAAAGACTGGAGAACTACTCGAGGATACAGGGAACAATTCAACATTAGCAGGACTTCGTGGATACTTTAAAAAATAAAGTACAATTTAGTTCAATTTTCATACGAGTTAGTCCTCTCTTTTGTTTAGCTGTCAGCGAGATGAGTTAGATGACGAAATTATAATTACATTTAAAAATTATTATAAAATAAAATTATGAGACAATTAAATATTGAAATCAAAATCTAATCCGATAAAATACCACGTTTGCATTCGTTATAACGATCATACATTTCTTCTTCCTATAGCCGTTATCATGAATAGAAGCAATTCTATAGCCAAAACCCCCAAATAATGGAGCTAAACTCCTTAAGCCAAATGTTATATTATGTACATAGTTACTATCCAATCTATAGTACATTCCATGAAATTTTCATAGTTTAGTCCAAAACTGAGTTGCTTGTTATGTTACCTTATGGAGGAACATAAATCCGAAAATGCACTCTGGCACAGTTTTGGTTCTGGTAAAAGAACTAAGAAATTCATGCCGTTCTTGACAACTCTCTAAATTCAGAGTAAAGTCAGACCAAACCAAAGCACCATCAACATCATCTACAACATCAACAGACACTCGACATTGGCAAACAAACTCATGGCGGCTATGAACTTTAAGTGTAGGTGGTGTAGTTGCCTTGAAGTTTGTCTAAATCTCCAGGTTCTTCCGGATTTTCACTACCAGAGATGTCGACAAACAAAGCAGCAGTTACTGTTACAGTTGCCATGCAAAGAGCCCAGAGAAGGTAAATCCATTGCCAGAATAGGAACAAACAAAACTTCCATGTCAACCTCAACCCCATAGCCTACATCCTCCACATCCCCATTGTCGTCAGCCTCACCATCATCGTCATCATCATCATCTTGTTATGGATTTAAAAGCTTTCCTTTTAAGCGGATGAACTTTCTCTATTACTCTTTGGCAATTTATATTTCCATTTTTCGATAGCCTTTGTGTTGCTGCAACATCATTTCCACTTTACATGTTTGTTTGGTAAAAGCAGGAGCACCATAACCCAACAGCCATTAAAACTCCAACAACCTCACAATTGAAAATCATTAAACATGCATCTAGCTTGGAATTGTTGCTGTCTCAATGCATCTGATAAATTGAAAGGATGTTAGAGAAAACGGTGTAGGTGTAATATGAGAAAGGGTTATTTAATTTTAAAGATTTTGATTTTCTCAAAAATATTCCTCTTTTGAAAATTTGGCTAAAATTGCATTTCTATAGGAAATTTTGTCAAAATTTCATTTCTATTGGATATTTTCTCAAAATTTCATTTCTATAGTAAATTTTCTTAAAATTTCATTTCTATAGGAAATTTTCTTAAAATTTCATTTCTATATAAAAATTTTCTCTAAATTTTATTTCTATAGAAAATTTTGTCAAAATTTTATTTCTATAGGAAATTTTATTAAAATTTCATTTCTATAGGAAATTTCAAAAATTTCATTTCTAGAGGAGATTTTGCTAAATTTCCTTGATATAGGACATTTGGCCAAAATTTCTTTTGTTGGGGAAATTTTGTCAAAATTTCATTTCTATAGGAAATTTCCTAAACTTTCATTTCTCTAGGAAATTTTATTAAAATTTTATCAAAATTTTATTTCTAAAAGAAATTTTGTCAAATTTTCATTTCTAAAAGAAATTTTATTAAAATTTCATTTCTATAGGAAATTTTATTAAAATTTCATTTCTATAGGAAATTTTATTAAAATTTCATTTCTATAGAAAATATTCTGAAAATTTTATTTCTATGAGAAATTTTGTCAAAATTTCACTTCCATACAAAATTTCCACAAACTTTAATTTCTATAGGAAATTTTGTTAAAATTTTATTTCTATAGGGAATTTTGTCAAAATTTTATTTCTATAGGAAATTTTGTCAAAATTTTATTTCTATAGGAAATTTTGTCAAAATTTCATTTCTATGGAAACTTTTGTCAAAATTTTAATTCTATAGGAAATTTTGTCAAAATTTCATTTCTCAAGGAAATTTTGCCAAATTTCTTTGATATAGGACATTTTGCCAAAATTTCATTTGTTGGGGAAATTTTGTCAAAAGTTCATTTCTATAAGAAATTTTGTGAATATTTCATTTCTATTGAGAATGTGTCAAAATTTCATTTGTATTGGGAGTTTTCACAAAATTTCTTTGCTATAGGAAATTTTATGAAAATTTCATTAGTTGGGGAAATTTTGTCAAAAGATCATTTCTATAGAAAATTTTCCTAAAATTTTATTTCTATAGAAAAACTTTTTAAGATTTTATTTCTACTTTGTCAAAATTTTATTTTTTTTTGGGAAATTTTGTCAACGTTTCATTTCCATACGAAATTTCCGCAAACTTTAATTTCTATAGGAAATTTTGTCAAAATTTAATTTCTATAGGGAATTTTGTCAACATTTTATTTCTATAGGAAATTTTGTCAAAATTTAATTTCTATGGAAAATTTTGTCAGAATTTTAATTCTGTAGGAAATTTTGTCAAAATTTCATACCTATTGGGAATTTTCACGAAATTTTATTTAAAGAGGAAATTTTGCCAAAATTCTTTGATATAGGACATTTTGCCAAATTTTCATTTGTTAAGGAAATTTTGTCAAAAGTTCATTTCTATAGGAAATTTTGTGAAAATTTTATTTCTATTGAGAATTTGTCAAAGTTCCATTTGTAGGAATTTCATTTCTTGAGAAATTTTACAAAAATTTCTTTTCTATAGGAAATTTTGTTAAAATTTCATTTCTTTTATTAAAATTCCATTACTATAAGAAATTTTAGTAAAATTTCATTTCTATGAGAAATTTTGACTAAATTTCTTTTATATAAGATATCTAAGATAAGCTTAAATTTCTATAAGAAACTTTCTCACAATTTCATAATTTTTATAGAAAATTTTCTCACAATTTCATAATTTTTATAGGAAATTTTCTCAAAATTTCATTTCTATAGGAAATTTTGTCAAAATTTCATTTTTATGGGACATATTGTCAAAATTTCGTTTCCATAGGAAATTTTGTCAAAATTTCATTTCTATAAGAAATTTTGTCAAAAGTTTATTTCTATAGGAAATTTTGTCAAATTTCATTTCTATAGGAAATTTTTTTCAAAATTTCATTTCTATTAGAAATTTTGTAAAAATTTAATTTCTATAGGAAATTTTGTCATAATTTCATTTCTATAGGAAATTTTGTCAAAATTTCATTTCTCTAGGAAATTTTGTCATAATTTCACTTCTATAGGACATTTTGACAAAATTTCATTTCTATAGGAAATTTTCTCAAAATTTAATTTCTATACGAAATTTTGTCAAAATTTCATTTTTATGGGAAATTTTGTCAAAATTTCATTTTTATGAGACATATTGTCAAAATTTCGTCTCCATATGAAATTTTGTCAAAATTTAATTTCTATAGGAAATTTTTTCAAAATTTCATTTCTATAGGAAATTTTTTCAAAATTTTATTTCTGTAGGAAATTTTGTCCAAATTTCATTTCTATAGCAAATTTTATCAAAATTTTATTTCTATAAGAAATTTCGTCAAAATTTCATTTCTATAAAAAATTATGTCAAAATTTCAGTTCTATAAGAAATTTTGTTAAATTTTCATTTCTTTAGGAAATTGTGTCAAAATTTCATTTTTATGGGAATTTTTTTCAAAATTTCATTTTATGGGTCAAAATTTCCTTTTTATGAGACATATTGTCAAAATTTCGTTTCCATAGAAAATTTTGTCAAAATTTCATTTCTATAGGAAATTTTGTCAAAATCTAATTTCTATAATAAATTTTGTCAAGATTTCATTTCTATAGGAAATTTCGTCTAAATTTGATTTCTATAGGAAATTTTGTCAAAATTTCATTTCTACACCCTCACAAAAAATCGCTTCTGTTACATATACTCCCAAACATATTTTGCTTCAAGCATATACATTTTTGGGTATTGCCCAAATATTTATATGTTTGATCTCTTCCAATATATAATATGTTTGAAAGCATATTGGTCTAAACAATATATGTTTGGGTAGTCTAAGTTCCAAAGATTTTGTATTTTTGCATCCAAATGCAATAATGTTGTCTTCCAAAAAACAATATGTTATTATGTGAACATATGATATGTTTGGAAGCATTTTGCACCCAAAAATATTATATGCTTAAAAAAATTCTCCCAAACAATATTGTGCTCAAAATTTTATTTATTTATTTATATATTTACAATCATAATGAATTATGAAAATAAACAGGTAATATAGGTGCTAACAACATAGGTTTTCGACCTGAATGCTCAAAATTTTGTTTCTGCCTAATTGCATATTCCCCCACATCTTTCTGACTTCCACGAGATTTTCTAGTTCTTAGCACCTTTTTCTGTAATACAAACATTGTAGAAGAAATTATTCAATTTTATGATTTTTTTTATTTTAAATTTACCTTTTGTCGGACGGGGATTCGAACAGCGGACCACACAGTTTGTAAGGATCAAAGAAGTAGCTGATCAATTGCCCAAGGAAAAATAAAATGTTAATTTTGTAATAACAAGCAACAACCACCAACTTAATTCAATATCGCTCCCTGTTAAATAGCGCTCCAAGCTACTAAACACATATATGTTTATAGGCTATTTCTAAATTAATATATGTTTGCATCCAAGCATATTATATTTACAAACATTTTATGTCCCAAACATAATATGTTCTAACATATTAACATATATGTCCCAAACATGTTATGCTAGTTTATGAACATTATATGTTTGCACTCAAAAATATTGTGTTTAAAAATTTGTGTTCCAAACATATAATGTTTATAGCAAAACATATGAAAAACAGTCTTTTTCATCCGTGTATAGGAAATTTTGTCAAAATTTCATTTCTATAGGAAATTTTGTCAAAATTTCATTTCTAAAGGAAATTTTGTCAAAATTTCATTTCTATAGGAAATTTTTAAAAATTTCATTTTTATGGGAAATTTCTATAGAAAATTTTGTAAAAATTTCACTTTTATAGGAAATTTTCTCATAATTCCATTTGTATAGGAAATTTTCTCAAAATTTAATTTTTTCGGGAAATTTCGTCAAAATTTCATTTCTTCGGAAAATTTCCTCAAAATTTCATTGCTATAGAAAATTTTGCCAAGATTTCATTTCTATAGAAAATTTTGTCAAATTTTCCTTTCTAAATAAAATTTTGTCCAGTTTTCATTTTATAGGAAATTTTTTCAAAATTTTTTTCTATAGGAAATTATTCAAAATTTTTTGTTTATGTAAAATTTTGTTAATGTCTTTGTTTGCAAATATTTTCTACCACCCACTTGAAATCCAAAGAAGACTACAAGAATTATTGCTAGCTAGAAGCATATTTAATGAAAAGAACTTGCACAGTCATCATGGGTTATATGCAGATAGAAACAAATGAATGGATTTCCAATGCAATTTGTTAACATCAAGCGATTGCTAACTTACCTTCTTGGGTCTCAACAGTTAACTGAAATTGAAGTAGAAGTTGCATCAAACAAAAGTTTTACCGATTTTAAACGTTTTATATACAGTGACGATTTTCATCGTCTGATATGGAAAAAGTTTTTTGTTGATCTAGGTACAAAGGCATATAGAACAATTGGAGATGTGCTAATACATGGCATCGTACTACGTCAGTGCCAGATTCTACACACCAATGGAGCAGAATCATCATCATCGCTTGCATCCTCAACCGATATAACATTATCGTCTATCGCTTCGACTGAACTGAGACATCTTCAAAATCGCATGAACTCTTTTGGAGAGTTTGAAATGTTTGCAAAACTCATGGTGTACATGATTGCATCGTGTAAACACTAACTTGACAAGTAGTCTAGGTAACAATGTCTGGTTAGGGAATGTAGAATGAGTCTTCGACTAAGAACAATAAAAGCATAATTTTATGTATTTTAAACTGTATGTGAATGAATTGTGGCAAAATTCCCATAGAAATGAACATTTGACAAAATTTCCTATAGATACAAAATTTTGATAAAATTTCCTATAGAAATGAAATTTCGTCAAAATTTTCTATAAAAAATAAATTTTGACATCATTTCCTATAGAAATTAAATTTTGACAAAATTTCCTATAGATAGGAAATTTTCAAAAAAATATCCTATAGAAATGAAATTTTGACAAAATTTCCTATAAAAAAAAGAAATTTTGACAAAATTTCCTATAGAAAATAAATTTTGACAAAATTTCCTATAAAAAAGAAATTTTGACAAAATTTCCTATACAAATGAAATTTTGACAAAATTTCATTACATAGAAATGAATTGAAATTTTGATAAAATTTCCTTTTGAAAATTAAATTTTGAAAAAAATTCCAATAGAAATGACATTTTGACAAAATTCCCTATAGAAAAGAAATTTTGATAAAATTTCCTATAGAAATGAAATTTTGATAAAATTTCATATACAAATGAAATTTTGAAAAAATTTAATGCAAAATGAAATTTTGTCACCATTTAACTGAATTTTCTTTAAAAATTAAATTTTAACAAAATTTCCAATAGAAATGAAATTTTGACAAAATTTCCTATAGAAATGAAATTTTGACAAAATTTCCTATAGAAATGAAATTTTGTCAAAATTTCCTATAGAAATGAAATTTTGTCAAAATTTCCTATAGAAATGAAATTTTGTCAAAATTTCCTATAGAAATGAAATTTTGTCAAAATTTCCTATAGAAATGAAATTTTGACAAAATTTCCTATAGAAATGAAATTTTGACAAAATTTCCTATAGAAATGAAATTTTGACAAAATTTCCTATAGAAATGAAATTTTGACAAAATTTCCTATAAAAATGAAATTTTGACAAAATTACCTATAGAAATGAAATTTTGTCAAAATTTTCTATAGAAATTAAATTTTGACAAAATTTCCTATAGAAATGAAGTTTTGACAAAATTTCCTATAGAAATGAAATTTTGACAAAATTTCCTATAGCAATTAAATTTTGACAAAATTTCCTATAGAAATGAAATTTTGATAAAATATCCTATAAAAATGAAATTGTGACAAAATATCCTATAGGAATGCAGTTGTGACAAAATTTCCTATAGAAATGAAATTTTGACAAAATTTCCTATAGAAATGAACTTTTGACAAAATTTCTTATAGAATTTAAATTTTGACAAAATTTCCTATAGAAATTAAATTTTGACAAAATTTTCTATAGAAATGAAATTTTGAAAAAATTTCCTATAGAAATGAAATTTTGAAAAAATTTCCTATAGAAATGAAATTTTGACAAAATTTCCTATAGAAATGAAATTTTGACAAAATTTCCTATAGAAATGAAATTTTGACAAAATTTCCTATAGAAATGAAATTTTGACAAAATTTCCTATGGAAAAGAAATTTCGACAATATGTCCCATAAAAAGGAAATTTTGACAAAATTTCCCATAAAAATTAAATTTTGACAAAATTTCCCATAAAAATAAAATTTTAGTAAAATTTCCTATAGAAATGAAATTTTTACAAAATTTCATAGAGAAATAAAATTTTGACAAAATTTCCTATAGAAATGAATTTTTGACAAAATTTCTTATAGAATTTAAATTTTGACAAAATTTCCTATAGAAATGAAATTTTGACAAAATTTCCTATAGAAATGAAATTTTGACAAAATTTATTATAGAAATCATATTTTGACAAAATTTTATTTAGAAAGGAAAATTTGGCAAAATTTTCTATAGCACTGAAATTTTGAGGAAATTTCCCGAAGAAATGAAATTTTGAGAAAATTTCCTATACAAATGGAATTATGAGAAAATATCCTATAAAAATGAAATTTTGACAAAATTTCCTATACAAATAGAATTATGAGAAAAGTACCTATAGAAATGAAATTTTGACAAAATTTCCTATAGAAATGAAATTTTGACAAAATTTCCTATTGAAATGAAATTAAGACAAAATTTCCTATAGCAATGAAATTTTGAAAAATTTCCGATAGAAATGAAATTTTGACAAAATTTCGTATAGAAATGAAATTTTGACAAAATTTGCTATAGAAATGAAATTTAGACGAAATTTCCTATAGAAATGAGATTTTGACAAAATTTCCTATAGAAATGAAATTTTGACAAAATTTCCTATAGAAATGAAATTTTGACAAAATTTCCTATGGAAACGAAATTTTGACAATATGTCTTATACATTGACAAAATTTCCTATAGAAATGAAATTTTGACAAAATTTGCTATAGAAATGAAATTTAGACAAAATTTCCTATAGAAATGAAATTTTTACAAAGTTTATTATAACAAGTAAGGAAAGTCTAAAGTCGGGCGGGGCCGACTATATTATACCCTTCACCACTTTGTAAGTCCACATTTTCGATACCATATCAAATCCGTCCAATGTGTTGGATGCTATATGGATCCATACACATATATTCTGTATATCTGAGCAGATCTGTACAGAGTTCTGCAATACTTATAGATTTTACATTTAAGTCGGCTAATGCGCTGAGGTGGAACACAATGTCAGTAAAAAAATATAGGAAGCATTTAAATATGAACCAATTTTGAGGAAACTTCGCAAAAGTGTATTTATGATTTATCGGTCGATAGATGTGTAATAGAGTAGTAGGAAAATTTGAGTCATTTTGATATGTTTTCGACTTGGCAGTGGCGATTTGATAAGGAAAATGTAGGTATTTCGGCTAGTTTTGCCTAAATAGGAAAAACATATATATGGAATCTATATCGAAATCTGAACCGATTGCAATCAAATTTCACGTGCATAGTTACTATGTTGAATCTACTCCCTGTGCAAAATCGGATAACATCTTTGACCTCTGTGGTCATATGACGGAAAATCAGGCGAAAAATATATATGGGAGCTATATCAAAATCTGAACTGATTTCAACCAAAATAAACACGCATATGCAGAACCTTAATTATACTGCCTGTGCAAAGTTTCAAGTTCAATTCTACTTCCTCTGCAAAATTTCACGTAAATCAGAGTAGCACTTTTGCCTCTGTGGGCATATTAGTCCAAATCGGGCGAATGATATATATGGGAGCTATATCTAAATCTGAACCGACTTCAACTAAATTTTGCACAATTAACGATACTATAAAACGTACTCCTTATGCAAAATTTCAATCAACTCAGGGCAAAACTCTAGCTTTTGAGGCCATATAAATCCAAATCGGACGAAAAATATATATGGGAGCTATATCTAAATCGGAACCGATTTTAACCAAACTGAGCACACTTAACGATACTATTAAACGTACTCGTGCAAAATTTGAAGCAAATCAGGGCAAAACTCTGGCTTTTGGGGCCATATATGTCCAAATCGGTCGAAAGATATATGTGGGAGCTATATCTAAATCTGAACCGATTTCAACTAAATTTGGCACAATTAACGATACTATTAAACGTACTCCTTGTACAAAATTTTAATCAAATCAGGGCAAAACTCTGGCTTTTGAAGCCATATAAGTCAAAATCGGACGAAAGATATATAGGGGAACTATATCTAAATCTGAACCGATTTCAACTAAATTTGGCACAATTAACGATACTATTAAACGTACTCGTTGTGCAAAATTTGAAGCAAATCAGGGCAAAACTCTCGCTTTTGGGGCCATATAAGTCCAAATCGGACGAAAGATATATATGGGAGCTATATATAAATCTGAACCGATTTAGCTGATATTTGGCAGTTTTTACGGGACTGACAAAACATTCAGATGTACAACATTTGAAGAACGTCGGTTCATAAATACGTGAATTATGATCAAATCGGTGAAAACTATATATGGCAGCTATATCTAAATCTGAACCGATTTTTTCCAAAATCAATAGCGATTGTCTTCTACCCGAAGAAATACGTTGTGTCAAATTTGAGGACGATCGGACTTAAACTGCGACCTGTACTTTGTGCATAAAATTATATATACAGACAGACGGACGGACGGACAGACAGACGGACATCGCTAAATCGACTCAAAATTTAATTCTAAGCCGATCGGTATACTCAAAGATGGGTCTATGACAATTATTTCTTGGCGTTACATACAAATGCACAAACTTATTATACCCTGTACCACAGTAGTGGTGAAGGGTATAAAAATTAGATTTTGACAAAATTTCCTATACAAATGAAATTTTGACAAAATTTCCTATGGAAACGAAATTTTGACAATATGTCCCATAAAAAAAAAGTTGACAAAATTTTCCATAAAAATTAAATTTTGACAAAATTTCCCATAAAAATGAAATTTTAATAAAATTTCCTATAGAAATGAAATTTTTACAACATTTTTTATAGAAATAAAATTTTGACAAAATTTCCTATAGTAATGAAATTTTGACAAAATTTCCTATAGAAATTAAATGTTGGCAAAATTTCCTATAGAAATGAAATTTTGGCAAAATTTCTTATAGAAATGAAATTTTGATAAAATTTCATATACAAATCAAATTTTCATTTTCACAAATCAAAGTTTGACAAAATTTAATATAAAATGAAATTTTGTCAACATTTAACTGATTTTTCTTTAAAAATTAAATTTTAACAACATTTCCTATAAAAATTAAATTTTAACAAAATTTCTTATAGAAATGAAATTTTGACAAAACTTCCTATAGAAATGAAATTTTGAAGAAAAAAACTTATAGAAATGAAATTGTGACAAAATTTCCTATATAAATGAAATTTTCACAAAATTTCCTATGGAAATGAAATTTCCCATAGATATGAAATTTTGAGAAAATTTTCTGTAGAAATAAAACTTTGAGAAAATTTTCTATAGAAATATATTTTTTTTTTAAATCCCTACAAACTTAATTATGTAATGTAAATTATTTTTAAAAAAAATCATTAGCTTTTTATTTTTTAATCTTTTAAATTAACAAACAACATTTTTTTTGTTTTCAGGTATATCCCTTTTGTGTAAATAAAATTCTTTATTGTAAAGGAATATATGTAAGTAGAATCCCTATTAAGTTTGTCATTTTCATCTGCATTTCAAAAAACAAGTTATCACCTTTGCTTCATCAATAAATTGTAATCGCATATTGGCAATCAACGGCGGCGACTATTGTCATTCGTGGTGTTTTGTTCAGCGCTAGATTGGCTGACATTCTCTGTTGGATAACAGCTGAGTTTTAATTGAATTTAGACATCAAACAAACAATAGACATCAATTGAATTGAGAACAATAGGCCGTTAACTTTTTTGCTCGATGTCTATTGATCGAATGGCAATATTAATTTTCATCCATAGAAGGGTATTTGGTATGAGTTTCACCTCGGGTGATGTGAAACAGATTTGGTTTTTTTTACGTTTCATGATTTCAAAATTTGAATTTCCCCCCAGTCGTTCGATATTGACTATTTCGATTTTGTAGTAGAACCATAAATCTTGTTTTTCTTTGACATATGACCATTGTAATAAAGTTGAATGACATTGCGTCGAATGTTGGTTGAGAAATTCATTATTGTGAATTAAAATGAACCAATCCTATGGCGAGTTATTTTGCGAAAATTTTAGTAATTCGATTTCGAAATTTGTTTTTGATGGAATTATGTTGCAGATTTTTGTTTTGTATGTCAATTATTAATGGGTATAAAATATCTTCAGAATTAGTAGAAATTTTGGCATGCGTTCAGATATGCTTTTTTTGGATTTTTGAATGGATAATAATAATAACTGAAGGAATGTCGTAGTTTGCTTCAAATTTTGCACAAGTAGTACAATTAGCGATATAGTCAAGTGTGCCAAATTTAGACCAAATTGTCACCCCAATTTACTTGAAATTTTGCACAGGTAGTAGAATTAATATTCTAGCAATGTACACCCATTTTGGTGGAAATCTGCTCAGATTTAGATACATCTCCCATAGCCCGATTTGAACTTATATGACACCAAAAGCCAGGATTTTATGCACAAAGAGTACATCTGATACACGCAGAGAAGAAACATGATTGTCACAATCATATTCGAAGAGCAAAATAATATGATAGGAGCTATTTTTGCGGCGACCATGTAACATTTTAACCTGCAACCATGTTCGCTCAGTGAACATGGTTCTAAGAAAAATGTAATTGTCCTCATCTAAAATGTTATTATATTGATAAAAAGAATTTTGTTTGAATGAAAAGACAATGGTAACGATTTAAAATGTTATGGTATTCATTAAAAATGTTTTTCTCCTAGTTAAAAGAACATGGTCACAACCTAAAATGTTTTGATCTTTATGAAAAAAGTTTTTTCATCGTCGAAAAAAGGACGCCACTTGAGAAAAGAAAACACAAACACACTCTACACACTCTATTTTATTTCAATTTCAACAATAAGTAATTATTCCAAATTTACATCGTGCCCATCAAATGTACAAACGCAGACATCATGTAACTGAAAATAAAAATAAATGATACCATATAGCAAAATTCAGAACAAACAAGTATATATAGAGCACTAAGTTCGGCCGGGCCGAATCTTAAATACCCACCACCATGAACCAAATATTAGGGTTTCCTTTGAAATTTCAGGAGGGCTTGAGGACACTTCCCGAAGATAAATTTAAAGATTTCACCTATGAGGACTATATCAGATTCTGGATTTATAAGAACCATTTTTGATTGAGTTTTAGAGGAATCATTAACATCTCTTGTAAGTGTGCAAGAAATTATAAAATAACGTCTTGATTTGAAATCTTAAGTCTGTAGAAGTAAAATCTGGAAATTTTACATTGAGTTTCAAGCAATTTTCATGATCAGTGCGCCTTCTACACCCTCAAGAAGTGAAGTCAGTCTATATGGAGGCATTATCAAATGGACCGATAAAACCTTAATCCGATACACGTTTTTGTGAGCCTAAAATACCAGAATATTTACAATTTCAGGGAAATCAGATAAAAACTACGGTTTCTAGAAACCCAAGAAGTTAAATCGGGAGATCGTTCTTATGGAGGCTATACTAACATATGGACCGATACTCACCATTTTCGGCACACCTCTTTATAGTCATAAAATACCTCTAGATTTCAAATTTCAGGCAAATTGTATAAAAACTTCGATTTCTATAAGCCCAAGACCCCAAATCGGGAGGTTGGTTTATATGGGGACTATATCAAAACATGGACCGATACTCACAATTTTTGGCACACGTATTTGTGTTTTGGCACAATTTTTTGGCACACGTATTTGTGGTCCTACAATACCTCTAGATTTCCAATTTCAGGTAAATTGAATAAAAACTGCGGTTTCTATAAGCCCAAGAAGTAAAATCGGGAGATCGGTCTATATGGGGGCTATACCAAAATATGGACCGATATTCACAATTTTTGGCACACGTATTTGTGGTCCTACAATACCTCTAGATCTCCAATTTCAGGTAAATTGAATAAAAACTGCGGTTTCTATAAGCCCAAGAAGTAAAATCGGGAGATCGGTCTATATGGGGGCTATACCAAAACATGGACCGATAATCAACATTTTTGGCACACCTCTTTATGGTCATAAAATACCTCTAGATTTAAAATTTCAGGCAAATTGGATAAAAACTTCGATTTCTATAAGCCCAAGACCCCAAATCGGGAGGTCGGTTTATATGGGGGCTATACCAAAATATGGACCGATACTCACAATTTTTGGCACACGTATTTGTGGTCCTACAATACCTCTAGATTTCCAATTTCAGGTAAATTGAATAAAAACTGCGGTTTCTATAAGCCCAAGAAGTAAAATCGGGAGATCGGTCTATATGGGGGCTATACCAAAATATGGACCGATATTCACAATTTTTGGCACACGTATTTGTGGTCCTACAATACCTCTAGATCTCCAATTTCAGGTAAATTGAATAAAAACTGCGGTTTCTATAAGCCCAAGAAGTAAAATCGGGAGATCGGTCTATATGGGGGCTATACCAAAACATGGACCGATAATCAACATTTTTGGCACACCTCTTTACGGTCATAAAATACCTCTAGATTTAAAATTTCAGGCAAATTGGATGAAAACTTCGATTTCTATAAGCCCAAGACCCCAAATCGGGAGGTCGGTTTATATGGGGGCTATACCAAAATATGGACCGATACTCACAATTTTTGGCACACGTATTTGTGGTCCTACAATACCTCTAGATTTCCAATTTCAGGTAAATTGAATAAAAACTGCGGTTTCTATAAGGCCAAGAAGTAAAATCGGGAGATCGGTCTATATGGGGGCTATACCAAAACATGGACCGATACTCACCATTTTTGGCACACCTTTTTATAGTCATAAAATACCTCTAGATTTCAAATTTCATGCAAATTGGATAAAAACTTCGATTTCTATAAGCCAAAGACCCCAAATCGGGAGGTTGGTTTATATGGGGACTATATCATAACCTGGACCGATACTCACAATTTTTGGCACACGTATTTGCGGTCCTACAATACCTCTAGATTTCCAATTTCAGGTAAATTGAATAAAAACTGCGGTTTCTATAAGGCCAAGAAGTAAAATCGGGAGATCGGTCTATATGGGGGCTATACCAAAACATGGACCGATACTCACCATTTTTGGCACACCTCTTTATAGTCATAAAATACCTCTAGATTTCAAATTTCATGCAAATTGGATAAAAACTTCGATTTCTATAAGCCAAAGACCCCAAATCGGGAGGTTGGTTTATATGGGGACTATATCAAAACCTGGACCGATATAGCCCATCTTCGAACTTGACCTGCCTGCAGACAAAAGACGAGTTTGTGCAAAATTTCAGCACGATTGCTTCATTATTGTAGACTGTAGCGTGATTACAACAGACAGACAAACAGACAGACGGACATTGTTATATCGTCTTAGAATTTCTCCCTGATCAAGAATATATATACTTTATATAGTCGGAAATCGACATTTCGATGTGTTACAAACGGAATGACAAACTTATTACACCCCCGTCACCATTCTATGGTGGTGGGTATAAAAACAGGTACATTTTTATACCCACCACCATAGAATGGTGACGGGGTATAATAAGTTTGTCATTCCGTTTGTAACGCATCGAAATATCGATTTCCGACTATATAAAGTATATATATTCTTGATCAGGGAGAAATTCTAAGACGATATAACAATGTCCGTCTGTCCGTCTGTCCGTCTGTCTGTCTGTCTGGCTGTCTGTTGTAATCACGCTACAGCATTCAATAATGGAGCTATCGTCCTGAAATTTGGCACAGAATCGTCTTTTGTCTGCGCGCAGGTCAAGTTCGAAGATGGGCTATATCGGGCCATGTTTTGGTATAGCCCCCATATAAACCGACCTCCCGATTTGGGGTCTTGGGCTTATAGAAATCGTAGTTTTTATCCAATTTGCCTGAAATTTGAAATCTAGAGGTATTTTATGACCATAAAGAGGTGTGCCAAAAATGGTGAGTATCGGTCCACGTTTTGGTATAGCCCCCATATAGACCGATCTCCCGATTTTACTTCCTGGGGCTTATAGAAACCGCAGTTTTTATTCAATTTACCTGAACTTGGAAATCTAGAGGTATTGTAGAACCACAAATACGTGTGCCAAAAATTGTGAGTATCGGTCCATATTTTGGTATAGCCCCCATATAGACCGATCTCCCGATTTTACTTATTGGGCTTATAGAAACCGCAGTTTTTATTCAATTTATCTGAAATTGGAAATCTAGAGGTATTGTAGGACCACAAATATGTGTGCCAAAAATTGTGAGTATCGGTCCATATTTTGGTATAGCCCCCATATAGACCGATCTCCCGATTTTACTTCTTGGGCTTATAGAAACCGCAGTTTTTATTCAATTTACCTGAAATTGGAAATCTAGAGGTATTGTAGGACCACAAATACGTGTGCCAAAAATTGTGAGAATCGGTCCATATTTTGGTATAGCCCCCATATAGACCGATCTCCCGATTTGGGGTCTTGGGCTTATAGAAACCGTAGTTTTTATCCAATTTGTCTGAAATTGGAAATCTAGAGGTATTTTAGGACCATAAAGAGGTGTGCCGAAAATGGTGAGTATCGGTCCATATTTTGGTATAGCCCCCATATAGACCGATTTCCCAATTTTACTTCTTGGGCTTCTAGAATCCGAAGTTTTTATCCTATTTGCCTGAAATTGGAAATCTAGAGGTATTTTCGGGTCACAAAGAGGTGTGCCGAAAATGGTGAGTATCGGTCCATATTTTAGTATAGCGCCCATAAGAACGATCTCCCGATTTAACTCCTTGGGTTTCTAGAAACCGTAGTTTTTATCTAATATGCCTGAAATTGTAAATATTCTGGTATTTTAGGCTCACAAAAACGTGTATCGGATTAAGTTTTTATCGGTCCATTTGGTAATGCCTCCATATAGACCGACTTCACTTCTTGAGGGTGTAGAAGGCGCACTGATCATGAAAATTGCTTGAAACTCAATGTAAAATTTCCAGATTTTACTTCTACAGATTTAAGATTTCAAATCAAGACGTTATTTTATAATTTTCTTGCACACTTACAAGAGATGTTAATGATTCCTCTAAACCTGAAACAAAAATGGTTCTTATAAATCCAGAATCTGATATAGTCCTCATAGGTGAAATCTTTAAATTTATCTTCGGGAAGTGTCCTCAAGTCCTCAAGCCCTCCTGGAATTTCAAAGGAAACCCTAATATTTGGTTCATGGTGGTGGGTATTTAAGATTCGGCCCGGCCGAACTTACTGCTGTATATACTTGTTTCAATTACACTTTCCTTTTTTGTGTTCACATAAAACCACGTGCCACTTTTGAATAAATAAATTTACACAAAATACAGTAAATCCGTATTCTCCGTCCATTCCAAGAAACAATCAACACACGACTGACGCGCAAAATGAAAATCGTGTGTTCCTGTTCAATGTTTTTATAAAATTCTTTTCGCTGCAAACATGTTAAAAAATTAAATGGTCACGAAAAAATGTAAATGGTCTTTATGGCCATGTAATGGGTCGGACATGTCTATACTTAACCTATAAAAATACTTTTTTCCCTGTAAAAAAGTAAAAAAAAATTGAATGGTCAGGTACATGATTTTCCCGACCATTTAATGGTCTCAAATTCTATCATTTAAATGATAGAACATGTTTGCGGTATTTGAAAACCATTCAAATGCTTATTGCCACCATACATTTTTCTCCGCTCGAGAATTAGTTTTACAAAGACAAAATACATGGTTTTCGCGACAATTGCATACTGTAGATAAGCAATAAATGGATGCGGCAACCATGTCCAAACATGTCTTTTCTGTGCGTGTAGTATCATCAAGTGTGCCAAAATTGGTTGAAATCGGTTCAGAGTTAGGTATAGCCCCCATATAAGCGTAGATTTACAGAAATTCATCTAAATATAATATATCGTTGGAAAGATTTTTTTTTTTTTTTTTTAATTTTTATATTTGTAATTTTTTTTAATAAAGTACAACATATCTTATTTATAAATTTTGTCAGTGTGGACAAAGAATAGCTTAAAAGTAAAATTACTTTGTTGATACACGCTTATATAAAGGAAAGGACGGAAAGGAATTACGCAAATTGATAGTGTTTGGGGCAAGGAATATTTTTTAAATACATTTTTTTGGGAATTAAAAATATAAATAAATTTTGTCAATTGCAGTTAAAAAGTACACCAGTCTATTAAATTTTTCTGGTTTTAATAACGTTTTGCGAAAATATTAAAAATGTAGAGAACAATTAAGATCAGTTGTTTATTCTTCCTATAGAACAATTGCCGCTTTTCTGTGTAGCTTTTTTTTAGTGTGAAGGTTAAAATCTTTGCATCCAAATGAACTTGTTTTGAGTGTATACATAGCTTTACAAAAAGTGCATAGAATTTAGTTTAATATAATGTTTTTATATTATTTTAATTTCATTTAATTATTCAAATGCTTATCGAGTTACGATTGTGTATTTTGTTGACAAAATTAAAAAATATCTCTATAAAAACAATTGACAATTTTGTGAAGCTACCAGTATTTTAATTAAAATTTATTATATAGTGATAATATATGTATAAACATATTTCGTGGAATACTCAGACAATATTATCTTCAACAGTGACTTAGACAATAGTTCATAAAATGTACGGATACCCATAAAAGATTTATTAGCCATTATTTTGAATGCAAATAGTAAAACACCGAGAAACGACGTAATACACGACCTAGGAATGTCCAATCGATTGTGCATAGTTAGATAAAACATTTTTGCAATTTATTATTAATAAATAAATTAATTATATGACAAAGTGACAAAGTTTTGCGTTGCAGTCATAAAGGCCAGACAGAGAATAAATCGTAACACACTGAAAGGGTGTTACTTCCTACGATGATGTAAAATTAAAAAAAAAATATGAAAATGAAATTTTGCAATTTTAATAAACCGAAAAAAATCCGTAGTTAAACTTATGCTAATTCTAATTGCAAAAAATTATTCGTTTGTACACCCAAAAAAAATTGAACCCTGTTTCACTAAGACCGATTTAATTCTATTTTAGTTCATGGAATTATTACTTTTTAAGAAAGTTTCCATGACTTTAATAATTTTTTGCGTAAGTTAGTTAAAATAACTAAAACAGAGATTTACTAAATTCCTGTGTCCCACAAAATAGTTCAAAATTTCTTAAAACTTGTAAATTTTACCAATAATGCTCCCATCTTGAACTTTGTATAGCACTAAAGACATTTTTGCAATTTTGAACTCCAATTTGTATACCCACACATAGAGGTGTGCGCGTGAGTAAAATTTCACTCACACTCACGAAGCAAAATGTTTATTCACGCACGCTCACGCACAATACGTGTGGTAGCTAATCACACTCACGCACATTCACGAAATGAAAAACTGTACTCATGCACGAATCACGTTTAAAGACTCACACTCACGCACGATGCACGACAATTCACGTGATTCACGAGACTCACGACATTTTCCAACCGGGAGTGAGCAAAGGTAACGAAATTCAAAAATAGAATATAGTTCGAAAGCTAAATTAATTTCAGTTAATATACGAGTAAGAATTAAATCTTAATTTTTGTCATAGGCGTGATTTTGCAGAAATTTGGTATTGCCCCCATGGTTTGGTATAGCCCCCATATAGACCGATCTCCCGATTTTACTTCTTGGGCTTCTAGAATCCGTAGTTTTTATCCCATTTGTCTGAAATTGAACATCTAGAGGTATTTTAGGACCATAAAGAGGTGTGCCAAAAATGGTGAGTATCGGTTCATGTTTTTTATAGCCCCCATATAGACCGATCTCCCGATTTTACTTCTTGGGCTTCTAGAATCCGTGGTTTTTTCCCATTTGTCTGAAATTGAAAATCTAGAGGTATTTTAGGACCATAAAGAGGTGTGCCAAAAATGGTGAGTATCGATACATGGTTTCGTATAGCCCCCATATAGACCGATCTCCCGATTTTACTTTCTGGGCAATATGCGTGAAATTGAAAATCTGGAGGTTTTTAAGACTATGAATAAGCGTGCAAGAAATAATTTTATTGTTTGGGATTCTATACACCGTAGTTTTTATCCAATTTGCTTGAAGTTTTAAATCTAGAAATATTTTAGGATCATAAAGTGGTGTAACGAAAACGGTGAATATAGGTCCATATTTTAGTATAGCTCCCATAAGACCGATATCCCTGTTTAACTCCTTGGGTTTCTAGAAACCGATTTGCCTGAAAATTTTTTTATCGGATGTAGTTTTCATTGGTCCATTTGGTAATGCCTACAATAGACCGATTTCACTTCTTGAGGGTAGAGGAGGCGCACTGATCATGAAAATGGCTTGACACTGAATGTAAAATTTCCAGATTTTACTTCTCGTACACTGAAAAAAAGCATGTCCCGTTCCAAAAATTTTGTCTTTACTGTAAAATTTTGGGATTGATTCCGAGCCAAAGAAGCGGAGATTACAAGTAAGGATACTTTTAAGACACAATTCTTTTTTAAATTTGAGTTTTGTGTACTTGCTTCTAGGAAGCAAATTTTTATTTTTCGTTTTTTCAGCTTTTTTTCTTCGTAGGCTATCAAAGTCCTTTAAAAACGAGTTAACGACAACATTATTTTCCAAATTCAGACTCGACTTCCACTAGAAATTATGCTATGTTTCAAGTAAAAAAGGTCTTTAAAATAAAGTGTTGAAAAACATGTCCTATTTTTGAACGATTTTTTGCTTTGTAGTCAAGTTGCAAAAAGACAACAAATTTAAAGACAATTCCATTAGTTTTAAAGAATTTTTCTGAATTATTAAAGTCAAGTTGACCTTACCCCAAAAAATATTTCTTTCATGTTATTTAACCCATTTTTATGTCAAATCACTTAATTATAAGGACAATATTACTTCATTGAAAAGTTTATCGACTTTTGGACAAGGAAAAAAGCTTTATATTAGAGAAATGCGTCTCCTATGCTAAGCAAATTTTGCATTCGTATTTTAAGGACATGAAATCTTTGACATCACGACAATATCTTTTTAAGTATAATAATTTAAATAAAGGGGTTGAAAATCTACAGATTTCAGATTTATAATCAAGGCGTTATTTCATCATTTTCTTGTACACATACAAGAGATGTGTGCAAGAAATTCCCCTAAAACAAAAATGGTTCTTGTAAATCCAGAATTTTATATAGTCTTCATACACTCAACTTGGATCCAAAGATTTTGACGTTCCCTTAGGAATTTTGGTATTGATTCCGAGCCAAAGATGCAACTTCTTTAAAGTAAAAACATTTTTTAAAATTAAAATTAAAATTGGATACAGATCTCATTCATCGAGTTTTTATTTTCTTTTTGCGATATATTAATAAAGGTTTTTATGTACAAATTCCAATTTCAAAATCCAAACTATGCCAGGTACTTCAAAGTAAAAATAGTTTTTTTAATGAAAAAAAAAAAAACAATCTTTAAACCAAAGATGCAAATCCATACAATAAGTCTTAGCCTACATTTGAAGCGCTTTTATCTTAAATTTAAAAATTCAATATGTCAATTGACTTAAAAACGATTTCTTTAAATTAAAAATGTTTTTCTTTATTTTAAGGAAAATTTGCCTTACTTCAAAGATCTACAACTTAAGCAGAGACATGTGTACTAAATTTAATTAAAAAATTTTTGAAGCAAGGATTATAAACATTCTTTTAATAAAATTTCATTGTTTTAAATAATTTTGTCCTTAGCATTGCGTAAATTTCGAGTCCTCAAATTTAAGTTGCATAATCTTCCATATTAGGTCAATATTTTTTTCAGTGTAGGTAAAATCTTTAAATTTATCTTCGGGAAGTGTACGGGTTGAACTGCTCTGCTTGGGGAGAATATCTGTCAAGACATGAAACAATAGTCACCATATTCGGCACACCTTCCTGTGGACCTAAAATATTTTCTATATTTTCATTTTAGACAAATCGGTTTAAAAATTGTTCTCACACCTATTCGTGGGCCTAAAATCCCTCTAGATTTTTAATTTCAGTGAATTCGGATCCCTGGAGGCATTTTGATACCCTGCGCCACACTGTGGAACAGTATTATAGGTTAGGTTAGGTTATGTGGCAGACCGATGTATCAGGCTCACTTAGACTATTCAGTCCATTGTGATACCACAGTGGTGAACTTCTCTCTTAACACTGAGTGCTGCCCGATTCCATGTTAAGCTCAATGACAAGGGACCTCCTTTTTATAGCCGAGTCCGAACGGCGTTCCACATTCCAGTGAAACCACTTAGAGAAGCTTTGAAACCCTCAGAAATGTCACCAGTATTACTGAGGTGGGATAATCCACCGCTGAAAAACTTTTTGGTGTTCGGTCGTAGCAGGAATCGAACCCACGACCTTGTGTATGCAAGGCGGGCATGCTAACCATTGCACCACGGTGGCTCCCAACTGTATTATAAGTTAGTGCATATGTTTGTAACACCCAGAAGGAGACGAGATAGACACATGGTGTCTTTGGCAATAATGCTCAGGGTGGGTCCCTGAGTCGATATAACCATGTCCGTCTGTCCGTCCGTCCGTCCATCCGTCCGTCCGTCCGTCTGTCTGTGAACACATTTTTGTGATCAAAGTCTAGGTCGCAATTTAAGTCCAATCGCCTTCAAATTTGGCACATGTTTCTAATTTCGGTCAGAATAGAACCCTATTGATTTTGGAAGAAATCGGTTCAGATTTAGATATAGCTTCCATATATATCTTTCGCCCGATATACGCTAATATGGACCCAGCAGCCAGAGTTTTATACAGATTTGCTTGAAATTTTGTACAAACATAACACTTACTCGTATAGACAAGTGTGCAAAATTTGTTTGAAATCGGTTCAGATTTAGATATAGCTCCCATATATATTTCGCCCGATATGGACTTAGTTGGGCCCAGAAGCCAGATTTTTGGCCGAATTTGGTTGAAATTTTGCACTAGGAGTACAATGTGTAGTATAGTCAAGTGTGAACAATTTTATTGAAATCGGTTCAGATTTAGATATAGCTCCCATATATATCTTTCGCCCGATATGGACTAATGTGGTCCCAAAAGCCAGAGTTTTGGCCCAATTTGGTTGAAATTTTGCACAGGGAGTAGATTTAGCATTGTAGCTATGCGTGCCAAATTTGGTTGAAATCGATTTAGATTTAGATATAGCTCCCATATATATCTTTCGCCCGATTTACACTCATATGACCACAGAGGCCAATTTTTAACTCCGATTTAGTTGAAATTTTGCCCAGGGAGTAGAATTAGCATTGTAGCTATGCGTGCCAAATTTGGTTGAAATCAGTTCAGATTTAGATATAGCTCCTATATATATGTTTTTCTGATTTCGACAAAAATGGTCAAAATACCAACATTTTCCTTGTAAAATCGCCTCTGCTTAATCGAAAAGTTGTAAAAATGACTCTAATTTTCCTAAACTTCTAATACATATATATCGAGCGATAAATCATAAATAAACTTTAGCGAAGTTTCCTTAAAATTGCTTCAGATTTAAATGTTTCCCATATTTATACCCTAGTGCATTAGCCGACTTAAATTTTGAGTCTATAGATTTTGTAGAAGCCTATCAAATTCTGTCCAGATCGAGTGATATTTAAATGTATGTATTTGCGACAAACCTTTATATATAGCCCCCAACACATTTGACGGATGTGATGTGGTATCGAAAATTTAGGTCTACAAAGTGGTGCAGGGTATAATAAAGTCGGCCCGCCCGACTTTAGACTTTCCTTACTTGTTATTATTGGTAATATCAGTAACTTGAGTTAATGTGGCGAGTAGATGACTGGGGTTCATCGAATTCTCCTTTTAATATTTTTATAAAATGAATTAGTCTGTATAGCCATTAAAAAACGTTTACATCCTTGAGCTACACCCTTTTTCCCATCAAATGTCATTTAGAAAACTATGTCAACCGCGTTTTTTTTTTTGTAGAATACTATATTTCTATTTTTATTTTTTTCAATTTAGACGCAAATCTATAGAAAAAAAGCTGAAACGGAATTGCGTGTTCATTATAAAATTGCAAATTGCTTGAGATACAATTACTAAGCCTATGTTTGTCTACCAAACAAAACAGAAAAAACATTGCGCTTACACAAAGTCATAGATATTTGTATCGTTATTGTAAAAAAAAGAGAACACGAAAACAAAAAAACATACATTTGTAGAAATAAAAGATGTCAGGGACAGTCAATTACATTTTGCTGTGTGTGTGACGGCGACAAACGACAACGATTGTTCAAAATCAATTTGCAACGCTTGCTCCTCATAGTGCAACAGAAATGCATTTTTGAATGATGGAATTGTCGCAATTTATATTGACGTTGTGTGTTGTTTATTTATTTTTTTTTTTTGTATTCAAAATACACGCAATCAATGACATTCAAAAGGTAATGCACAGTGTTTTAACGTACAACTTAATTCTAATTAATTCGTAGTTTTAACATTTTTGGGCGCTACGAAATGAGATCTCCAAAATCACAAATGAAATAAGTTTCTAAAATTGGGGACTTATTCCATTCCCAGCAAAAAAATCGTTGCTAAAAAAGTAGTAAAAATGTTGTTTTTGGATCCGGAAATGGTGCAAAATTGGCGCAGAAGCGATGGATTTAACATGGGCTTATCATAGGGCGGATGTCCAACATTTCAACAGCCGTGGCACTGAATATGCATCACTTCTTTAGATGTGATCCGAATTCAGTGTTTTGAATGTGAATTAAAAAATTTTATGGTAAAAATTATTAATTATTAATTATTATAATTTTTTTATGATTTTTAATTCAATCTAACGCTTGTCTGAAACCCTCGACTTCGATATATTTGCTTCAAATTTTTTTTTTTTATTAAATATAGGACACACATTTTGAAAATTTTAAATTTGGGTCCCTTCGTTAAAGTGTCTTTAAACTAAGCAAATATTCCTTAAAGTAAAGAAACACATTTTTGATTAAAAGAAATCGTCCTTAAATTAACTGATGTATTGAATCTTTAGATTTACGATAAAAACGCTTCAAATATAGGCTAAGAATTATTTTGAGGATTTGGCATCTTTGGTTTAAAGTTTTTTGGAATTAAGAAAATATTTTTTACTTCGAAGTATCCGTCATAATTTGGATTTTTAAACTGGCGTTTTTTTTGTACGTTAATAGCTTTATTAATATACCGGAAAAATAGAATGAAAATTCGATAATTGAGAAATGTGTGTTCAAATTTTTTTGCTGGGATTATGAGTGAAATTCTCAAAGTCGTTTGTGAAATTATTTCCCAAAAATCAAAATGAAACAAATAACGAAAGTATAATATACCCTGCACCACTTTGTAGATCTACATTTTCGAAACCATCTCAAATTCTTCTGATTTGTGGGGTAGAACTTCTACTAAAGACTGTCATCCACAATAGTATTACTTGGGTTGTGGTAATACTTACCGATGGCAAGGTATCTTAAAACTTCATAACACCGTCTACTAAAGTCTTCTATATATTGGACAAAAAAAAAACAAACTAAATACGTACATAATTCAGTTCTTAACCGCTATATTCAGGAAAGTCTACAAATAATTACGAACGTACACTGAAAAAATTATTTACGTGATATTAAAGATTACGCAACCTCAATTTTAGGATGCACTATTAAGGACAAATTTCTTTAAAATAATTAAACTTTAATTAAACGAATATTTATAATATTTGCTTCAATTTTTTTTTTTTCATTAAATATAGGACACACATTTTGAAAATTTGGGTCCCTTCGTTAAAGTGTCTTTAAACTAAGGCAAATTTTCCTTAAAGTAAAGAAACACATTTTTGATTAAAAGAAATCGTCCTTAAATTAACTGAAATATTGAATCTTTAGATTTACGATAAAAACGCTTCAAATATAGGCTAAGAATTATTTTGAGGATTTAGCATCTTTGGTTTAAAGTTTTTTTTGGAATTAAGAAAATATTTTTTACTTCGAAGTATCCGTCATAATTTGGATTTTTAAACTGGCGTTAGTTTGTACGTTAATAGCTTTATTAATATACCGGAAAAATAGAATGAAAATTCGATAAATGAGATCTGTCTCCTAGATTTAAAGCCGATAGATCGCAAAACAATTTCCTTATTTTAAAGAAACCGCATCTTTGGCCCGGAATCAATACCAAAATCCTTAAAGGAAGGTCAAAATATTTGATTCCAATTAAATTGTTTTTTGAGTGTACATATATGAAGTTTTGTGCGGTAATTAGAGAGCCAGAATTGAAATATGGGGGTTGCTTTATATTAGAGCTATATACAATTATGAGCCGATATGGACCACATTTTGGGATAGGGCATAGGTTTATCTGGGCCTATATATAACTATAGACTGATATTGACCAATTTTGGCATGATTGTTAGCAGAACAATGTACCAAATTTCACCCGAATCGGATGAATTTTGATCCTCCAAGAGGCTCCGGAGGTCATATCTGTGGATCGGTTTATATGGGGGCTATATATAGTTATGGACCGATAAGGACCAATTGCATGGTTATTAGAGACCATATACTAACACGACATACCAAATTTTAACCAATTTTGAATTGAATTGAATTTTTTCCCTCCAATGAGCTACGGAGTTCAAATCTGGGGAGCGGTTTATATGGGGATTATATACAATTATGGACCGGTATGGATCAATGGTTGCATAATTGTTAGAGATCATATATTCACATCACGTACCAAATTTCGACCGAATCGGATGAATTTTGCTCCTCTAATAGGCTCCGGAGGTAAAATCTGGGGATCGGTTTATATGGGACTATAAATAATTATGGACCTATATGGACCAATTTTTGCATGGTTGCTAGAGAACATATACTTACACCACGTACCAAATTTCGGATAAAGTATATATATTCTTGGTCGTGGTGAAATTCTGATTCGATCTAAGCATGACCGTCCGTCCGTCTGTTGAAATCACGCTAACTTCCGAACGAAACAGCTATCGACTTGAAACTTGGCACAAGTAGTTGTTATTGATGTAGGTCGGATGGTATTGCAAATGGGCCATATCGGTCCACTTTGGCTTGCAGAGCCTCTTGGTGAAGCAAAATTCATCCGATCCGGTTGACATTTGGTACGAAGTGTTAGTATATCATCTGTAACAGCCATGCAAAAATTGGTCCATATCGGTCCATAATTATATATAGCCCCCATATAAACCGATCCCCAGATTTGACCTCCGGAGCCTCTTGGAGAAGCAAAATTCATCCGATCCGGTTGAAATTGTGTACGAGGTGTTAGTATATCATCTGAAACAACCATGCAAAATTGGTCGATATGTCCATAATTATATATAGCCCCCATATAAACGGACCTCCAGATTTGGCTTGCGGAGCCTATAAGAGAAGCAAGTTTCGATCCGGCTGAAATTTGGTACATGGTATAAGTATATGGTCTCTAACAACCAGGCAAAAATTGTTCCATATCGGTCCATAATTATATATAGCCCCCATATAAACCGATCCCGAGATTTGACCTCCGGAGCCTCTTGCACGAGCAAAATTCATCCGATCCGGTTGAAATTTGGTACGTGGTGTTGGAATGTGGTCTCTAAAAACCATGCAAAAATTGGTCCATATCGGTCCATAATTATATATAGCTCCCATATAAACCGATCCCGAGATTTGACCTCCGGAGCCTCTTAGAGGAGTAAAATTCATCCGATCCGGTTGAAATTTGGTACGTGGTGTTAGTATATGGTCTCTAACAACCATGCCAAAATTGGTCAATATCGGTCCATAATTATATATAGCCCCCATATAAACCGGTCCCCAGATTTGACCTCTGGAGCCTCTTGCAGGAGCAAAATTCATCCGATCCGGTTGAAATTTGGTACGTGGTTTTGGAATGTGGTCTCTAACAAACACGCAAGAATTGGTCCATATCGGTCCATAATTATATATAGCCCCCATATAAACCGTTCCCCATATTTGATCTCCGGAGCCTCTTGGAGGAGCAAAATTCATCCGATCCGTTTGAAATTTGCAACGTGGTGTTAGCATATGGCTGCTAATAACCATGCCAAAAGTGATCCATAGCGGTCTATAGTTATATATAGCCGATCCCCAATCACACAAAAATTGGTTCACATCGGTTCATAATCATGGTTGCCACTCGAGCCAAAAATAATCTACAAAAATTTTATTTCTATAGAAAATGTTGTCAAAATTTAATTCTATAGAGAATGTTGTCAAAATTTTAATTCTATCGAACATTTTGTCATTATTTTATTTCTATAGAAAATTTTCTCAAAATGTTATTTCTATAGAAAATTTGGTCGAAATGTTATTTCTATAGAAAATTTGGTCGAAATTTTGTTTCTATAGAAAATTTTGTAAAAATGTTATTTGTATAGAAAATTTTCTCAAAATTTTATTTTTATAGAAAATTTTGTTAAAATTTTATTTCTGTAGAAAATTTTTTCCAAATTTTATTTCTATAGAAAATTTTGTCAAAATTGTATTTCTATAGAAAATTTTCTCACAATGTTATTTCTATAGAAAATTTGGTCGAAATTTTATTTCTATAGAAAATTTTGTCCAAATTTTACTTCTATAGAAATTGTTGTCAAAATTTTATTTTGGCAAAATTTTATTTCTATAGAAATTTTTGTCAAAATTTTATTTCAATAGAAAATTTTGTCAAACTTAATTATATACGTATTTAATCGGCCGTTTTTTTGTTTAATATATACCACGTATGGACTATGTGGTATATATTACGGTGTTAGGAAGTTTTAAGATATCTTGCCATCGGCAAGTGTTACCGCAACCCAAGTAATTCGATTGTGGATGACAGCCTTCAGTAGATGTTTCTACGCAATCCATAGTGGAGGGTACATAAGCTTCGACCTGGCCGAACTTACGGCCGTATATACTTGTTTTTTGGTTTTTTATTTTTTGGAATAGAACCTAAAAATTACATTTTCCGGGCAAAATGCAAAACAAGTGCGCATTTTTTACAAGAAAACACCATTAGGCATTATGCTGCACAGCTTAGTGGCAGTACGCTGCTGCATAAGAGTAATTTCTGGTGACAAAAAATCAATTCATGCTAGGAATTCTCAGTCAGCTCATTGCATAGATTACTTATATTGTGGACCCTCACCAACCAAAGACAGACTCGGATAGGCGATTGAGGCTAAGACATTGGATAAAACCAACACCTTACAGATAGGTGCGTATCGTGCTACGAAGAGCTCACTGCACATCGTTTTGCTCGAAGTTCAGTCGTATTTGGCCGTCATCTGAGGAACTTATACCCAGACGCAAAATATATAGTAATACAGAGACCTTCGGGTCTACTATTCCACCACAGAGACCTTCGGGTCTATTGTTCCCCACAGAGGCCTTCGGTCCTACTGTTCCACCCCAGAGACCGCATGAACAGTAATATTGGACATTGACGGATTACCGACCCGAAACTGATCTCGACCCCGGAACGACTATAATGCCACTGACCACACCGAAGCTAACACCACGATCCTCGGTAACAATACGAAGGTACCCGAAAGTAGGAAGCAACACCCATCAACGAACAATGAACCGACAGTTTCATCAACCATCGATTATAAACGTCACCATCCAATAAGGAACACGATCTTGAGGTTCGAGTGTAATTCACATTGGGTTTAGTAAAATATCCAAATTTATTCTGATAATTGGTTCATAGTTTTGCTGCAAGTAGAGGTTTGCTGATAATGAATGTGGGAGTTCCGAAACAATCGTCCATCCAACCATCTTGCAGTGTAAAGGGATTTGTCCAAATAATTTTTAAAATATATTTTTCCTCTGTTTATTATAATATTCTTGTAGTTTAGTCAACTCATGGTTTTAAGCTGAAATCAAAGCAATAATATTTTGTTACTATAGTAACAAAACGTAGATGAAAGATGATGTACAGTGGGAGTAAAGATGATTCAATTTGTAAGAGGAAAATTCCCAAATGTTTTCTCCATAAGGAGTTAGCATAAAGGGCCCAAAATTGAGTTATATATCCCAAAGACAGACTCGGATAGTCGATTGGGACTAAGACATTGGATAAATACCAATACCTTACAGATAGGTGCGTATCGTGCTACGAAGAGCTCACTGCACATCGTTTCGCTCGAAGTTCAGTCGTATTTGGCCGTCATCTGACGCAAAATAAATAGTAGCACAGAGACCTTCGGGTCTACTATTCCACCACAGAGACCTTCGGGTCTACTATTCCACCACAGAGGCCTTCGGTCCTACTGTTCCACCACAGAGACCTTCGGGCCTACTGTTCCACCATAGATACCTTCAGTTCTTCTGTTCCCACATAGAAACCTTCAGGACTACTGTTACACCACATCGACCTTCGGGTCTACTTTTCCAACACATATACCTTGGGGTCTACTCTTCCCTACAGAGGCCTTCAGACCTACTGTTCCAACACAGTGACCTTCGGGCCTGGTGTTCCACCACAGAGACCTTCACGTGGAGAAGATTAGTAGCTAATAACAAAACATTGTTACTGCCCCATGTTCCTCATAGGATTTTCAGGATTTCGATCAAATGTGGTCTTCACTATTGGGCAGAAATGGCATTGTTAGCGTTTTTTCTCCACTTTTTGGACGCGATTTATTCACATATAAGTGCTGGGAGTCTCTAACGACAGTCATTTATTTTTGAATGCAATAGATCAAAATGCTTTTTTAAGTGTGTAACAAAGAAAATTAACTGTCTCCGGAATAAATCAGCCAGTTGCTAGACGAACGGTATAGAAATTATGGCAATCTGAAGTTGGATGTAATACAGCCACACTGCTCAATGTGTTGGTTGATTTATTAATCCCTTCCAAGTTGGAATCTATTTGTTTTCATCAAAAACTAAAAACATGACCCAATAGATTGAGGAGACTTCAGATTTTCAGATTTTCAGATTTTAATAATTTCACAATTTTTGCTTTTCATATGTCACAATAGTGCATTCCAATGACAGCCAAAATTCCTTAAGTCGCCATATGCTTTCGTGAAACCAATTAAATTCAAATCAAATTGCAAAATATGCCTTCATTTCAGATATTAAAACTGTCTCAATTAAGTTAAAATACCATAAATTTCCATTGAATTCACACATTCAGTTTGATTTGATTGACGACGCTACAACAATCAACTGCTGCTTTGGCATTTTCCTCTTTGCAATTCCTGCGAAATGTAATTGCATGCAATCTAAAGACAATTAAATAATTAAAAAAAAAACACACACACACTCACACAGGGCAGAAAGAAATGAAGAAAGAAACAAAATTGAGCCACCAATGCACTGGCATTTTTAATTCAATTCTGATAAAGGAAATTGCAGACATAAGTGGAATGAATGGCATGACTTCGATTGAAGTCTTCGAAGGCTGAGTGACTGACAGTTGAACTAGCTGTTTAACGTGGATGGGATAGCCTAATAATGGCTATGGCTATAGCTATGATGATGATGGCGATGACGATGAAGGCCCAAGTGTTGGCAGTTGAAAATTCTAAACGACTAATG
This sequence comes from Haematobia irritans, assembly GCF_050003625.1. NCBI lineage: Eukaryota > Metazoa > Arthropoda > Insecta > Diptera > Muscidae > Haematobia > Haematobia irritans. Next base: position 208,148,986 of record NC_134397.1, on the reverse strand, counting down.
AATATTGATTAGAAAATCATTAAAAACAATGCCTTATTACTCAGGAATCGCGAGAAGGGGAAAAGTAATTGTCCAGAAGATAATCAAATCATCTGGCATGCCAATACATGTCCACTAGCAGGATTGTTTCTGTAAATCAATGCTAAATTGAAATTTCTCAATGTCAATGGTAATTAGAAATGTGAATTCTAAGAAGTATATCAATCTTGCACTTTGGATGGGTGCAGTATTCTCACAGAGAATGGCAAGTATTTATGGGAAAATTATTGCAACATATTATTGAAGAAGAAAATCGATACATTTGCCTCATTCATATTCATTAGATATTATTATGTTGATATTGATTTTTACACCAGAATCGAATGGGAGAAAGAGAATTCTTCATTTGATAGAAATAAAACGCGTAATACCCATAAGGAGTGGTCAATACTGGTTCATAATTTTAATTATGTGTTATCATCTTCATTCATATATAAAACAATTCCACATTTACTAGAGAGCATAGCCAAATCCAAAGAGTTTGTCTTTATTATTCATTTGAATGACTTTGGTACATTCAAGAAGTGATATGAACATGGTTGACACAGTTGGCAGAATTATACCAAAAATGGTAGAATTTTTACTGTCTGCAAAGTCATCCTCTCAAACTAAGGGGTAATTCAATTTTCTTAATATGGAAATTAAATTTGGACGAAATTTTCTATAGAAATAAAATTTTGACTAAATTTTCTATAGAAATAAAATTTTGACAAAAATTTCTATAGAAATAAAATGTTGACTCCATGATTTCTCCACGGAATGAACTTATGGCAAAATTTTATTTCTATATAAAATTTTGTCAAAAGTTTATATTCTATAGAAAATGTTGTCAACATTTTATTTCTATAGAAAATTTTGTCAAAATTTTATTTTTATAGAAAATTTTGTCAAAATTTTATTTCTATAGAAAATTTTGTCAAACTTTTATTTCTATAGAAAATTTTGGCAAAATTTTATTTCTATAGAAAAATTTGTCAAAATTTTATTTCTATAGAAAGTTTTGTCAAAATTTTATTTCTGTAGAAAATTTTGTCAAAATTTTATTGCTATAGAAAATTTTGTCAAAAGTTTATTTCTATAGAAAATGTTGTCAATATTATATTTCTATAGAAAATTTTGTCAAAATTTTATTTTTATAGAAAATTTTGTCAAAATTTTATTCCTATAGAAAATTTTGGCAAAATTTTATTTCTATAGAAAATTTTGGCAAAATTTTATTTCTATAGAAAAATTTGTCAAAATTTTATTTCTATAGAAAATTTTGTCAAAATTTTATTTTTGTAGAAAATTTTGTCAAAATTTTATTGCTATAGAAAATTTTGTCAAAAGTTTATTTCTATAGAAAATGCTGTCAATATTATATTTCTATAGAAAATTTTGTCAAAATCTTATTTCTATAGAAAATTTTGTCAAAATTTTATTTTTATAGAAAATTTTGTCAAAATTTTATTTCTATAGAAAATTGTGTCTTCACTATTGTTTGACAAAATTTTCTATAGAAATAAAATTTTGACAAAATTTTCTATATGAATAAAATTTTGACAAAATTTTCTATAGAAATAAACTTTTGACAAAATTTTCTATAGAAATAAAATGTTGACAAAATTTTCTATAGAAATACAATTTTGACAACATTTTCTATAGAAATAAAATTTTGCCAAAATTTTCTATAGAAATAAAATTTTGACAAAATTTTCTATAAAAATACAATTTTGACAAAATTTTCTATAAAAATACAATTTTGACAAAATTTTCTATAGAAATAAAATGTTGACTCCATGATTTCTCCACGGAATGAACTTATGGCAACATTTTATTTCTATATAAAATTTTGTCAAAAGTTTATATTCTATAGAAAATGTTGTCAATATTTTATTTCTATAGAAAATTTTGTCAAAATTGTATTTTTATAGAAAATTTTGTCAAAATTGTATTTTTATAGAAAATTTTGTCAAAATTTTGGCAAAATTTTATTTCTATAGAAAATTTTGTCAAAATTTTATTTTTATAGAAAATTTTGTCAAAATTTTATTTCTATAGAAAATTTTGTCAAAATTGTATTTTTATAGAAAATTTTGTCAAAATTTCATTTCATTAGAAAATTTTTTCAAAATTTTATTTTTATCGAAAATTTTGTCAAAATTTTATTTTTATAGAAAATTTTATTTTATAGATTTTTTTTCAAAATTTTATTTTTATAGAAAATTTTGGCAAAATTTTATTTCTACAGAAAAATTTGTCAAAATTTTATTTCTATAGAAAATTTTGTCAAAATTTTATTTCTGTAGAAAATTTTGTCAAAATTTTATTGCTATAGACAATTTTGTCAAAAGTTTATTTCTATAGAAAATGCTGTCAATATTATATTTCTATAGAAAATTTTGTCAAAATTTTATTTCTATAGAAAAGTTTGTCAAAATTTTATTTTTATAGAAAATTTTGTCAAAATTTTATTTCTATAGAAAATTGTGTCTTCACTATTGTTTGACAAAATTTTCTATATGAATAAAATTTTGACAAAATTTTCTATAGAAATATACTTTTGACAAAATTTTCTATAGAAATAAAATGTTGACAAAATTTTCTATAGAAATACAATTTTGACAACATTTTCTATAGAAATAAAATTTTGACAAACTTTTTTATAGAAATAAAATTTTGACAAAATTTTCTATAGAAATAAAGTTTGGACAAAATTTTCAATAGACATAAAATTTGGACAAAATTTTCTATAGAAATTAAATTTTTATTCGTTTTGCTTTGTTATTGTTGTTTTTTTCCTTTAAACATTGTTGTTGTTTTTGATTTCAGCTTAAAACCATGCATTGACTAAACTACAAGTGTAGCTTTACCAACAGAGGAAAAGAATGTTTGTCAAATTTATTTGGACAAAGCCCTATGGACTGCAAGATTGTTGGATGGACGCTCGTTTCGGAACGTGCGTCCATCAGCATCTTCTACTTGCAGCAAAACTATCAACCAAATAACAGAATAAATTCAGGCAGTCTAAACCCAAAACTGAGCCACACTTTTGACAAAATTTTCTATAGAAACAAAATTTTGACAAAATTTTCTATAGAAATAAAATTTTGTCAAAATTTTCTATAGAAATAAAATTTTGACAAAATTTGCTATAGAAATGAAATTTTGACAAAATTTGTATAGAAATAAAAGTTTGACAAAATTTTGTATAGAAATAAAATTTTGACAAAATTTTCCATAGAAATAAAATTTTGAAAAAATTTTCTATAGAAATAAATAAAATGTTGACAAAATTTTCTATAGAAATAAATAAAATTTTGACAAAATTTTTTATAGAAATAAAATTCTGACATTTATTTTATTTCTATTTCTATAGAAATAGAAATAAAATTTTGACAAAGTTTTCTATAGAAACAAAATTTTGACAAAATTTTGTATAGAAATAAAATTTTAAAAAATTTTGTATGGAAATAAAAGTTTGACAAAATTTTGTATAGAAATAAAATTTTGACAAAATCTTCTATAGAAATAAAATTTTGACAAAATTTTCTATAGAAATAAAATTTTGACAAAATTTTCTATAGAAATAAACTTTTGACAAAAAATAAATAAAATAAAATAAAATAAAAAAAAATTGACAAAATTTTCTATAGAAATAAATTTTTGGCAAAATTTTCTGTAGAAATTAAATTTTGACAAAATTTTCTATAGAAATAAAATGTAGACAATATTTTCTATCAAAAGAAAATTTTGACAAAACTTTGTATAGAAATACAATTTTGACAAAATATTCTATAGAAATAAAATTTTGACAAAATTTTCTATAGAAATAAAATTTTGACAAAATTGTCTATAGAAATAAAATTTTGACAAAATTTTCTTTGGAAATAAAATTTTTACAAAATTTTCTATAGAATAAAATTTTTACAAAATTTTCTATAAAAATAAAATTTTTACAAAATTTTCTATAGAATAAAATTTTTACAAAATTTTCTATAAAAATAAAATTTCGACAAATTTTTCAAAAAAAAAAAAATTTGGACAAAATTTTTTATAGAAACAAACGTTTGACAAAAATTTCTCTAGAAGTAAAATTTTGACAAAATTTTTATAGCAATAAAATTTTGACAAAATTTTCTATAGAAATAAAATTTTGACACAATTTTCTGTTGAAATAAAATTTTGACAAAATTTTCTATAGAAATAAAATTTTGAAAAAATTTTCTATAAAATAAAATTTTTACAAAATTTTCTATAGAAATAAAATTTGACAATATTTGCTATAGAAATAAAATTTTGACAAAATTTTCGATAGTAATCAAATTTTGACAAAATTTTCAATAGAAACGAAATTTTGATAAAAATTTTTATAGAAATAAAATTTTGACAAAATTTTCCATAGAAACAAGATTTTGACAAAATGTTCTTCAAATGTTGGTAGATTATTTTTGGCACGAGTGGCAACCGTCGAAGTGAACTCTATATGGCACTAAGCTAATTTAATTCTATTGTAGTTCATGAAATTATTTATTGAGAAAGTTTTCTATACTTTAATAATTTTTGCTTATATTAGTTAAATTAATTAAAAACATGGGGAAAACTATACACAAATGAAGCACAAAGATTTACTAAATTTATGTCTCCCACAAAATAGTTCAGAAATTCTTAAAATGTTTAAATTTTACTAATAATGCGCCCATCATGAATAAAGACATTTTTGCAATTTTTATATCCTTAACACACATAGTGGCCAGTGTATTATAGCTTTGATCTGTCCAAAAATGTGGCTATCAGAAATATTGATTTTAGACCCCATTAAATATATCGACTCAGAATCACATGTCCTTAAATATGGAAAACTCCCACACCGATAACTATGATACCCCACAGGTTGAAATGTGAAATATTATACTGAATGAACTCTCTAAATTTACCTACTGTGAGCAATACCAAAATTTATTCTTTGATACAAAAAAATTACATTTCAAATTTCATTCGAACATACGACCACATAGTAAACCTTGACAGAATCTCACTTGGCAATAAGAGTTACAGTCAAAACTTTATAAACGGGAAAATATTTAATTTTTTTTTGGAAATTATTCGCGTAGTAGTTGTTACACAAAAATGTGCTGAGAACTAAAATACTTATTGGGAAATGAGAACAAACTTCCTAATAGCGAAAAGCAAACGATGGTTGTTTGGTGTGGGAAAACAGAAATATTTTTTTTTTGTTTTGTTTTAAAGAAACCTTTTTTGCAGAAATCTAAGTTCAACCAATTTAATTTTTAAGTCGTCATTGTATTTTAGACCCTCGTACATACATTTATACCTATATATACATACAAATAAAAGGTGATTTGTTAAGAGCTTGATAACTTTTTTTTTAAAAAAAACGCATAAAATTTGCAAAATCTCATCGGTTCTTTATTTGAAACGTTAGATTGGTCCATGACATTTACTTTTTGAAGATAATTTCATTTAAATGTTGACCGCGGCTGCGTATAGGTGGTCCATTCGGAAAGTCCAATTTTGGGCAACTTTTTCGAGCATTTCGGCCGGAATAGCCCGAATTTCTTCGGAAATGTTGTCTTCCAAAGCTGGAATAGTTGCTGGCTTATTTCTGTAGACTTTAGACTTGACGTAGCCCCACAAAAAATAGTCTAAAGGCGTCAAATCGCATGATCTTGGTGGCCAACTTACCGGTCCATTTCTTGAGATGAATTGTTCTCCGAAGTTTTCCCTCAAAATGGCCATAGAATCGCGAGCTGTGTGGCATGTAGCGCCATCTTGTTGAAACCACATGTCAACCAAGTTCAGTTCTTCCATTTTTGGCAACAAAAAGTTTGTTAGCATCGAACGATAGCGATCGCCATTCACCGTAACGTTGCGTCCAACAGCATCTTTGAAAAAATACGGTCCAATGATTCCACCAGCGTACAAACCACACCAAACAGTGCATTTTTCGGGATGCATGGGCAGTTCTTGAACGGCTTCTGGTTGCTCTTCACTCCAAATGCGGCAATTTTGCTTATTTACGTAGCCATTCAACCAGAAATGAGCCTCATCGCTGAACAAAATTTGTCGATAAAAAAGCGGATTTTCTGCCAACTTTTCTAGGGCCCATTCACTGAAAATTCGACGTTGTGGCTCGTTAGTAAGTCTATTCATGATGAAATGTCAAAGCATACTGAGCATCTTTCTCTTTGACACCATGTCTGAAATCCCACGTGATCTGTCAAATACTAATGCATGAAAATCCTAACCTCAAAAGAATCACCCTTTACTTTAAAAAGTAGGCCAAAGATTCAGCCTTTAGTGTGTGTTGAACATGAATCGCATAATAAAGTGAGTTTCAAAATGAGAACACAACATACATAGCAATAACAAAATCCAAATGCTAGAGTCCTTAAGCACCTAGAACTCACACACCCACACACACATATATACTCGTGTATATACTCCAAATGGCCTAGGACAGATATTTATTTATTTCCGTTTCCGTTGTTGACGACACAGAGGATATTGCGTGTGTGTGTGTGAGTTGTGTTTTGGTATGCGGGAAACTTAACACTGGTTTTGCATAATAAATCGAGTGTTTATTCAAAACTCATCGCCATCCACCACTTGTCGTTATTACACGCAGTCATGCTATTTTTCCTATTATTTATTTATTTCTTTAAGAAGCCAATAGGAAGCTCTTGACATTTTTTCTTTATGTGGAGAGAAATGGTCGTTGATGGATTTTTGCGGATTAACGATTTAATTTAATTTGATGTTGATATTGTAAGGCGACATGGTCGTGGTTACCACACTTGGTAGAAATCTACCAAAAGTGGTAGACTTTTTTAGTGTTTGGTAAATTGGTGGAATTATTGGCGCCTTGGTATATTTTTTTTTTAAGCATCTAACAACTTCGAATAGTACAGTATTGGATACTCGTTATGGAATTCAAACCTACTAATGTACGTTGCCGTGATACTGTCAGTGTTTAGCCGAAGAAATATGATAATAACACCAAATATAATCACGGTTGCCACAATTGGTAGAATTCTACCAAATATGGTACGAGGTACTTCACAAATTTTCTACACCCAGAAAAAAGTGACCCCTTCTTTAAGTTAAAATGAACTCATTGTGAAGAAAGTTGAACTTCGTATAGCGCCAAAGACATTTTTATTTGTTTGAACGATGTGATTTTCGTAGAAATTAGGAATAATGCATTCCATATATTAGTTAACATTTTCCTATATTTATATACCACTATACTACAGAATGAAAAAATTTAACTAATTTGAATTCATATATGGAATGATTTTATTGAAATTTTTTCATTCATTTCGACAAATCTTACACATTTGTGGTAAAACTTTTACTTCATAATTAGAACTGCTTACCTTCGTTTTTAAATACAATTTTATTTATTTCTATAAGCAATTTTATCTTCAATAAAAGACATGTTTTATTAATATATTGAATATATTTATTAAGAATCAACAGCATCGAATCTCTTTGAAATATTAGTTTATTATTCCACTATTTCCAATTTCCGTGTGATATTATCAACTGTAAAACGCACTTTTTCTTCTTCTTGTACTTTTCACTTTTAATAAGTTGCTGCCTAACGATTTTGTCCTCCTTTTACAATTTCAATACCTACAAATATAAAAAATCATAAAACATTTTTGTTGCAAAAGGTTAGCGTCACTGAATATTACCTGATAATTGAAGATTCCAAAATGAAGACAAATGAAAGGGTTGTTATTCTGCTGGTGTTTTCTTTCTTTATACACTATCACGAACATTGATAGATTTATTTAAAAAAACGAAATTTTTTCTCACTAATTTAAAATAACAAATATTTTATATATTTTATTTGTTATATTATTTTACCATATTATTTTACCATATTATTTTTTAACAATCTCTCCGTATACCAAAACAACGCGATTCCAACTAAAAAAACAACCGACGCGCAAATATATCGATTACACCCACGCGCAAACACATCGATTACGATGACAGGTATCGATTACAGGTAGACAATAGAAATTTAGGAAAATTTCCTATATTCTAACAAGTGTGTTTCCTTAAGTTTTGAAAGGATTGCATACTTCTTAGTACGAATGAACTAAAATATTTTTCTATGCCAAGTGTTGTTCGTATGTATGAAAAACTTTCTATTATAAAGGAAGTCGCAATTATCATTTTATAAGAAATTTTACTAATTTTGAGGAAACTTGGTTTTAGTTCGGTTTTTGTTTATTTTTACGAATGCTTTGTTATCGGTGAATAAAATTTTCTTTTTCAGTAGTAAATTCTTATACCCAGCGAAGAAAATAGTATGAGTAAAATTCCATGCCTTATTCTAGTTAATGAACTATTCCTAACTGCTTACAGTTTAGGATTTTTTTACTGAAACGAGTAAATTTTATTATTTTTCACAAAAATTTACCTTAATGGAAATAAAATGGATAAACTATATTGATGAAAATTTTTTCCTTTAGTTTCGAAGGCACTTTTTTCTGGGTGTACAGAAATATAACTATGACAACATTTTCCATAGAAATTAAAATTCGACACAATTTTATACAGAAATAAAATATTGACAAAATTTTCTATACAATGAAAAAACAGTGAATCCACCAGGAAGAAAACTTTCGGTTAATTTTAGAAAATTTTGAATATTTGTAGAAAATTTTAACTAAACAGTATTACAAACGTTGGCATCACGCCGATGTAATAAAAATAAGTAAATATTTTTCGACAAATTCAAGAAAATTTATTAGACATAACTAAGTTTTTTCACTTGCTAAAGAAAATTTTGTAGTTTGAAAGAAAAACGTGGAGTTCAAAATTGCAAGAATGTCTTTAGTGACATTCGAAGTTCATGATGGACGCATTTTTGGTAAAATTTACAAATTTAAAAAAATTCTGAACTATTTTGTGGAAGGCACGTTAGTTAGTCTTTTGCTTCATTTGAGTATATTTTTTCCTCGGTTTTAGTTAATTTAACTAACGTACACAAAAATGGTAAAAAAATAGGTTATTGGGGCAAATTTTTGAAAATCGGGCAATACATATATATCGGAACGATATGATATTTGGTGGGTGTGGTTGATACTACGGAAGGTTACATTTTGCTAAATTTGAGTAAGATCGGGTACTAAATAATGGTTTTGTGGCCAAATCTGGCGATACACATATATGGGAGCTATATATAATACTGAACCGATTTCGATGAAATTTTGCACACTTGAAGGGTGATGAAAAAGATTACTTTGTACCAAATTTGACGATAATCGATTAGTAAAAAAGCGCAACGTAACCCCATTTGTCGAAATCGGGCGATACATATATATGGGAGGGAGCCACCGTGGTGCAATGGTTAGCATGCATGCCTTGCATACACAAGGTCGTGGGTTCGATTCCTGCTTCGACCGAATGCTGGTGACATTTCTGAGCGTGTCAAACTTTCTCTAAGTGGTTTCACTGCAATGTGGAATGCCGTTCGGACTCGGCTATAAAAAGGAGGTCCCTTCTCATTGAGCTTAACATGGAATCGGGCAGCACTCAGTGATAAGAGAGAAGTTCACCAATGTGGTATCACAATGGACTGAATAGTCTAAGTGAGCCTGATACATCGGGCTGCCACCTAACCTAACCTATATATATAGGAGCTATATCTAAATTTGATCCGATTTCTTCAAATTCCAAAGCGTTCATCCTTGTACTCAAAAAACACACTGTGCCAAATTTCATCAAAATCGGTTAATAATTGTGACCGGAATCCTGTGATAAACAAATACATGGACAGACGGACACCAAGCGCTAGATCGACTCACGAGGTGATTCTGAGTCGATCGGTATATATTTTATGGGGTCTAAAATCAGTATTTCTGGTAGACACATTTTTTGGCAGATCAAACTTATTATACCCTGACCACTATGTTGTTTAGGGTATAACAACAAAAATAAAATTTTGACAAAATTTTCTGTAACATAGATATAAAATTTTTACATTTTCTATAGAAATATAATTTTGACAAAATTTTCCAAAGAAATAAAGTCTTGACAAAACTGTCTATAGAAATAAAATTTTGACAAAATTTTCTACAGAAATAAAATGTTGACAAAATTTTCTATAGAAGTAAGATATAAAATTTTTACATTTTCTATAGAAATATAATTTTGATCAAATTTTGCATAGAAATAGAGTCGTGACACAATTTTCTATAGATATGAAATGTTAACAAACTTTTCTATAGAAATACAATTTTGACAAAATTCTCTATAGAAATAAAATTTTGACAAAATTCTCTATAGAAATAAAATTTTGACAAAATTTTCTATAGAAATAAAATTTTGACAAAATCTTCTATAGAAATAAAATTTTTACAAAATTTTCTATAGAATTAAAATTTTGACAAAATATTCTATAGAAATAAAATTTTGACAAAATATTCTATAAAAATAAAATTTTGACAAAATTTGGTATAGGAATAAAATTTTAACAAAATATTCTTTATAGAAAAAAAATTTGACAAGATTTTCTATTGAAATAAAATTTTGACAAAATTTTCTATAGAATTAAAATTTTAACAAAATATTCTATAGAAATAAAATTTTGCCAAAATTTTCTATAAAAAAAAAATGACAAAAGTTTCTATTGAAATAAAATGTTCACAATATTTTCTAGAAATAAACTTTTGCCAAAATTTTCTATAGAAATAAAATTTTTTCCAAATTTTGGTAGATTATTTTTGGCGTGAGTGGCCAGAAGCTTTTTAAGGTATCCAAGATTCGTTCACTGAAAAACAGCATGTGTTTTTCCAAGGATTTTATCTTTACGCTAATGATTTTGGTATTGATTCCAAGCCAAGGAATCAGATAATTGAAATAAGGACACATTTAAGACATAATTCTCTTTTAACTTTGCGTTTAGCGTACTTGATTCTGGGATACAAATTTTAATTTATTAGTTTTCTTCTGCTTTTCTTAATGTGCTACCGAAGTCCTTTAAATTGTTTTAACGACAATTCAAGAAAATAACGTTTCTAAAATGAAGTGTTTAAAATTATCTCCTATTTGTGAACACTTTTTGTGTTTTAAAAATTCAAACTAATTAAAGATGATTTCATTAATTTTGAAGAATTTTTCTGAATTATTAAATCTAAGTTGATCTTAGTCAACAAAAATGTTTTTTTTTATGTTAAGACTCCCATTTATAAGTTGAATCACCTAATAATAAATAAAAACGATTTCATTAAAAAGATTATCGGCCTTTGAACAAGGAAAAACCCTTTAAATGAGAGAAATGCATCATCTTGCTAACCAAAATTCACGGCCTCGACTGATTTTCTTCTGGATTCGTTTCGTCAAATTGCGAATACAATGGAAAATTAGCCAATGATTTGTAATTTTGCGATTAAACATTTTATTCACCGAATCCCTTTTCCTTATGCAGCCCCCAACTTAATTTTCGCTAGAGGCCTCCCTCTCACATTGTAATCGAGTGGTTTTTTGGACCTTTGGCAGTGCCTGTGACGATATACTAAGGACAAACGCAATTAAAAGGATAAATTAAAAGAAAATTAGTGTAATTAGATTAATGGTAATACAAAAGCATACAAAAAAAAATGAGAAAATAAAACAATTCACTCAACTAAGTGGAGATTCTTTGTAAGAATAATAAAAAGGACCTCTTTGCACCCGGTTGAAGGCAAACTCTTTGATTTTAATTTGATTATTATGTAACAACATTGCCCATTCTTCATAGCCTTTGCAGGCTCGCTCGCTCTCTCTCTCTCTCTCGCCGTCTCTTCTTTCCGTTAGCATTTCGAATTATTGTAATTCAATATAGCAAAAATGGCAGAAGCAGAGTCAGCACTATGAGGTCCTGCATAGGAAGCTTTGTAGCCATACAACGTAAAGTGATTGCATAAAATATCCTTGTCATCCACAGGCAGAAAATAAAAAGGAATTGAACCGTGTCATGTTCCAGTCGCATTAATGCGCAAACAGCAGTTGGCAGCAAGGACAAAAGCTGCTGCAATGGCAGCAGCAGCACCAACACATTTCAAGTGTGGCATTCACACTCAGGCTCAAGACAAACACCCCAGCACACACACACTTGCAAAATCCTCTTAAGTCAGTTTGATGACGACTATACGAGGATATTCATTTTGGTCATACCATATTTTTTTGGCATAAGAATGGTGTGTCCTTTTGTAAGCCTTCCAAGGAGTCCCTTGAATATTTCGCTCTCATTGCCTTTAAGCTTCATACCACACACTTTAATGACACAGTCTAGAGCATTTCTTTGCCGTGGCCTTGCTCGCTGTATTGCATTATTGCATAAGGCATGAAATGAATGAGGTGCATATGTAAGCAGCCTTCTCATAATGAAATTATGTCTCGCAGTTATGTCTCCAAACGTGCAAGTGTTGGAAAATTCCACTTTTCCCTGGGCAGCATTCCATCTGTTTCTGTCGAAAGAATCCATAATTGTCGTTAAGTTTTTAACATTAGTACTAAGTATTCCTTCAAGCGGTGGTTTTATAACCATTAATGCCTTTGCCACTGTGGGTAAGGTACACAAAAAAACGGGTAACAGGGATATACGGGCGAAAATCGCCTACTAGAATCGTTCTATATAGTCGTGAAAGTTTCATGTCATAACAAGTATATACGGCCGTAAGTTCGGCCAAGCCGAATCTTATGTACCCTCCGCCATGGATTGCATAGAAACTTTTACTAAAGACTATCATCCACAATCGAATTACTTGGGTTGCGGTAACACTTGCCGGTGGCAAGGTATCGTAAAACTTCTTAAAACCGTGTTCTCAATTGTAAGTTAGTCCATACGGGGTATATATTAAGCAAAACAAGTATATACGGCCGTAAGTTCGGCCAGGCCGAAGCTTATGTACCCTCCACCATGGATTGCGTAGAAACTTCTACTGAAGACTGTCATCCACAATCGAATTACTTGGGTTGCGGTAACAATTGCCGATGACAAGGTATCATAAAACTTCCTAACACCGTAATATATACCACATAGTCCATACGTGGTATATATTAAAATAAAAATGGCCGATTAAATACGCATATAAATAAGTTAGACAAAATTTTCTATTGAACTAAAATTTTGACAAAAATTTCTATAGAAATAAAATTTTGCCAAAATAAAATTTCGACCAAATTTTCTATAGAAATAACATTTTGAGAAAATTTTCTATAGAAATCAAATTTTGACAAAATTTTCTATAGAAATAAAATTTTGACAAAATTAACTATAGAAATAACATTTTGACAAAATTTTCTATAGAAATAAAATTTTGACAAAATTTCCTATAAAAATAAAATGTTGACAAAATTTTCGATAGAAATAAAATTTTGACAAAATTTTCGATAGAAATAAAATTTGACACATTTTCGATAGAAATAAAATTTTGACAAAATTTTCGATAGAAATAAAATTTTTACAAATTTTTCTATAGAAATAAAATGTTGACAAAATTTTCTATAAAATAAAATTTTGGTAGATTATTTTTGGCTCGAGTGGCAACCATGACTATGAACCGATATGAATACGTATATAATTAAGTTTAAAGTTTCTATAGAAATAAAATTTTGACAACATTTTCTATAGAAGTAAAATTTGAAAAAAATTTTCTCTAGAAATAAAATTTTAACAAAATTTTCTATAGAAATAAAATTTTGACAAAATTTTCTATAGAAATAAAAAGTTGAAAAAATTTTCTATAGAAATACAATTTTGACAAAATTTTGTATAGAAATAACATTTTGGCAATGTTTTCTATAAAAATAAAATGTTGGTAGATTATTTTTGGCTCGAGTGGCAACCATGATTATGAACCGATATGGACCAATTTTTGTGTGATTGGGGATCGGCTGTATATAACTATAGACCGATATGGACCAATTATGGCATGGTTATTAGCGGCCTTATACTAACACCACGTTGCAAATTTCAACCGGAACGGATGAATTTTGCTCCTCCAAGAGGCTCCGGAGATCAAATCTGGGGAACGGTTTTTATGGGGGACTATATATAATTATGGACCGATATGGACCAATGCTTGCGTGTTTGTTAGAGACCACATTCTAACACCATGTTCCAAATTTCAACCGGATCGGATGAATTTAGCTCCTCCAAGAGGCTCCGGAGGACAAATCTGGGGATCGATTTATATGGGGGCTATATATAATTATGGACCGATATGGACCAATTCTTGCATGGTTGTTAGAGACCATATACTAGCACCACGTACCAAATTTCAACCGGATCGGATGAATTTTGCTCCTCTAAGAGGCTCCGGAGGTGAAATCTGGGGATCGGCTTATACGGGGGCTATATATAATTATGGACCGATATGGACCACTTTTGGCATGGTTGTTAGAGACAATATACTAACACCACGTACCAAATTTCAATCGGATCGGATGAAATTTGGTTCTCTTAGAGGCTCCGCAAGCCAAATCGAGGGATCGGTTTATATAGGGGCTATATGTAATTATAAACCGATATGGACCAATTCTTGCATGGTTGTTAGAGACCATAGACTAACACCACGTACCAAATTTCAACCGGATGGGATGAATTTCGCTCCTCTAAGAGGCTCCGGAGGTGAAATCTGGGGATCGGTTTATATGGGGGCTATATATAATTATGAACCGATATGGACCAATTCTTGCATGGTTGTTAGAGACCATATACTAACACCACGTACCAAATTTCAGCCGGATAGGATGAAATTTGCTTCTCATAGAGGCTCCGCAAGCTAAATCGGGGTATCGGTTTATATAGGGGCTCAATGTAATTATAAACCGATGTGGACCAATTTTTGCATAGTTTTTAGGGACCATATACTTACACCATGTACCAAATTTCAGCCGGATCGGATGAAATTTGCTTCTCTTAGAGGGTCTGCAAGCCAAATTTGGGGTCCGTTTATATGGGGGCTATACGTAAAAGTGGACCGATATGGCCCATTTGCAATACCATCCGACCAACATCAATAGCAACTATGTTACTTGTGCCAAGTTTCATGTTGATAGCTTGTTTCGTTCGGAAGTGAACGTGATTTCAACAGACAGACGGACGGACGGACATAGGTTAGGTTAGGTTAGGTGGCAGCCCGATGTATCAGGCTCACTTAGACTATTCAGTCCATTGTGATACCACATTGGTGAACTTCTCTCTTATCACTGAGTGCTGCCCGATTCCATGTTAAGCTCAATGACAAGGGACCTCCTTTTTATAGCCGAGTCCGAACGGCGTTCCACATTGCAGTGAAACCACTTAGAGAAGCTTTGAAACCCTCAGAAATGTCACCAGCATTACTGAGGTGGGATAATCCACCGCTGAAAAACTTTTTGGTGTTCGGTCGAAGCAGGAATCGAACCCACGACCTTGTGTATGCAAGGCGGGCATGCTTACCATTGCACCACGGTGGCTCCCTGGACGGACATACTTTGATCGACTCAGAATTTCACCACGACCCAGAATATATATATACTTTATGGGGTCTTAGAGCAATATTTCGATGTGTTACAAACGTAATGACAAAGTTAATATATCCCCATCCTATGGTGGAGGGTATAAAAATGTTGAATCAATTAAAGTTTAATTGAATATTTTTGAAAATTCAATCAAAATTTCAATTGGAAATATTTTGGTGTGTATATAAAAAAAAAACAATCACGATAAAAGCAGGTTCACCTCTAGTGAGTTTCTACCGGATCATAATTTGATGAATCCCTTTTTTCGATAATTTGTCATTTAGCTTTACTGTGCATACCTTTACATCGTTGATGGCCATGATAATAACTCAAACCTGAGAAACCTACGTTTTTCATTCCCTTAACAAATTGTAATTCTGTGCATTTGTATTGCCCCCTATCATGAAGGGTGTTGCTATGGTAACACTCTTTGTGCCACCGCTCTCCTCTCAACTCTTAATGCCATGGTACTTTGAAGTGCAGCCTATAAAGTGCCTTTTGCCGTCACGGTAGTTTGAACATTAAAATCATTATTTGAATATTGAAAATGTGAGTATTGATATTATTAACTGTACGTTGAAGTAAGGATTTTTACGGTTGAGCTATTCACTTTGTAACATAAAAGGTTTAAAAATTTAATTAAAACTCATCCATATTATTTTTACTGTTGTTTATTCATTGATTGTCCCTTACAGTTACATTGTCCAGTGTCATGAGTATGTTATGATTTGTAAAGGTTACATAATCGATGGAGGGAGGATGCACAAGGACAATAAATATTTTTAATATGGCAAAATGAAATGTTTACTGTCCCGGCGAATGTGGTTTTGCGGATGATGACATTGAGGTGTGTCTGATACTGAGATAATGAGATAATCATGATTAAAATAATGTTGCATTTTAGTTAGGTATGCATTGTCATATACATTATATGGGGGTGGTACCTTGTCTGAGATTTTCGCAAGGAAATCATTTTAATTTTGCGGTTACAGTTTTTTAATAATTAATATTAAAACGAGATGTTATATACCTTTAATGATGCAGGACTTTTCCTCTTTATCGATTTAATTTTGTTTCGTGTGTATTGTCCTTGTTTATTTTTTTATGAACAATTTATTGTACACTAATTTACCACCTGTACATATGCAATGGTTTTTGCTAACAAAATATTCCTAAAAGTATGCTATAAAATAGATTTATTGCACGATAGCATGGTATCAATAAAGGAGTTAGTTAGAGTTAGCACCCATGCTTCTAATAAATGCCAAGAAAATATTTGAAATTGATAGAAAATTAAATCTCACTCGGATAAGTATCTGAGCGGTCTTGCGTACTAAGAAAAATACGTTTGTGTGCCTGATATTTTATTAATAATCATAATTTATATGTTGGTTTCATGATTACGCCCTTCACCATTAGGGACATTCCTACCTATTAAGTTTCATGATTACGCCCTTCACCATTAGGGACATTCCTACCTATTTTTCGAAGAGAAATAAGATTAATTTCATAATGAAATTAAAATAATGAGATTTTATAGAAGTTTTACTTTGACAAATATATACAAACGTGGAATTTTACCAATATATTAAACTAACTAAAGGATATAAATATGTCTATTGAAAGTATATGACAAACTTAAAGCAATCTGAGAGAAGATTGAGTTGAAGATAAAAGAAACATTGGGATGCTGTCCAAATATAAAAAAAGATGAAATGATATGCTCACAACAAATGTATCCAAAAGAACCGTTTTCGTCGAGACATAAATCTTCTATCAAAAAGGTGTCGCCAAACAAGTAATGAAAATATTCTTTTTAAATTCATCGCTTCTTTGCAAATTGTGGTGCAAAATTGGCGCAGAAGCGATGAATTTAACATGGGCTTGTCATAGGACGGATGTCCACCATTTCAACAGCCGCTGCACTGAGTATGCATCACTTCTTAAGGTGTGATACATTCAGTGTTTTGGATGTGAATTAAAAAAGTGTGTCATACTTGGATAAATAAGTAACGCCTGACCTCAAATATTTTAAAAAATTCGCATTTTTTCTACAATGGATTTAGCATTTTTTTGGCAATATTTAAATAATTTGTAAAATTTTATAAATAAAAAAGTTAACCTTTAAAAAGATGAAAAAAGCCAGTTATAGTAAATTGTATTAAATTAACTTCCTGAGTATTTAAAATAAAAAACATCTTTGGGAGGACATTTTTGGAAATGCCTTTGTAAGTACTTCCACATATTTTCACTGGGAAGTGATTGGTATATATAGACGCTTAAGTAAATATTTTTTTTTTAATTTTTTATTGAGTACCTACAGTGAAAAAAATATTTACGTGATATTAAAGATTACGCAACCAAAATTTTTAGATGCTAAATTTACAAAATATTAAGAGCAAAATTTTCTTTAAAATTATGAAATTTTCATTAAAATAAAGTTAATATATTTGCTTCAAATATTTTTTTCAATAAATTTAGAACACAAATCTTGTTAATTTGTGTCCCTCCGTTAAAGTCCCATGTCTTTGAAATAAGGCTAATTTTCCTTTAAGTAAAGAAACATATTTTTGATTTAAAGAAATTGTCCTTAAAGAGGTGTTTAATTGATTCCTTTTTAACATTAAAACGCTTCAAATATAGGCTAAGACTTATTTTGAGGATTTAGCGTCTTTGGTTTAAATTTTTTTTTTTTGGAATTAAGAAGACATTTTTTACTTCGCAGTATCCTTTATAATTTGGATTTTTAAACTGGCATTTGTTTGTACGTGTGTACCTTTATTAGGTTAGGTTAGATTAGATTAAGTGGCAGCCCGATTAGGTTTCAGGCTCACTTAGACTATTCAGTCATTCTTTTGTTGAACCAACCAGATTGTTCCAAAAACATTAACAGACTGCTTAACGTTTTCCAGGTCCGCCAGTAATCTAAAGCTATATGCCCCTAAAATTTGCTTACGCCTTACACAAAATACAGGACACTCACACAAGAGGTATTTAATTGTTTCCTTTTCCTCCGCATCATGACAGCTCATACAATAGTCATTATACTTCGCTCCAATAGTTTTTGCAAATTCGCCTATCAGGCAGCGACCCGTTATAGCAGATATCAGAAGTGATATCTGACGTCTTGAGAACCATATTTGCTTGGTGTCGTTACAACTCTTGCAATTCTCCCATCGAATATGTGCCATCATGACGGCCTTCTCCGGCAGTAAGAGCTTGCAGGTTGCCAGAGACATACCAACAGATTCTAGTTCCCCTGGAATATGTAAGGTAGTTCCTAGCCTTGCTAACTCATCTGCTTGACAGTTCCCCAGTATGTTCCTATGGCCAGGCACCCATATTAGGTGAATATTGTACTGCTCAGCCATCTCGTTGAGAGATTTGCGACAGTCGATGGCCGTTTTCGAGTAAAGGAACACAGAGTCCAAGGATTTTATTGCAGGTTGACTTTCTGAGTATATATTAATGCCAAAAATTTTTGGAACATTACTTCTCAGCCAATTCACCACTTCTCTTATTGCTAATATTTCAGCCTGAAAAACACTACAGTGATCAGGTAATCTTTTCGCTATTCGAAGTTCCAGATCTTTAGAATATACTCCGAAACCCACTCGTCCATCCCATTTGGAGCCATCAGTGTAGAAATCTATATATCTTTTATTCCCCGGGGTCTGTGTACACCACGCTTCACTGTTGGACATTAGAGTTTCAAACTTTTTGTCGAAAAGTGGTTTCGCCAGAGTGTAATCCACTACGTTAGGTACATTTGGCATTATTTTGAGGATTGAACTGTGACCGTACGTTTTTTCCGACCACAGCCATAGCTCGCGCAACCGCACAGCCGTTGTTGCAGCTGACTGTTTGGCCAAATTGTCTAAAGGCAATGGATGCAGCATAACATTAAGGGGATCTGTTCCTGTCCTCCTGAATGCGCCTGACATACACAAGCACGCCATATGCTGAACTTTATCTAAACCTGTCGGTTGCTGAAGTGCCGGCCACCAGACTACAACACCATATAGGATTATAGGTCTAACCACTGCCGCGTATAGCCAATGCACAATTTTCGGTTTTAGTCCCCACTTTTTTCCTATTGTCTTTTTCCACGAGTACAAAGCTACCGTGGCTTTCCTCGCCCTTTCTCCAATATTAAGCCTAAAGTTCAGCTTTCTGTCCAGAATAACGCCAAGGTATTTTGCACACTCACCAAAGGAATTTCAATACCCCCTAAGGATATGGGCTTAAGCGTGGGAGTTTTGCGATCTTTGCAGTACATGACTAATTCTGCCTTGGCAGGATTTACTCCAAGACCATTCTCTTTCGCCCATTTCTCAGTCATCCGGAGGGCTCTTTGTATAACATCTCTGATTGTGGATGGGAATTTTCCCCTGACTGCCAGAGCCACGTCGTCTGCGTATGTCACCACTTTTATCCTTTCTTTTTACCTTTATTAATAAACCGCGAAAAAAGAATGAAAACTTGATAAATGAGATCTGTATCCTAATTTTAATTTGATTGGTCCTAGATTTAAAGCCAAATAGGTCGCTAAAAAAATTTCTTTATATTAAAGAAGCCGCATCTTTGGCTCGGAATCAATACCAAAATCCTTAAGGGAAGATCAAAATCTTTGGATCCAAGTAAACTTGTTTTTGAATGTACAAAACAAAATTAAAATCTTATAATTACAGTGCAGGATTATAAATGTTAAACCATCTCCGACTTATAATAAACATATATATAATAATTACATTTTGAAGATAAAAAGAAAATAAATAAAAATTAAAATAAATAAAATTAAAAATTAATATTAATCGAAAACAAGATAGAAAACTAATTTCAATATTCAAATAAATACATTGCTTTCTTGGTGATTGTCCATTTATCAGAATATCAGTATTCGACAAAGAGAACCTTATATTCTTGTGTATAATCAAACATTTAAGTCTTTGTGGATTTAGTAGCAGACCATTGGCTCTTGTCCATCGAAACACACGATCAAGGTCGTGGTTGAGTTTCCCCAAACACTCACTAGCATCACCTACCGGACTACTTAAAAAGATTTGTATGTCGTCTGCATACATATGCATCTGACTATGGACTATTTTTAGAAGGAGGTCATTGGTGTACATGCAAAATAATAGAGGTCCAATTATAGAACCCTGTGAACCCCTGGTAATGGCAATGATAAAAATAATGGCAATAAACCGTCTGCAACCAATTTTTAAGATAGGAAGTAATAAAAGAGGTAGCAGTAGATGAGAAATTGAACAATTTTTGATGTTTCAGACATAACATTGTGTGATCAACAGTATCGAATGCTTTTGAGTGATCTAAGAGGACAAGAAAACTATATGGTTCTCATCAATATTTCTCCTAATTCAATCTGATACTTCGATCAGTGCACTCACACAACTGTGATATCTGCGGAAACCAAACTGCTTTTCAGATAACAAGTTACCACGAAGAAGGTAATCATATATCTGCTTATGTAAAATCTTTTCGAACGCTTTGGAAGCATAACTCAAAATAATAATGGGTCTGAATTAAATTTCGGTATCGGAATAATCTTTGCATGTTTCCATATGGTGGGATAAGTGCTGGAAGTTAGAATTGTGTAGGTGATAAGAGGTACAAGTTGAGGAAGCAGTATTTGTATAATCCATTCCATTCAGGCAAATAGCATTTGACTTAACCATGAAAAAACTCTCTATGACTTCATCTTGGGTTACGCATCTGAACTCGAAATCGTTCCACTCAGATAAGCTTCCTCCTACACTGTCATCCGTGTCATAGGATGATATGTCTGTCGGAGGGGCAGGAATATTAGAAAACATTTCGTTCAAATCATTTGGATCACCATCAAAGAAAACTTTTGAAATTGGCGATTATTAAATTCCCCCCCGATAAATACTTGGAGGCATTTGCCTGGAAAAAAATTGATCTTTATCTCTTCTGATCTTTAAATTTTAAAAACCAAAAAATTTAAATAATATTGTATTTAAGAGTTTTATTTTTATGGCCTTCACTTCTGAGGCCGCCTTTATTTATGTTTACTTTTCCGAAAGAAAATCAATTTAATTTCTCGGTAAAATAATTTTAAAATTGTCAGGTCAAAAGATTTTGTAGAGTTGTTTTGTCTTTTCTGAATTTATGTCAGATTTTTGTTACACTCCCATATTTGGTATTTATTTTCGCTTACTATTTTTTTATGTGGAAAATTTATTGCACATTCCAAACCGCTACCTTTGTATATGCTATGGTTTTTGTTAACGAGTATCCCGAAAAGTATGCTATAAAATCTGTTTATTATCTCTAATTTCATGGAAAGTCATAAAAATCAATGTACGTAGGTTTATGGTTGATGCTAAAGTATATACTGGCTATGAAAACATTTAAAATTGACGATTATTAAATTCACCTCCCCCTACCACGTATTCAGTGGAATAAGTACCTGAATGCCTTTTATTTGGATTTTATGATATCTACAGAAAATAGCCATATAAGTGGTCATTGGGTTTCATGTTATGGCCTAAAAGCGAATAAAATGGCATTGTGTCTTCAACGCTTTGAGCATTAAATACACCTATTTATCAAATTTATAGAGTATTTCATGAGAAAATAAAAGAAAATACTTTCATTCTGGCATTGAAATGGTATCTATTTATTTTTATAAGCTTGAAGATGCATTACAAAAAATATATAAGCTTGTACACACAAAAAATTTGTCTTAACACACAAACATTTTTTTTCCTGACTCAATCACGAAATTAATTGATCCAATTAATTTAGTAATGAAAATGTCTTCAACTACGGAATTGATAGTATCAATTTAAAATTTAATTGAAAATCAATTAAAAATTTAATTGATCCAATTAAAAAACTAATTGATACTACATATTAATTTTTGTGATTGATTTTTTTTTTTCAATTAAAAATTTGTTGAGTCAATTAAATTTTTAATATAATATATTTTTTAAATTTCAATTAAGAATTTAATTGGAAAAGTTTCCGTGAAGTTTTTGCTGTGCAATCACGAAATTAATTGATCCAAATAATTTTTAATTACATGTCTTGCATAAGCAAAATAATAGTATCAATTAAAAAATTAAATTTGTTGAAACAATTAAAATTTTAATTGAGTATTTTTTAAAACTCAATTCAAATTTTGAATTGGAAAATTTTTTTTTCTGTGTATTAAAAGATTTGTACCTTAATTTAAGAATTCTATTTTTTATAAGTAATAATCATGAAAACATTTTTGGAAAATTTCTACGCACATTGTTTTTAGAGGCCTGCAAAATCACAGAAAAAAATAGGATCATAATTTTAAAGTGAAATTCTGCTTAAAAATGAAACGCTATTCGTTGAGACAAATAATTGATTAAATTAATATAATTAAAGTAATTAAATGTAAACCACCGCCTTAAAGTATGCAGGATATAGTACTCATACTAGATTTGCACACTCACTCCTCTTTCTAGGAATATCATTTTTGTCCACAATGAAAATGAGACTGTGATTTTTTCTGTGTTTTCTTTATTTGTTGTTTTTTTTTTTCTTATTTCAAATAAAACAAATTATCTTCAATAGAAAAGTTTCTCTTTCATTCCTAGACAATCTTAAGGA
This sequence comes from Haematobia irritans, assembly GCF_050003625.1. Classification (NCBI taxonomy): domain Eukaryota; kingdom Metazoa; phylum Arthropoda; class Insecta; order Diptera; family Muscidae; genus Haematobia; species Haematobia irritans. The sequence goes on along the minus strand of NC_134397.1, from coordinate 208,125,808 downwards.
CATGGTCATTTTCAAGCTGTAATATTTGCCTACATCGTCTAGCCTAAAGGTAGGGAAATGTTTTTGCATGTACAAAAAGTTTACTTTGGACATCAATTTCAAAAGTATCAAATTACTTGTGAACAATTCCAATTAAATACTTTGTTAAAGTCAAATTGACATGAATAGATTTGTTGAGTAAATAAATGTATAACCTTACATGGGTTCTGAGAATCAGTATCCTCTCTGTGTATATTAAATATTCAAAGGGAAGGAAAAGTGGTCCAAAATTGTTTAGAGTAAATTATGTTACAAAGACTATTATCAGTTTATTTAGTTTGTTGGCCTTAAATTAACTAGAAAATTTTCAGATTAGTATAGGCTAGGGGTAGCATATTCAATCTCTTTTAACGATTTTAACCCCTTCAATTTGTCCCATGCACAGAAAAAAAATAGTAAACTTTTTTTGTGGAAAAATTCAATTTTACTAAAAATTGAAAGTTGCACTAAATTGTAGTAGTCTTCGAAAGCCCAATCTGGGAATCGGTTTATATGGACCAATTTTTGCATGAGTGTTAGAGATCATATACTAACATCACGTACCAAATTTCAACCAGATCGGATGAAACGTGCTCCTCCTAGAGGCTCCGTAAGCCAAATCTGCGGGGTCGGTTTATATGGGGACTATACGTAAAAGTGGTCCGATATGGCCCATTTGCAATTCCATTCGACCTACATCAATAACAACTACTTGTGCCAAGCTTCAAGTCGATAGCTTGTTTCGTTCGGAAGTTAGCATGATAGCTAGATCGACTCATAATTTCACCACGACCCATAATATAACAGGTTGGCTGATAAGTCCTCGGTCTAACAAAGAAAAACACATTTTTTTGTCAAAAATTCGTTTTTATATTTGAACATAGTTCCTTTCTGCCAATTTTTTGATACCATTTTGGTAGTACTCCTTCGGTTTTGCCTCAAAATAGGCCTCAGTTTCGGCGATCACCTCTTCATTGCAGCCAAATTTTTTCCCTGCGAGCATCCTTTTGAGGTCTGAGAACAAGACAAAGTCGCTGGAGGCCAGATCTGGAGAATGCGGTGGGTGGGGAAGCAATTCGAAGCCCAACTCATGAATTTTTGCCATCGTTCTTAATGACTTGTGGCACGGTGCGTTGTCCTGGTGGAACAACAGTTTTTATACCCACCACCATAGAATGGTGACGGGGGTATAATAAGTTTGTCATTCCGTTTGTAACGCATCGAAATATCGATTTCCGACTATATAAAGTATATATATTCTTGATCAGGGAGAAATTCTAAGACGATATAACGATGTCCGTCTGTCTGTCTGTCTGTCTGTTGTAATCACGCTACAGACTTCAATAATGAAGCAATCGTGCTGAAATTTTGCACAAGCTCGTCTTTTGTCTGCAGGCAGGTCAAGTTCGAAGATGGGCTATATCGGTCCAGGTTTTGATATAGTCCCCATATAAACCGACCTCCCGATTTGGGGTCTTGGGCTTATAGAAATCGTAGTTTTTATCCAATTTGCCTGAAATTTGAAATCTGGAGGTATTTTATGACCATAAAGAGATGTTCCAAAAATGGTGAGTATCGGTCCACGTTTTGGTATAGCCCCCATATAGACCGATCTCCCTATTTTACTTCTTGGGCTTATAGAAAACGCAGTTTTTATTCAATTTACCTGAAATTGGAAATCTAGAGGTATTGTAGGACCACAAATACGTGTGCCAAAAATTGTGAGTATCGGTCCATATTTTGGTATAGCCCCCATATAGACCGATCTCCCGATTTCACTTCTTGGGCTTATAGAAACCGCAGTTTTTATTCAATTTACCTGAAATTGGAAATCTAGAGGTATTGTAGGACCACAAATATGTGTGCCAAAAATTGTGAGTATCGGTCCATATTTTGGTATAGCCCCCATATAGACCGATCTCCCGATTTTACTTCTTGGGCTTATAGAAACCGCAGTTTTTATTCAATTTACCTGAAATTGGAAATCTAGAGGTATTGTAGGACCACAAATACGTGTGCCAAAAATTGTGAGTATCGGTCCATATTTTGGTATAGCCCCCATATAGACCGATCTCCCGATTTGGGGTCTTGGGCTTATAGAAGCCGTAGTTTTTATCCAATTTGTCTGAAATTGGAAATCTAGAGGTATTTTAGGACCATAAAGAGGTGTGCCGAAAATGGTGAGTATCGATCCATATTTTGGTATAGCTCCCATATAGACCGATTCCCCAATTTTACTTCTTGGGCTTCTAGAATCCGAAGTTTTTATCTGATATGCCTGAAATTGTAAATATTCTTGTATTTTAGGCTCACAAAAACGTGTATCGGATTAAGTTTTTATCGGTCCATTTGGTAATGCCTCCATATAGACCGACTTCACTTCTTGAGGGTGTAGAAGGCGCACTGATCATGAAAATTGCTTGAAACTCAATGTAAAATTTCCAGATTTTACTTCTACAGATTTAAGATTTCAAATCAAGGCGTTATTTCATCATTTTCTTGCACACTTACAAGAGATGTTAATGATTACTCTAAAACTCAAACAAAAATGGTTCTTATAAATCCAGAATCTGATATAGTCCTCATAGGTGAAATCTTTAAATTTATCTTCGGGTTGTGTCCTCAAGTCCTCAAGCCCTCCTGAAATTTCAAAGGAAACCCTAATATTTGGTTCATGGTGGTGGGAATTTAAGATTCGGCCCGGCCGAACTTACTGCTGTATATACTTGTTTCTTCTTCATATGGGGCCGTTTTGCCGCGATTTCGACCTTCAAACGCTCCAATAACGCCATATAATAGTCACTGTTGATGGTTTTTCCCTTCTCGAGATAATCGATAAAAAATATTCCATGCGCATCCCAAAAAACAGAGGCCATTACTTTGCCAGCGGACTTTTGAGTCTTTCCACGCTTCGGAGACGGTTCACCGGTCGCTGTCCACTCAGCCGACTGTCGATTGCACTCAGGAGTGTAGTGATGGAGCCATGTTTCATCCATCGACTGTCGATTGGACTCAGGAGTGTAGTGATGGAGTCATGATTCATCCATTGTCACATATCGACGGAAAAACTCGGGTGTATTACGAGTTAACAGCTGCAAACAGCGCTCAGAATCATCAACACGTTGTTGTTTTTGGTCAAATGTGAGCCCGCGCGGCACCCATTTTGCACAGAGCTTCCGCATATCCAAATATTGATGAATGATATGACCAACACCTTCCTTTGATATCTTTAAGGCCTCTGCTATCTCGATCAACTTCATTTTACGGTCATTCAAAATCATTTTGTGGATTTTTTGATGTTTTCGTCGGTAACCACCTCTTTCGGGCGTCCACTGCGTTCACCGTCCTCCGTGCTCATTTCACCACGCTTGAATTTTGCATACCAAAACTCATTATCAAGCCAAGTTTTTGCTTCCACCGTATTTTTTCCCTTCAGAAAACAGTATTTTATCAAAACACGTAATTCCTTTTTTCTCCATTTTTTCACAATAACAAAAGTTGCTTCACAAAAGACGCTCTATCTCACAAACTTATTGACTTACAGACGCCATCTATGTGTCAGCGACGCCATCTATGTGTCAGACCGGGGACTTATCAGCCAACCTGTTATATACTTTATGGGATCTAAGACGAATATTTCGATGTGTTACAAACGGAATGCCAAAGTTAATATACCCTCCATTCCCATAGTGGAGGGTATAAAAATTAATAATATCAATTAATTTTTTAATTGGATCAATTGATTATTAATACACTTTCAATTAATTTTTAATTGATACTATCATTTCTGTGATTTATGGTAACTCAATTAAAAAATTAATTGGATCAATTAATTTCGTAATTAAATCAGAAAAAAAATGTTTCAGTGTAGGTAAAGGCTAATGGAGCTATATGAAAATGGCCGTAAATATTTTCTTGTACCTCAAAAGCTAAAACTTTTGAAGTCCATTATGTTTAAAAGGTCTTTAGGAATTATTTGTATTTAATTAATTTTCAATTAATTTCTTTATACAAGGTGATAGACTTCTTAAATGAATTGTGTAATTATTCATACCACTACATTGTTGTTTGTCTTTATCTCCATTACCTCACGGCCCTTTTCCATATAAGACTCTTAGTCCTTTCCACCGTTGTCTATTGGCTTTGACCTTACAGGATTAAAATAGAATACAAAAATTAATTGCTTTACGCATTTATTTACGTTTAGCATTTACACTGTCCGCCATTAACTTCCAACCAAAGTCTAATGCAGTATTAAAGTCAATTGAAATGAAAAATACATTGAACCATTTCACCACCAGACACTCCCACTTAAATTTTGTTGGCATTGTCTAGAGCTTAGAGAGTGAGAGGACACAAAACATAAAAAAAATCGTGACCGTTGAATCATTTGTTAAACGTCTAATGACCCTTATGAACAAAAAACAAAAAAATAAAAAGTTTTCCTCTAAGATAAAGTTGAAAGGAAGTTTTTCTTTTCGTCTTGGCTTTTATAAAAGAGAAGCGACACTCCTTCTTAAGTAGAAGCAATTTAATTACTTAATTAATCCCAAAGAGAAATCAATGACCTTTGATTATCGGATTGATTTTTTTTATATATATATGAATAAGAAGTTTTTTTTTGTGCTAGAGTTCATCACGAATTATATTTTCAGTTTTCTTTCTTGGTTTGGTGCCTGCACCATAGAATGGGGGTACACTAATTTTGTCATTCTTTTTGTAACATATCGAAATATTGGGAGCCACCGTGGTGCAATGGTTAGCATGCCCGCCTTGCTTACTCAAGGTCGTGGCTTCGATTCCTGTTTCGACCGAACACCAAAAAGTTTTTCAGCGGTGGATTATCCCACCTCAGTAATGCTGGTGTCATTTCTGAGGGTTTCAAAGCTTCTCAAAGTGGTTTCACTGCAATGTGGAACGCCGTTCGGACTCGGCTATAAAATGGAGTTCCCTTGCCATTGAGCTTAACATGGAGTCGGACAGCACTCAGTGATAAGAAAGAAGTGGTGAAATTCTGAGTCGATCTAGCGATATCCGTCCGTATATCCGGCTGTCTATTCGTCTGATGAAATCACGCTAACTTTCGAAAAAAAGCTTTCGGCTTGAAACTTGGTACAAATAGTATTTTTTATGTAGGTTGGATGGACCGTATCGCACTACTTTAGGTACCCTACGGGAAATTGGCGCAAATTGTCACTAACGGACCCATCACAGAACTGTTACCGGTGCTCCAGTTAGTTGCAATTTTTAAATAGTCATAATTTATTGATTTCCGCACTCGCTTGATATTAAAATCTTTTTGGATCTATACATTTGGTGAAACCAAATTATCAGAATAACCTATGACTTCAAATGTTCCAATGCGATTCGGATGCCCAAACTGGAACAGTTTTCTACGAGTTTGTCCGAGTGTGGGTCCTGAGTACCAGCCTATGGAGTATCCTTTGGAATGAGTCCAAGACGTGTCCCAATGTGTAAATTTACCCCGTCAATGACAAACCCATATTAAAATGACCGGTCCCTTCCATACATTTTGACCAGAACTGGGACTAGTCCATACACACCAAAGATTAGTCCTGTACCGGTCCTGTGGTTGTTCCATTTCCCGTAGGGTATATTTCCCATATATAAACCGACCCCGAGATTTTATTTTGAGCAGGCGCAAATTATTGGCTCCTAATAACTTTGCAATTTTGATCTCTATCAGTCCATAATTATATATAACACCTATATAAACCGATCCCCAGATATCCGTAGCTTCCTGGAGAAGAAAATTTCTTCCGATCCCGTTGAAATTTGGTACGAGGTGTTAGTATACGGCCTCTTACCACCATGCAAAGATTGGTATATATCGGTTCATAATTATATAAACCAACACCCAAAATTGACATCTGAAGCCTCATGGAGAAATAAGTTTCATCCGATTCGATTTATACAGCGTCGTATTAAAACTGGAAGTTAGAAGATTCAAAAAATATTTTATATAGTTGGGAAAAGGTAATATTACTTGGATGCTGGTATTTTATTTTGAAGGGTGGGTAAAAATTCCTTTACGCATCTGACAAGAACGTCTCCCGTCGTATGTCGGACTCGCTTGATATATATATCGATAATACCGATTAAAAACCCCGACCCTTCTTGCTCCTAGAGTTTTGCTCCACCTCGGAACCGTTGCGACATGGCTTCGAGGTGGACCACCACGTAAGTGCTTGACCCATCAGTCTAGCGTGTCTGCGTCCAGACAGTAGCTTTTCTATATCTCCATTTCTGAGGCCATTCCTTCTCGCTCCATAGTGTGTGCAGCCCTTGTGTTGTCAAAGTCGATCTTCTTCTTTCACAATATGACTTCGCAATACTGCGCAAGTAAAGGGTGATACGGTCAAAATTTGGTCAAGGGAAAACGCGTGTAAATCGGTGAAATCGTTTATTTAAAAAATCAAATTAAATTTCTTTTTCAAGTTCAATTAGAATAAAATTCAGGAAAAATATTTAGTTAGGCTTTCGCTTTTCCAAATCCGAATTGCCGGGCCTCACGCTTGAAACCTGCCATCAGATTTTGTACAGCCACCTTCTTCGCCGCAGAAAGCCAGTTTGCCTTGAACTGCTGCTCGTCTTTAGCAGTCTTTTTGGTCTTCTTTAGGTTCCGCGTGACAATAGCCCAGTATTTCTCAATTGGGCGGAGCTCTGGCGTGTTGGCAGGGTTCTTGTCCTTGGGAACCACCTGCACGTTGTTGGCGGCGTACCACTCCATGGCCTTTTTACCGTAATGGCAAGATGCCAAATCCGGCCAAAACAGTACGGAACAACCGTGTTTCTTCAGGAAAGGCAGCAGACGTTTATTCAAACACTCTTTCACGTAAATTACTTGGTTGACAGTCCCGGAAGCTATGAAAATGCTGCTTTTCAAGCCACAGGTACAGATGGCTTGCCAAACCAGATATTTCTTTGCGAACTTTGACAGTTTTATGTGCTTGAAAATATCTGCTACCTTTCCCCTTCCTTTTGCGGTATAAAACTCCTGTCCCGGAAGCTGCTTGTAGTCGGCTTTGACGTAGGTTTCGTCGTCTATTACCACGCAGTCAAACTTCGTCAGCATCGTCGTGTACAGCCTCCGGGATCGCGCTTTGGCCGTCGTATTTTGTTTATCATCGCGATTTGGAGTCAACACCTTCTTGTAAGTCGATAGTCCGGCTCATTTTTTGGCTCGATGCACGGTTGTAGACGATACACCCAGCTTATTTGCGGCTTCTCGGAGAGAGCGGTTAGGGTTTCGCTTGAAACTACCGGCAACTCTTTTTGTCGTCTCAGCGGCTTCCGGTTTTCGATTTCCCCCCGATCCAGACTTCCTGGCTGCCGACAAACGTTCCCCAAACACTTTAATTACATTTGTAACGGTTGATTTGGCAACTTTTAGCGATTTTGCCAGCTTTGCGTGCGAGTAGCTCGGATTTTCGCAATGCGCGAGCAAAATTTTGATACGCTGCTCTTCTTGCTTGGACGGCATTTTGACAACTGAAGAGTGAATTCCAAAATCAAAATAGGAGCAATATTCTACACACACACACCTTCAAAATGAGGGTGTTCAGGTTTTTTAAATGCAAAATTGAAAGAGATACGTCAAGTTTATATTGACCAAATTTTGACCTATCACCCTTTATGTTTCAATGCCATTTGTCTGACGTCATTTTTTCCCTTGGATTTCGCTCATCTATTTCACCGACTTGTCTCTCTTAATTCCGATGTTTCAGTGTCCATCGTATGCACCTGAAAAACGACATTCCCCTCTTCGTAGTGGCAATATGGACTATCACATTTGCCCATCATATGCAAATACATTCGGAAGTATCCGTGCCCAGATAGCATCGGTGTTATATAATAGTTCGCGTCCCCGTGATGTCTGTTCGTCCACTTCTCTATATCGGGAATAAGTCTTGCTGTTCACCTGCCATCTCTATCGATCCTTCCACTGTTGCATAGTCTTCTCCGTTTTTAAGATCAAAAATCTTCCTCCTTTCGTCAGCTTGAAGGTCTATTGGGATCATGACGGCTGTGATACCACCGGTTATGACGGCTGTGATACCGCCGTGGCAGATACAGTGCGATATTTAGAGGGTCCACGTAAAGCGGCGTACGCTGTACTTCCTGAAGGGGTTGTGCCTTATTTGCATGTCTCAGCGCGCTTACACATATATCGCTTCCGTAAAGTAGAACACTATTACAAAGTTAGCCATTAGTCAGCTACGTAGTTACGTTATCTGCGTTGCCTTCTTAGCAGCATAGTTCATTTACGTCGAGAACTTCAACTATGTATCCAATCGTAGTCCTAGGTATTTTATAGCGTCTTCCGCGTTTGAATGACGACATGGTCTACCTGTATATCGATTAGCGTTGGTACGTGTAGCCGCGTTATCAACAACAGCTCTGTCTTGTGTTTTGCAAGTTCAAGTCCATGTGTCTCCAACCAGGACTTTGTTCGTACACAGAAAGAAGAGTTTTCTTTTCTGAGAAACTCAGTTTTGGCCAAGCAAAGTTTTCTTTTGACGCTAAAAAAATCTTTCACAGCAAATAGGAAATATCAGAGACAATCAGTGAATCGCTTATTACAAATTCGGGTTTATTTGCCCTACAAAAGTACTTTATAAAAAAGAGTAATTTCGTTTGTCTAAAATTTCGTTCTGGAGGAAAGTATTTTTTCTTTGGGTGTACCATCACGTGTGTAAGTTTTCTCTTCGCCTTTGTTGTGTTTCGCGCTTGTATCGCCGCTGCGATATCGTCAGCGTATCCGACCAAAATAATGTCCTCTTCCATCTCAATCCTTAAGATTTCGTCGTAACTAATATTCCATAGATCGGGGCCCAGGATTAACCCCTAATGTGATTTATCAATATCCTGTCTTTCAGATAACTTCAGATAACAGATCCGCAGGAGGTACACCTGGATTTCAAATTAATGCGCCAATGCTTGTAGGACGTCCGCTCATCTGAGACTATTAAAAGCATTGTTTACGTCTAGGGTTGCAAGTAGAACGCAGTGTTGGGCAATATAGTTCAGTTCGCTCACTTAAGCTCTTTTCCGATTAACGAACTAGTTCGGTCAGTTAGTTCATTAGTTCACTTTCGGTCAGTGACCGGTTCATTTCAACTTCTGTTGTTGCTTTCCTCTAGTTCATCATAAATGAAACATATTAGCCTTGCGTTGATTTATTCATCCCAATAAACACATGCGAAAAGAATTGATGTGAATGTAAAGGCAGAAAATTATCCAGTTATTAAGAAAGCGAAAATAACTGAGCGAATAAACTCATACGATGTGCTTAGATAGCTAAACTGACATGGTGAAAGAAAAAGAACGATAGATGTGAACTAGTTCAGCTGGATCATTTCAGTGAACCGTTCAATTGAGCTAGTTCGTTCGCGAACTACCCAACTCTAGTAGAATGACAGGCTGCTCCTCTGGTTTGCTAGTGCCACGTCCTTTACATCTCCAAGTGCTCCCATCGTGGATTTTCCTGAGCGGAACCCGTGTTGTCTGTGGGAGAGCCCTCCTCTTATCTGGATCGCTTGTTCTAGTCTTGCCTTATAAAGGCTTATAACTTTCCAGCACTTCACCAGCTGTATTAATCATACATACACGGACAAAAAAGACTATTTTTCATATGTTTGGGTGTAAAAATTATATGTTTGGAACTCAAAATTTTTAACACAATAGTTGTAAGTGCAAGTATTTTATTGAGGGTGAAGCTATTCTTTTTTGAGGGTGTAGGGGCCTGTATGATGATGGTTCGCGTGGGTCTCATTTTCCTTTACTAATTTCTGCTGTTTCCAGGTTTCGGAGAAAATTCCACGAATTGTACATGCGAAGAAAAACTTCTGGCCGATGTTTTGCTATCTTCTTTAGTATTTCTGCCGGTATCCCACCAGGTCCAGGAGCATTTTTATACCCACCACCATAGAATGGTGACGGGGGTATAATAAGTTTGTCATTCCGTTTGAAACACATCGAAATATCGATTTCCGACTATATAAAGTATATATATTCTTGATCAGGGAGAAATTCTAAGACGATATAACGATGTCCGTCTGTTGTAATCACGCTACAGTCTTCAATAATGAAGCAAGAGTGCTGAAATTTTGCACAAACTCGTCTTTTGTCTGCAGGCAGATCAAGTTCGAAGATGGGCTATATCGGTCGAGGTTTTGATATAGTCCCCATATAAACCGACCTCCCGATTTGGGGTCTTGGACTTATAGAAATCGTAGTTTTTATCCAATTTGCCTGAAATTTTAAATCTAGAGGTATTTTATGACCGTAAAGAAATGTGCCAAAAATGGTGAGTATCGGTCCATGTTTTGGTATAGCCCATATATAGACCGATCTCCCGAATTTATTTCTTGGAAATTGGAAATCTAGAGGTATTGTAGGACCACAAATACGTGTGCCAAAAATAGTGAGTATCGGTCCATGTTTTGGTATGGTCCCCATATAAAACGACCTCCCGATTTGGGGTCTTGGGCTTGTAGAAACCGTAGTTTTTATCCAATTTGTTTGAAATTGGAAATCTACAGGTATTTTAGGCCCATAAAGAGGTGTGCCGAAAATGGTGAGTATTGGTCCATATTTTGGTATAGTCCCCATATAGACCGATTTCCCGATTTTACTTCTTGGGCTTCTAGAATCCGAAGTTTTTATCCTATTTGCCTGAAATTGGAAATCTAGAGGTATTTTCGGGTCATAAAGAGGTGTGCCGAAAACGGTGAGTATAGGTCCATATTTTAGTATAGCTCCCATAAGAACGATCTCCCGATTTAACTCCTTGGGTTTCTAGAAACCATAGTTTTTATCTGATTCGCCTGAAATTGTAAATATTCTGGTATTTTAGGCTCACAAAAACGTGTATCGGATTAAGTTTTTATCGGCCTCCATATAGACCGACTTCACTTCTTGAGGGTGTAGAAGGCGCACTGATCATGAAAATTGCTTGAAACTCAATGTAAAATTTCCAGATTTTACTTATACAGATTTAAGATTTCAAATCAAGACGTTATTTTATAATTTTCTTGCACACTTACAAGAGATGTTAATGATTCCTCTAAATCTCAAACAAAAATGGTTCTTATAAATCCAGAATCTGATATAGTCCTCATAGGTGAAATCTTTAAATTTATCTTCGGGTAGTGTCCTCAAGTCCTCAAGCCCTCCTGAAATTTCAAAGGAAAGACCAATATTTGGTTCATGGTGGTGGGTATTTAAAATTCGGCCCGGCCGAACTTAGTGCTGTATATACTTGTTATTATTTAGCTTGAAAACAGCTAGCCAGGTCCTTGCACCCACCTTCTTCGTTACGATCTTCTAATACAGTCCCCTGGGATCTCGGTTAATGTCTTTTCGGAGCTCCTTTTGCTGTCATTCATGGAATTTCTAAGCGCCATATCAGATGCGGGTATGATTCATAATAAATTCAACTAATACATTAATAAAACATGTAATTTATTAAAGCAAATATTTAATATTTGTTTTAATTCTCTAATCCCGAAGATGTTGTAGAACATCTCCAGAAGTGCTCCGCACAATAAAAATTTTAAATCAACTTAGTAGTTTCTGTTATCCAAGATGAGATCAGAATTGATCTTAAATTTTGAGACTAAACTCAGCTTTCGTGTCATGGTTTAAATTTCAATTTATTCTCAATTCTTTTTGTTTCAGCCCCTTCAATTATGGTAGCTCAATATTGCAAATTTCTACACTTGAAAAAGATTATCGATGCAAACACTTTACACTCCATTACATTCACGCGAACTATTCAATTATCCTTCGATTCGAACATGAGAGTGGGAGAGAGAGAGCTAGGCAGATATCAATAATTCATTCATTTAGTTCTCACTTGGCTGCGTGTCTGCCCTAAAGGCTAAATACACAAACACTTGCACCCATTGACATACAATGAAGTCGTAAATTGAAGCCTAAATGTAGGCTGTCTATTTTGTACACAATACTCACTCCTCATTAGCACATACAATTACGCACACCTCTTCTTGTGTGTGTGTGTATAAATTTGTCGGAGCATGTAAATGTATGCTAATGTGAAAATACCGTGGCTACAGAATGGTTGTAATGGACAATGAAAACTTTAGTGGTAATGTTACCACTTAAATTCTCCCTAGATAGACAGACAGACAGACACGTCGGTATTTATTTTAACACCTACATATCGATATTTGACTAAGCTAATGGCACACCATCACACACGCATACATTCTGAGGTTATTTCCCATACACACACACACAAGCGCTCTCTCAGTCCTTGCTTTTATTGATAGCCATCTAAATGCAATATTTGCTTATTTGTGTGTGTGTGCGTTTTGGCCTTTTATTTGGCCTATGGGCCATATGCAAATAAAAACAAATTTATTGGACGTAATCACTCTAAAGGTAGAACTTCTCTTCTAACCCAAATGTCAGACATTAACTGACAGTAAGACCGTCCATCTAAAGTGTGATGATGCACAGCAACAACAACCATTAACAAATAATACAACCCTTGAATGCCAAAAAAAAGATAAAAACCCACATTGAGGCACAATGCAATTCACCTCTCCTATATGCGTTTTAAACTCTCTAAGCATAGCCTTAACACTTAAAAGCCTATCAAGGGCTTTTTGTTTACCATAGTTTGAGCCCAATGGCAAACACCATGCCAACAAAAGGCATTATTTTGTCTGGACTTCCTCCACTTCCTGCACCTTAGCAAGCAGCATTTAAGCCAAACAAACAGACAACAAGAAGCTTAACACGACTTATCTGTGCCCTTAAGTATAATTAAATGAACATGAAATTCGAACCCCCCGCCCCCTTGTTGAACTAACCAATTCCACCTTTACCATCCAACCTCATAACGAAGACCTAAATGAAGTGAAATTTATCTGTATGAAAGTGGGATTTTTTTTTTTGCATTTGCGTAAAGTCCTGCGTGGGACTTAATCAGCTTTATTAGTAAACATTGCCAATGCCACTAAAAGAATATAGATGGAGAGAATATTTGTTTGATACCAATGGTCGGTTTATATAGAACTAAATTGAATGACATTAATTCTTTTCATTTGGAAATTATGTCAAAAATTTAATTTCTAAGAGAAATTTTCTCAAAAATTTCATTTCTATAGGAAATTTTCTCAAAATTTCATTTCTATAGGAAATTTTGTCAAAAATTTATTTCTATAGGAAATTTTGTCAAAAATTAATTTCTAAAGGTAGTTCTGTCAAATTTTCATTTCTAAAGGAAATTTTTTCAAAATTTCATTTCTAAAGGTAGTTCTGCCAAAATTTCATTTCTATAGGAAATTTTGTCAAAATTTCATTTCTTTGGGAAATTTTGTCAAAATTTTTCAAAAATTTCATTTCCATGGAATTTTTCACAAAATGTCATTTCTATAAGAAATTTTCACATAATTTAATTTCTATAGGAAATTTTGTCAAAATTTCATTTATATGGGAAATTTTGTCAAAATTTCTTTTTATAGAAATTTTTTCACAAAATTTAATTTTTATAGGAAATTTTCAACAAATTTCTTTACTATAGGAAATTATGTCAAAAATTTTTTTGTATATAGGAAATTTTGTCAAAATTTCAGTTCTGTAGAAAATTTTATCAAAATTTCATTTCTATTGGAAATTTTTTAAAAATGACATTTATATAGAAAATTTTGTCAAAATTTCATTTCTGTAGAAAATTTTACCAAAATTTTATTTCTATAGGAAATTTTTGAAAATTTTATGTTTTTTTTTTAATTTTTGTATATTTTTAAGAAAAATTTTGTCAAAATTCATTTTAATAGAAATTTTCCACACAATTTCATTTCGATAGGAAATTTTCATTTCTGTAGGCAATTTTGTCAAAATTTAATTTCTTTGGGAAATTTTGTCAAAATTTTTCAAAAATTTCATTTCTATGGAAGTTTTCACAAAATGTCATTTCTATAAGAAATTTTCACATAATTTAATGTCTATAGGAAATTTTGTCAAAATTTCATTCTATGGGAAATTTTGTCAAAATTTCTTTTTATAGAAATTTTTTCACAAAATTTAATTTTTATAGGAAATTTTCAACAAATTTCTTTACTATAGGAATTTCTGTCAAAAATTTCTTGTATATAGGAAATTTTGTCAAAATTTCAGTTCTATAGAAAATTTTATCAAAATTTCATTTCTATTGGAAATTTTTTAAAAATGACATTTATATAGAAAATTTTGTCAAAATTTCATTTCTGTAGAAAATTTTACCAAAATTTTATTTCTATAGGAAATTTTTGAAAATTTTATTTTTTTTTTATTTTTGTATATTTTTAAGAGAAATTTTGTCAAAATTCATTTTAATAGAAATTTTCCACACAATTTCATTTCGATAGGAAATTTTCATTTGTGTAGGCAACTTTGCCAAATTTAATTTCTACAGGAAATTTTTACAAAATTTCTTTTCTAAACGAAATTTTTACAAAATTTCATTTCTGTAGGAAGTTTTTTCAAAATTTAATATCTATAAGAAATTTCTTTAGAAAAATTTGTCAAAATTTTAATTGCTATAGGAATTTTATCAACATTTCATTTCTATAAGAAATTTTGTCAAAATTTAATTTCTATAAGATTTTTTTTATACCCTCCACCATAGGATGGGAGGTATATTAACTTTGTCATTCCGTTTGTAACACATCGAAATATTGATCTAAGACCCCATAAAGTATATATATTCTGGGTCGTGGTGAAATTCTGAGTCGATCTGAGCATGTCCTTCCGTCCGTCCGTCCGTCTGTTGAAATCACGCTAACTTCCGAACGAAACAAGCTATCGACTTGAAACTTGGCACAAGTAGTTGTTATTCATGTAGGTCGGACGGTATTGCAAATGGGCCATATCGGTCCACTTTTACGTATAGCCGCCATATAAACGGACCCCCAAATTTGGCTTTCGAGGCCTCTAAGAGAAGCAAATTTCATCCGATCCGTCTGAAATTTGGTGCATGGTGTTTGTATATGGTCTCTAACAACCATGCAAAAATTGGTCCACAGCGGTCCATAATTATATATAGCTCCTATATAAACCGATCACCAGATTTGACATCCGGAGCCTCTTAGAAGACCAAAATTCATCTGATTCAGTTGAAATTTGGTACGTGGTGTTAATATATGACCTCAAACACCCATGCAAAATTTGGTTCACATCGGTCCATAATTATATATAGGCCCCATATAAACCGATCCCCCGATTTGGCTTGCGGAGCCTCTAAGAGAAGCAAATTTCATCCGATCTAGCTGAAATTTGGTACATGGTTTTAGTATATGGTCTCTAATGACCATGCAAAAATTAGTCGGTATCGGTCCATAATTATATATAGGCCCCATATAAACCGATCACCAGATTTGACCTCCGGATCACCTTGGAAGAGCAAAATTCTTCCCATTCGGTTGAAATTTGGTACGTGATGTTAGTATATGGTATCCAAGAACCATGCAGGAATTGATTCCTATCAGTCCATAATTATATATAGCTCCCATATAAACCGATCGCCAGATTTGACCTCCGGTGCCTTTTGGAGAAGCAAAATCCATCCGATCTGGTTTATATTTGGTACGTGGTGCTAATATATGATATTTAACAACCATGCCAAAAGTGGTCCATATCAGTCCATAATCATTTATAGCTCCCATATAAACCGATCCCTAGATTTGGTTTTGGAGCCTATTGGAGGAGCAAATTTCATCCGAGTGAGTTGAAATTTGTGGATGACAGTCTTTCGTAGAAGTTTCTACGCCACCCATGGTGGAGGGTACATAAGATTCGGCCTGGCCGAACTTACGGCCGTATATACTTGTTAAATTTAATTTCTATAGGAAGTTTTGCCAAACCTCATTTCTATAAAAATGTTTGTTATAATTTTATTTCTACAGGGCATTTTTTCAAAATTTCATTTTTGTAAAAAATTGTATCAAAATTCAATTTCGATAGGAAATTCTGTCAAAATTTCATTTCTATAGGAATTTTTTTTCAAAATTTAATTCCATTAAGAAAAAAATTGTAAAAATTTCTATAGGCAATTTTCTCAAAATTTTATTTCTATAGGAAATTTTGTCAAGAATTACTTTCTAAATTAATTCAATGTAATTGCGAAATATTGAAAAATAAAGAAACCAATACGTACAAAAAACGATCTCAAGCTTGATTAATTATTTTCTATTGGATAAAAGAAAGATCGAATAAAATCAAAATTTCTTTCTAAAGGAAGTTATGTCAAAATTTCATTTCCAAAAAAATTTTTGACAAAATTTAATTTCTTAATCTCTAAATTTCATTTCTAAAGGAAACTTTGTCAAAATTTCATTTCTATAGGAAACTTTGTCAAACTTTCATTTCTAAAGGAAATTTTCACAAAATTTCATTCATATAGGAAATTTTCCAAAAATTTCATTTCTATGGAAGTTTTCACAAAATTTAATTTCTATGAGAAATTTTCACATAATTTCATTTCTATAGGAAATTTTGTCAAAATTTTATTTCTATTGGAAATTTTGTCAAAATTCATTTTTATAGGAATTTTTCACAAAATTTAATTGTTATCGGAAATTTCGCCAAAATTTCATTTCTATAGGAAATTTTGTCAAAATTTCAGTTCTATAAAAAATTTTATCAAAATTTCATTTCTATTGGAAATTTTGTAAAAATGTCATATAGGAATTTTTGTCACAATTTCAGTTCTATAGAAAATTTTATCAAAATTTCATTTCTATTGGAAATTTTGTAAAAATGTCATTTATATAGAAAATTTTGTCAAAATTTAATTTCTGTAGAAAATTTTACCAAAATTTTATTTCTATAGGAAATTTTTGAAAATTTTATTTTTTTTCTATTTTTTTTTTATATTTTAAGGAAAAATTTTGTCAAAATTAATTTTAATTGGAATTTTTCACAAAATTTCATTTCGATAGGAAATTTTCATTTCGGTAGGCAATTTTGTCAAAATTTAATTTGTAAAGAATATTATGTTAAAATTTCTTTTCTATAGGAAATTTTCACAAAATTTCATTTCTGTAGGAAGTTTTTTTTTCAAAATTTATAGATATTAAATTTCTTTAGAAAAGTTTGTCAAAATTTAATTGTTATAGGAATTTTATCAACATTTCATTTCTATAAGAAATTTTGTCAAAATCTAATTTCTATAGGATTTTTTTTTTAATTTAATTTCTATAGGAAGTTTTGTCAAAACTTCATTTTTATAAGAAACTAGCGAAAACTTTCCTTCAAGTTTCATATTGTGTGTATATCCCGTCCAAATACCCAAAAAATCAAGAACACCATATTGATTTCATAATCTTCCCCAACGGCTTTTGTAAATTTCAAATAAACGTGAGAATTCTAGTTTTTTCCGTTTTCGAGGAGGTCTCCCTCCACGTCCTAACATCGAAAAATGATATAGCGTATAATGTGAAGACGCGTTAGAAAATCTCAATTTTTAAACAGCAGGGCAAGGGATGGGCCCTCTTCCTAACCCACATCCTCTATAAATTTCAAGTAAATTGGAAAAGTTTAATTGTTTCACGGTATATATTTGAGGAGAAATGAGGCCTCCCTGTGCCCTTTTATTTTTCCCCGACCAAATATTAAAAAATCATATAGCTCATATAAATTTAATAATCTCCCCCAAAGTTCTCCGTAAAATTTCAGTAAGTCGATAAATTTTAGTTTTTTCACTGTCGGACAATGGGGAGGCCCCCTCCTCGACCAAATATCGGAAAATAAACTAGCTGTGCTTTGCCTAGACGCCCCCTTCAACCTTCCCTGAATATTTGAAGCGAATCGGAAAATTTTGTTCCAATTTTCAAAAAGTCGGGCAAGGGGGAGGTCCCCCTTCCCGTCCAAATATTAAAAAATCAGGTAGCCCATAATAAATTTATAACCTAACGGCGTGTTCTCTGTAAATCTCAAGTATATCAAAGAATTTTTTTACTGTACTTTAAACAAAAGTCGTATAAAGGGGTGGTCCAACTCCGCGACCAAATATCGAAAAATAAAATAGCGGGTCTTCGTCTGAACATCACCCCTAACCTTCCTTGGCAATTTCACCCAAATCCGAGAACTTTGGTCCAATTTTGAAAAAGTCGGCCAAGGGGATGTGCCCCTCTTCCACCAGATATCAAAAAATGAGGTACCCTATTTTCACCACATGATTACCCTTTTTTCATGGTAAAAAAAAATTATTTTATAAAAAAAGCAACTGCGATGAATTCAAATTATAATGTTTTGTAATGTGCGCTGTATGTAAAAAAAAAAAGATTTTCCCGGTTTTCGATTGAAACTTTTCTTTACTAACGGGTGATACGGTCAAAATTTGGTCAATATAAACTTGACGTATTTCTTTCAATGTTGCATTTAAAAAACCTGAACACCCCTCATTTTGAAGGTGTGTGTGTAGAATGTTGCTCCTATTTTGATTTTGGAATTCACTCCTCAGTTGTCAAAATGCCGTCCAAGCAAGAAGAGCAGCGTATCAAAATTTTGCTCGCGCATCGCGATAATCCGAGCTACTCGCATGCAAAGCTGGCAAAATCGCTAAATGTTGCCAAATCAACCGTTACAAATGTAATTAAAGTGTTTGGGGTACGTTTGTCGACAGCCAGGATGTCTGGATCGGGGCGAAATCGAAAACCGGAAGCCACTGAGACGACAAAGAGAGTTGCCGGTAGTTTCAAGCGAAACCCTAACCTCTCTCTCCGAGATGCCGCAAATAAGCTGGGTTCATCGTCTACAACCGTGCATCGAGCCAAAAAACGAGCCGGACTATCGACATACAAGAAGGTAGTGACTCCAAATCGCGATGATAAACAAAATACGACGGCCAAAGCGCGATCCTCGACGATGCTGACGAAGTTTGACTGCGTGGTAATGGACGACGAAACCTACGTCAAAGCCGACTACAAGCAGCTTCCGGGACAGGAGTTTTATACGGCAAAAGGAAGGGGAAAGGTAGCAGATACTTTCAAGCACATAAAACTGTCAAAGTTCGCAAAGAAATATCTGGTTTGGCAAGCCATCTGTACCTGTAGCTTGAAAAGCAGCATTTTCATAGCTTCCGGGACTGTCAACCAAGAAATTTACGTGAAAGAGTGTTTGAATAAACGTCTGCTGCCTTTCCTGAAGAAACACGGTTGTTCCGTACTGTTTTGGCCGGATTTGGCATCTTGCCATTACGATAAAAAGGCCATGCAGTGGTACGCCGCCAACAACGTGCAGGTGGTTCCCAAGGACAAGAACCCTCCCAACACGCCAGACCTCCGCCCAATTGAGAAATACTGGGCTATTGTCAAGCGGAACCTAAAGAAGACCAAAAAACTGCTAAGGACGAGCAGCAGTTCAAGGCAAACTGGCTTTCTGCGGCGAAGAAGGTGGACAAGGTGGCTGTACAAAATCTGATGGCGGGTGTCAAGCGTGAGGCCCGGCAATTCGGATTTGGAAAAGCGAAAGCCTAACTGAATATTTTTCCTGAATTTTATACTAATTGAACTTGAAAAAGAAATTTAATTTGATTTTTTAAATAAACGATTTCACCGATTTACACGCGTTTTCCCTTGACCAAATTTTGACCGTATCACCCTTTATAAACCTCACAGAGCCCGAGACCTTTCCAACGAATGCAAAACCGTGGAAATCGGTTCGTGTATTCTGGAGTTATTGCGTCAGGAAGGAAAAACCGATTTATTTTTATATACGAGTATTAGATTTTGTCATAATTTTATTTCTATAGGAAATTTTTTCAAAATTTAATTTCTATAGGAAATTTTGTCAAAATTTCATTTCTAAAAGTTTTATTTCTAAAGTTTTATTTCTATTTTTTTCTCAAAATTTTATTTCTGTAGAAAATTTTCTAAAATGTTATTTCTATAGAAAATTTTGTCAAAATTTCATTTCTATCCATTTGGGTTTGGTTCATACCGCCTAAAAGCACATACATTAAAAAACAAAGTCACCCCATACGATAAGAAAATGTAGGCTTATTTTACATTTTTGTCAGAATAAATTCTCAAACCCCCTTTGTCCTCTTTTATTTTCTTCGATTTCCAGTAATATTTGATTTATTTTTATAAGTCCCCATTTTTCCAGGTGGTAGTACCTAAAGGCTTATCCTTATCCCTGAATAATCAGTGGAAAAGGCATAAGAAAAACAAAAAAACACTTCTCCAAAATATCTCACCTTTTTAAAGTAGGTGTTGCCTTTGGCCAAACCAAACATTTATGCCCTTTTATATCAGTTTGGCAAATGAGTGTTGGTTTTAACTAACCTTGTTTTGTTTAGGAGCTCGTTAGCAAGCTTTTATGTTTGGTCTGCTTTGAGGCCAAATAAAAGTGTTACCACTTGTGTTATTTTACCTCCCTGTTTCTTATTTCCTTTCAAACCAACTGGTCGAACCAAAAAAAAAATGCTAATCTCTCTGCAGGTGTTGTTTGTTTTTTTCAAGACTCTTAAGTAATTTGAGTCCTTTAAATGTGTGTATGCTTTATTTGGGGCGTTTTTAAGTTTCCTGTTGGTAAAAAAGCAACGGTTTTTAGAAATCAAAGTAAGGTGTTTTGAGTTTTTTTTAGCAGTAGTGAAAAGAAGGATTGTGATAAAACGTATACGGGGAAACTATAATTTCTTTAAAATATGTAATATAGGGAATTTTATCAAAATTTCATTTATATAAGAATTTTTTTTTTAAGTTTCATTTCTATAGGAAATTTTCTCAAAATTTCATTTCTATAGGAAATTTTCTAAATTCTTTTTCTATAGATAATTTTGTTAAAATTTCATTTCTATAGGAAATTCCGGTAAAATTTAATTTCTATAGAAAATTTTCTCAAAAGTTATTCTCAAACTTGTATTTTCTATAGGAAATTTGCTCAATTTTTTTTTCTGTAGGTAATTTTGTTAAAATTTCATTTCTGTAGGAAATTCCGGCAAAATGTCATTACTGTAGGAAATTTCGTCAAAATTTCATGTCTATAGGAAACTTCGTCACAATTTCATTTCTATAGCAAACTTTATCAAAATTTCATTTCTATAGGAAATTTTGTCAAAATTTCATTTCTATAAGAAATTTTCTAAAAATATCATTTCTCAAAATTTATTACCACTGGAAATTTTGTCAAAATATCTTTTCTATGGGAAATTTGGTCAAATTTTCATTTATATAAGAAATTTTGCCAAATTTTTATTTATATCCCAGCAAAAAAAGCGTCGCCAAAAAAGTAATGAAAATGTTCTTTTTGGATCCGGAAGTGGTGCAAAATTGACGCAGAAGCGATGAATTTAACATGGGCTTGTCATAGGACGGACGTCCTCCATTTCAACAGCCGTTGCACTGAATTTGCATCACTTCTATAGGTATGATCCGAATTCAATGTTTTGGATGTAAATTAAAAAATTCTGTTATATTTTGTCAAATATATAATTTTTACATTTTTTTATAATTTTTAAGGGATTCAAACGTTTGCCCGAAACGTTTGACCTCAAATATTTTCAAAAATTCGCAATTTTTTCAGATTGGATTTATCATTTTTTCGACAAAATTTAAATGATTTGTACCATTTTATGAATTATTACTCTGTTTTTAACCTATTTGCAACAAAAAAAAAAAAATAAAATTACCCATTAAAAGTATGAAAAACCCAAGGTTTAAAAAATTGAATTAAAATAACTTCCTGGGTAGTTAAAATAAAGAACATCATTGTGAGTGCATCTTCTGGAAGTGCTTTTAAAGTTGTGGCTTTGCAAGAACTTCCAAATTTTTTTGCTGGGATATGAAGCGTTGTCAAAATTTCATTTCTATAAGAAATTTTCTTAAGATTTCATTTCTATAGAAAATTTTCTCAAAATTTATTTTTTGGAAATTTTGTAAAATGTTCATTTATACAAGAAATTTTGCAAAATTTTTATTTATATAAGAAATTTTGCCAAATTTTTATTTCTATATGAAATATTGTCAAAATTTCATTTCTATAAGAAATTTTCTCAAGATTTCATTTCTATAGAAAATTTTCTCAAAATTTCATTTCTATAGGAAATTTTGTCAAAACTTCATTTGTATAGGAAATTTTGTCAAAACTTCATTTCTATAGGAAATTTTCTTAAAATTTTATTTCTATAGAAAATTTCTAAGAATTTATTGCCATAGGAAGTTTTGTCAAAATTTCTTTGCTATAGGAAATTTTGTCATATATACAAGAAATTTTCTAAAATTTTCATTTCTATAGCAAATGTTGTCAGCATTGCATTTCTAGAAGATTTTTTCTATAAATTTAATTTCTCAAAAATTTAGTTCCATAACAAATTCTGTCAAATTTTCATTTATATAAGAAATTTTGCCTAATTTACATTTCTATAAAAAATTTTATTAGTAATTTTAGCAAACTTTCAATAATATTGAAAATTTTCTCAATATTTTATTTCTATAAAAAAATTTTGCCAAATTTCCATTTCAGTAATAAAATTTGGCAAATTTTCATTTCGATAAAAAAATATTGTCAAAATTTCATTTCTATAAGAAATTTTCTCAAAATCTCATTTCTATAGGAAATTTTATCAAAATAAAATTTCTACAGAAAAATTTGTCAAAATTTAATTTCTACAGAAAAATTTAGTCAAACTTTAATTTCTATAGAAAATTTTGGCAATTTTGATTGTTATGGGAAATTTTATTAAAATTTCATTTCTATAGGAAATTTTTTCAATATGTAATTTCTCTACATTTTATTTGCTCCATTACCTTTATATAGCATTTGAACTCCAATTTTAATTTTCATTATTTATATATTTTTCTTTGCGCTTTACAATATTTTCTGTTAGATTATCAATTATTTATCACCTTATTATTTAATATAAATTTATTGAGGCACTCCTCTCCTCACCTGAATGGAGGATTAAACGCAAAAACTGCTATCAATAAAAATAAATAAAATATTTGTAAAGTTAATAACCTCTGCTAAGCCAAACCATATCGAACCGCAATGTTAACCGCATTATAATTCGTTCGTTGAAAAAAAAACATCCAAATTGCCTGGAGGGAAACTCTAACTTCTCATAAATGTATTCACAAAATAAACCTCAGCCAATATAAAAGCTACGCCCACTTTTCACACATTAATAAAATCGTTATATTTATAGAAAGAGAAATATTTGTATCGTAGTAGTCTCTAATAAATGGAGGTTGAATTGTTGACTTTTTTATGTGGCCTTTGGATTCTGTTTGCTTTTTTTTGTTTGTCTTTTGAGGAGAATTTCTATGTAAATCTTTGGGGCTTATGGAGCATAAGAAGCTTATCATGGGACTTAGCAATATTGTGTTGACACCCACACACGAAATAGCTTTTCTTATGGTATTTTATTTTAAAGTATGCGATAAACAAGGAAAGCCACACGTGTTTTGCCTATGATAAATTTATATTTTTTTTACTTCAAGATTTTATAAATATATGTAGCATAATTTTTTAACCACAGATTTTGTGGAAAAATTAAAAAAAAATATATAGTTTCTGTTAACCACAATCGGTCATTTTGTGGATTTCAAAAAGGCAAACAATCGTTTTTCATAAGATTAAATATTAGAATAAATTGTAGCCAACCAGAATGAACAAGGCAATTAAAAAAAAGGTTTATTTTAATACTAATTTTAAATTAAAATTAAATTTTATGGTTAGTTTAATTTTAGTTTTAATTTTAATTTTACTTTTAATTGTAATTTTTATTTTAGTTTTAATTTCAATTTTAATTTTAATTTTAATTTTAATTTTAATTTTAATTTTAATTTTAATTTTAATTTTAATTTTAATTTTAATTTTAATTTTAATTTTAATTTTAATTTTAATTGTAATTGTAATTTTTATTTTGATTTTAATTTTAGTTTTAATTTCATTTTTAATTTTAATTTAAATTTTTATTTAAATATATATTTTAGATTAATTTTAATTTTTTTTTAGTTTTAATTTAAATTTAATTTTAATTTTAATTTTAATTTTAATTTTAAATTTAATTTTAATTTTAATTTTTATTTTGATTTTAATTTTAGTTTTAATTTCATTTTTAATTTTAATAAAAATTTTTATTTAAATATTTATTTTAGATTAATTTTAATTTTTTTAGTTTTAATTTTAATTTTAATTTCCATTTTTATTTTAATATTTATTTTAGTTTAATTTTAGCTTTAAATTCAATTTGTAGTTTATGTTTTTCTTTTCTTACCGACCCTCGGGTGATCTATATTTATTATTAATGTCTACTATTAATTCTACGTTAGGAACAACATTGTGCCCCAAAGATGCATGAATAAATCTTTCACCTGCCTTTCTTGTTTTCACTGTTGCTCAATTTGTATTGCCTTGTGTCTTAAAAGCAGATCGCACCAAACAGAACTGGCAACAATGTCTAACATTTGTTCAATTTAGATGCAATCGTAAAGATAAGCAACAAAACTGTCTTAAACATTGTATTTATTTGCTTTTAGGCCCACTGATTAAGGCACTCTAGTTGCGATTACTATGCTGATGAATAAATCACTTAATCGACAACAAGATGCACTTAATTGCAACAATGGCTTAAATGCCAATAGAAAAGTGGGCTTCGGTATTAAAGTTGTGTTAAAAACTATGGAAATAATGGAATTTTTTACCATTGAAATCTAAGTAATATTTATTATACACTGTTAAAAAATATCCGACAATGAAGATAGTCGCAAACAAATCGGGCGATACATGTATATGGGAGCTATATCTAAATCTTAACCGATTTGGATGATTTTTGCAGGTATAGTTAGAATTATAGAAGATTACATTTTTCCTATTTTGATCAGTAAGATCGGTTAATAATGAAGGGTTTTAAACACGGTTGCTATTCGCTCCATAATGTACCAAAATTTTAAGAAAATATTACCAAAAATTTTACAAACAAGTATATACAGCACTAAGTTCGGCCGGGCCGAATCTTAAATACCTACCACCATGAACGGAAACGGAATGACAAACTTATTATACCCCCGTCACCATTCTATGGTGGTGGGCATAAAAATCTACCAAATAAAAACATTCTTTGTTTGAGGTTTTTATACACACCACCATAGAATGGTGACGGAGGTATAAGTTTGTCATTCAGTTTGTAATACATCGAAATATCGATTTGCGACTATATAAAGTATATATATTCTTGATCAGGGAGAAATTCTAAGACGATATAACCATGTCCGTCTGTCTGTCTGTCTGTTGTAATCACGCTACAGTCTTCAATAATGAAGCAATCGTGTTGAAATTTTGCACGAACTCGTCTTTTTTCTGCAGGCAGGTCAAGTTCGAAGATGGGCTATATCGGTCCAGGTTTTCATATAGTGCTATATAAAGCGACCTTCCGATTTGGGGTCTAGGGCTTATAGAAGCCGTAGTTTCTATCCAATTCGCCTGAAAATGGAAATCTAAAGGTATTTTAGCACCATAAAGGGGTGTGCCAAAAATTGTGACTATAGGTTGATCTTTTGGTATAGCCCCCATATAGACCGATCTCCCGATTTTACTTCTTGGGTTTCTAGAATCCGTAGTTTTAATCCAATTTACCTGAAATTGGAAATCTAGAGGTATTTTAAAACCCTAACGAGGTGTGCAGCAAATGTTGGGTATCGGAGAATGTTTTTATATAGCCCCCATATAGACCGATCTCCAGATTTTACTCTTGGGCTTATAGAAACCGTAGTTTTTATCCAACTTGCCTCAAATTGGAAATCTAGCGGTATTTTAGGACCATAAAAAGTTATGCCTATACTAACCATAAAAATGGCTAGTAAATCTAGAAGTATTTTAGGAACATAAAGAGGTGTGCCAAAAATGGAGAATATCGGACCATGTGCAATGATAATTAAAATTGCTTGAAACTGAATTATAGTTTCCAGATTTTACTTCTGGTAATCATTTAAATAATGGGGGTAAAAATCTACAGATGTTAGATTTTAAATCAAGGCGTTATTTAATCGTTTTCTTGCACACTTGCAAACGATGTTTATGATTCCTCTAAAACTCAAACAAATATGGTTTTTATAAGTCTAGAATCTGATCTAGTCTTTTTAGGTAAAATCTTTGAATTTATCTTCGGGAAGTGTGCTGGTTGAACTGATCTGCTTGTCATCAAATCCCACTGAAATTTTCATAGGAAACTAAAATATTTGATTCATGGTGGTGCTTTATATATTGTTGATCAAAATTTTGTGGTTAGTATGAAAAAAATGTTTTATATTATTTTAGTTATTTCAGTTACTACTTCTACAAAGAGGGAGAACTTGCTCACAATAGACTTTGATAGTATGACCTAACACCAAAATTAAAACTTTTAAAAATATTGAATTATATTAAGTTTTGTCTAAATTTTATTTATTTAGAAAATGTTATCAAAATTTTATTTTTTTTTAAATTTTGTCAAAATTTTATTTTATAAGAAATTTCGTCAAAATTTTATTTCTTTAGAAAATTTCGTCAAAATTTTATTCGTATAGAAAATTTTATCAAAATTGTATTTCTTTAGAAAATGTTGTCAAAATTGTATGTTTGTTTTAAATTTTGTCAACATTTTATTTTATAGGAAGTTTTGTCAAAATTTTATTTCTTCAGAATACTTTGTCAAAATTTTATTTCTTTAGAAAATTTTGTAAAATTTTTTTTCTATAGAATATTTTGTCAAAATGTTATTTTTATAAAAAATTTTTTCAAAATTGTATTTCTATGGCAAATATGTCGAAATTTTATTTCTATAGAAAATTTTGTTAACATTTTATTTTCAAAATTTTATTTTTGTTTTAAATTTTGTCAAAATTTTACTTTATAGAAAGATTTGTCAAAATTTTATATGTTCAGAAAATTTTGTCAAAATTTTATTTCTTTAGAAAATTTTGTCAAAATTTTATTTCTATAGAAAATTTTGCCAAATTTTTTCAAAATTTTATTTCTATAGAAAATTTTGTCAAAATTTTATTTCTATAGAAAATTTTGTCAAAATTTTATTTCTTTAGAAAATGTTGTCAAAATTTTATTTTTGTTTTAAATTTTGTCAAAATTTTATTTTATAGGAAGTTTTGTCAAAATTTTATTTCTTCAGACAATTGCGTTAAAATTCTTTTTCTTTACAAAATTTTCTCAAAGTTTTATTTCTGTACAAAATGTTGTCAAAATTTACTTCTTTAGAAAATTTTGTCAAAATTTTATTTCTTTAGAAAATTTTGTCAAAATGTTATTTCTACAGTAAATTTTTTTAAAATTTCATTTCTATAGCAAATTTTGTCAAAATTGTATTTGTATAGAAAAATTTGTAAAAATTTTATTTCTATAGAAAATTTTGTCAAAATTTTATGTCCACGGAAAATTTTGTTAAAATTTTATTTCTATAGAAAATTTTGTTAAAATTTTATTTCTTTTGAAAGTTTTGTCAAAATTTTATCTTTTAGAAACTGTTGTGAAAATTTTATTTCTTTAAAAAGTTTTATCAAAAATTTTTCCTATAGAAAATTTTGTCAAAATTTTATTTCTTTAGAATGTATTGTCAAAATTTTATTTCTTTAGAATGTATTGTCAAAATTTTATTTCTTTAGAAAATTTTATCCAAATTCTTATTTCTATAGAAAATGCTGACTAAATTTTTATTCTTAAAGGAACTATGTGTGTACTACACTCTCTTGATTGGAGAGGAATATTTTGTAAAATCTACCAAAACATTAAGAATTCTATCAATCTACCAAATAGTAGAAAACCCACCATTTTTTGGTAGAATTCTACTAACTATGGCAACCGTGGTTTTAAGGCAAACTTTGGGAAAATCAGGCGATACATATACTCGTATATGGGAAGTATATCTAAATCTGAAACGATTTCTATGAAAATTGGCACACTTAAATGATGTTCAATTAGATTACGTTGTGCCAAATTCGACGTCGATCGGTTAGTAAAGAAGCGCAAACTGACCCAATTATCGAAATTGGCGATACATATATATGGGGGGCTATATCTCAATTTGATCCGATTTTTTCAGCGTTCGTCCTTTTGCCAAAAAAAGACATGTCCAAAATTTCATCGAAATCGCTTAATAATTGCGAACGGAAACCTGCAAACAACAAATACATAGCCAAAAGGACGGAATGTGGGTTAGAGTATAATCGAAAGATATGGTTGGGATACCCCCAGGGCCACCCACGTCGCTATATTGCTTACCAGCCGTTTTTATTCAAATACTAATTAGTTGCCCTGTATCTTCATTCTTATTATATTTGGATATCGTACGAAAACTTAATAAAATTTGTGAGATATACTTGGAATAAGGAAAACTGCATTGGGATAATACACACAAAAAAAAATTCACGAAAATTTTTCCAATTAAAGTCTTAATTGAGTTTTAAAAAATATTAAATACAAAATTTAATTGATTCAACAAATTTTTTAATTGAAATAAAAACCAATCACAAAAATTATTAGTATCATTTTTTTTTTAATTTTTTAATTGACTTTCATTTCATTTTTATACCCACCACCATAGAATGGTGACGGGGGTATAATAAGTTTGTCATTCCGTTTGTAACACATCGAAATATCGATTTCCGACTATATAAAGTATATATATTCTTGATCAGGGAGAAATTCTAAGACGATATAACGATGTCCGTCTGTCCGTCTGTCTGTCTGTTGTAATCACGCTACAGTCTTCAATAATGAAGCAATCGTGCTGAAATTTGGCATAAGCTCGTCTTTTGTCTACAGGCAGGTCAAGTTCGAAGATGGGCTATATCGGTCCAGGTTTTGATATAGTCCCCATATAAACCCCATATAGAAATCGTAGTTTTTATCCAATTTGCCTGAAATTTGAAATCTGGAGGTATTTTATGACCAAAAAGAGGTGTGCCAAAAATGGTGAGTATAGGTCCACGTTTTGGTATAGCCCCCATATAGACCGATCTCCCGATTTTACTTTTTGGGCTTATAGAAATCGTAGTTTTTATCCAATTTGCCTGAAATTTGAAATCTGGAGGTATTTTATGACCATAAAGAGGTGTGCCAAAAATGGTGAGTATCGGTCCACGTTTTGGTATAGCCCCCATATAGACCGATCTCCCGATTTTACTTTTTGGGCTTATAGAAACCGCAGTTTCTATTCAATTTACCTGAAATTGGAAATCTAGAGGTATTGTAGGACCACAAATACGTGTGCCAAAAATTGTGAGTATCGGTCCATATTTTGGTATAGCCCCCATATAGACCGATCTCCCGATTTTACTTCTTGGGCTTATAGAAACCGCAGTTTTTATTCAATTTATCTGAAATTGGAAATCTAGAGGTATTGTAGGACCACAAATATGTGTGCCAAAATTGTGAGTATCGGTCCATATTTTGGTATAGCCCCCATATAGACCGATCTCCCGATTTTACTTCTTGGGCTTATAGAAACCGCAGTTTTTATTCAATTTACCTGAAATTGGAAATCTAGAGGTATTGTAGGACCACAAATACGTGTGCCAAAAATTGTGAGTATAGGTCCATATTTTGGTATAGCCCCCATTTCCCAATTTTACTTCTTGTGCTTCTAGAATCCGAAGTTTTTATCCTATTTGCCTGAAATTGGAAATCTAGAGGTATTTTCGGGTCACAAAGAGATGTGCCGAAAATGGTGAGTATCGGTCTATATTTTAGTATAGCCCCCATAAGAACGATCTCCCGATTTAACTCCTTGGGTTTCTAGAAACCGTAGTTTTTATCTGATATGCCTGAAATTGTAAATATTCTGGTATTTTAGGCTCACAAAAACGTGTATCGGATTAAGTTTTTATCGGTCCATTTGGTAATGCCTCCATATAGACCGACTTCACTTCTTGAGGGTGTAGAAGGCGCACTGATCATGAAAATTGCTTGAAACTCAATGTAAAATTTCCAGATTTTACTTCTACAGATTTAAGATTTCAAATCAAGACGTTATTTTATACTTTTCTTGCACACTTACAAGAGATGTTAATGATTCCTCTAAACCTCGAACAAAAATGGTTCTTATAAATCCAGAATCTTATATAGTCCTCATAGGTGAAATCTTTAAATTTATCTTCGGGTAGTGTCCTCAAGTCCTCAAGCTCTCCTGAAATTTCAAAGGAAACCCTAATATTTGGTTCATGGTGGTGGGTATTTAAGATTCGGCCCGGCCGAACTTACTGCTGTTTATACTTGTTTAATTTAACATTTCTGTGATTGAAGACATTTTAATTAAAAAAATAATTGGATCAATTAATTTCGTGATTTAATCAGAAAAAAATTGTTTATGTGTAAATAATAATAAAATTAAACTAAAACCCAGTATTTTTTTTTGCAGAAAACACAATTAAAATTTAGCATGAATAGAACCATGGATTTTTTCTATCTGTAAACCGATTAATATTTTATTAAATATTAATAAAACAAATAATGTAAAAAATTCATTTTCTAATTTTTTCTTTATTTTTCATTTCAGGTATGTTCACACAAACCATATTTGCTTGTTGGTAAGATTGATAAAGAAAATAAAAAAAAAATATTATTATTTTTATTTTATTTTATTTTATTTATATTCAAAATAAAAAAAAAATAAAATTTGTACAACTTACAACAAATTATATATACAATAAAATACGCTGCATCGTCTACTGAGTTATTGACTTCAAAATTTATATTTGTTAATATTTTGAAAGCTTTCACTCATCTATAAATGAAGAATGACCGTTACCAATCAAATACAAAATTATTTGTTTTCTCTTAACATCGTTGGATAAATATTTTTTGTTTATGATGATTTGGGTGCGTGTATCGTAAACAAAAAACAAACATTGTCAATGATCCGATGATGATTATGATGATTATCATTACTAAGCACAAAACGTTTTGGGCCTAGAGGCATTAAAACCAACCATCCAACACTCCATAGAGAATGCATGGGAAACCAATTTTATCTCGCACGGAGGCAAAGCAGTTAAATAACCAGTTTTACTTAATATGGCTTTATTAAATGTATTAACAAGATAGTTTTTAGAGCATCGCCCGCATCACCATTGAATATACGTCTGGTCGTCTTGCCAATTTACTTGGGGGTCTTGGTTGATCTACACTCTTCTCGATAGCACTTCACATCGAAGATGTGGTCAAAAGCCTTTCGAATAAAAATGATTATGTCATTTTAGATACTTGTCTATAAATCATGTTTTCAAACTCCTTGCTTGTATATCGGTTTCGATCTTCATTCTCGAATTCGAAACTACAATGCATGCCGAGAGGCTTTTTCTCCACTTTGGTGTGTCGCGCGGTAATGATGTCTGACATTTGTTTGGTTTTTTTTTTTTATGTAATTTGTTGTACACTATCGCAATTATCATAAATTGTTAAACATATACACGACGGTGTTTTTTATTTGTACTGTTTTATATCTTGATCTTTGCGAGGAAAGTATGATAAATTAAGTTAAGTTCGATAGAGCAAAATCGAGTAATCAATTTTTAAGGATTAAATCGAAGGAAACTTCTGTGGTGAAATAATAATTGATTTCCCTGGCAAAATTCAAGCGTGGTGAAATGAGCACGGAGGACGGTGAACGCAGTGGACGTCCGAAAGAGGTGGTTACCGACGAAAACATCAAACAAATCTACAAAATGATTTTGAATGACCGTAAAATGAAGTTGATCGAGATAGCAGAGGCCATAAAGATATCAAAGGAACATGTTGGTCATAGCATTCATCAATATTTGGATATGCGGAAGCTCTGTGCAAAATGGGTGCCGCGCGAGCTCACATTTGACCAAAAACAACATCGTGTTGATGATTCTGAGAGGTGTTTGCAGCTGTTAACTCGTAATACACCCGAGTTTTTCTGTCGATATGTGACAATGGATGAAACATGGCTCCATCACTACACTCCTGAGTCCAATCGACAGTCGGCTGAGTGGACAGCGACCGGTTAAACGTCTCCGAAGAGTGGAAAGACTCAAAAGTCCGCTGGCAAAGTAATGGCCTCTGTTTTTTGGGATGCTCATGGAATAATTTTTATCGATTATCTTGAGAAGGGAAAAACCATCAACAGTGACTATTATATGGCGTTATTGGAGCGTTTGAAGGTCGAAATCGCGGCAAAACGGCCCCATATGAAGAAGAAAAAAGTGCTGTTCCACCAAGACAACGCACCGTGCCACAAGTCATTGAGAACGATGACAAAAATTCATGAATTCGGCTTCGAATTGCTTCCCCACATTCTCCAGATCTGGCCCCAGCGAATTTTTCTTGTTCTCATACCTCAAAAGGATGCTCGCAGGGAAAAAGTTTGGCTGTAATGGAGAGGTGATCGCCGAAACTGAGGCCTATTTTGAGGCAAAACCGAAGGAGTACTACCAAAATGGTATCAAAAAATTGGAAGGTCGTTATAATCGTTGTATCGCTCTTGAAGGGAACTATGTTGAATAATAAAAACGAATTTTGACAAAAATGTGTTTTTCTTTGTTAGACCGAGGACTTATCAGCCAACCTGTTATCTCAACTGAAATTCATCAAACTGAAAAGTCGATCTTTCAATATTCAGAAAATGGCAAAAGTCTGCCTTTGGAAAACCCAATATCACATTAAATGTTTTAATGCGATTTAGGTCAGCAAAATCGAAAAATCGACTTGAAATGTCATGGGGATATAGATATTAAAATTTCATACCAGGGATTCAAGAGTTCGATATGGGGGCCATATATAATTATGGACCAATATAGATATATGCATCAGTGGAAATATTTGTTTCGTAACAGAAATACAAATTTCTACGACTCCGGCTGCGACTACGACTTCACAGCCTTGATACTGATATCACATGACTCGAATTTCAACCAGATGGTTCAGGTTTCAAGAAACTATATTTGAAAATTTTTGGGCTATATATGTACTAGATTATCACCCAATATAGTTAAATTTTTGCAGCTATATAATATAGAATGACATCTTATGCTAAATTTTGTCCGGATCGATTGAAAATTTAAGGGGCGTGGAGGCTGTGAAGTTAAATCGGTTGACCTGATTATATGGAGGCTATAACTACAAGTTGTCCGATATGGTGCATATGCAATTTTATGTGAACCAACATTAAGAACAACTAATTGTTCAACGTTTCAATCTGAAACCGCATTTAGTTCGGAAGTTAGCATGCTTACAACAGACTGACGGACGGACACGAACAATGAAAGAACGAGAGCATTTGAGAGCAGTATCTGATGACGTCTAAATATATAATCTGAGGAAATTTCAGCACCATATCGAGGTAATAGACAAAACATACATTTGGAAAATCTAGAAACAATCGAAACGGTGAATAACAACCGCCTAGCGTGCCCCGATGAAGACGAAAATTATCCCATCGGGATTCATAGAGGGATTCAAACGCTACCGTGCTGTAATGTAGTGTGACTTCAGGGTGGTATCACTTCGAATGCGTTTGTCTGACAGCTGATAGATTTATTCCGTTGACAGTTGATTTGATTATTTACAATCTTAAATAGCATTTTTGATCCCTTGCATTCAAAAATAATTTTTTTTGTGATGAAATTCAAATGCATCGTATCCAGAAAGTAGACGAAAAAGGCGGTAACAACACCAGAAATTATCAAGGCATTGATAATTAATAATAATAATAATAACGTGCAAAAGCTCACCGATGCACAAAAATAGTTAGAATGAAAATCCAAAGTGTTGCTTCCTTGCATGAAGTTACCAACTATAGTTTTCTCCGATGAAAAGCCATTCCAAATTGAGAAGTATGTGAACAAATAAAATGATCGGTTTTACATTAGGTTAGGTATAGTGGTATCCCGTTATCGCAGGCTCACTTAGAATATTCAGTGATACCACAGGTGCAAACTTCTCTCTTGTCAATGATGGCTGACCGAATCAATGACAATGGACCTCCTTTTTATTACCGAGCCCGAAACGCGCTTTATATTACGCAGAATACCGCATGGAAGAGCTCATTCACACGCAGAAATGTCACCATAATTATTGAAAGGGGAAAAAACTGTTTTGTAGAAAAAAACTGTTTGGTAGAAACTGGAATTGAATCCATTATTCTTTGCGTGCAAGGTGGGCATAGTAGCCATTGCACCACGTGCGATCCCCTGATCAGGTTTACTTGCCAAAGATGTCAACTGAAAATGTACACCTTCGATTGACCTCCACAATGCAAGCGACGCTGATGATAATAGTATGGTCGATGGTCGTTCCCACTCATATTCTTCGACGGCGAGGTTAAAATAAATACCAAGTAAACCCTATGGGAGTTTTTTTCTAGAGGAAATGCCCATTAGGTTTGTATTAAAATTTTACGAGACCACAATATTACGCTCAAGAAGAAAAGGAACTATGGAACTAGAAGATCGAAAGAACGGGAACTAACAGGTTGGCTGATAAGTCCCCGGTCTAACAAAGAAAAAAACATTTTTTTGTCAAAATTCGTTTTTATTATTCAACATAGTTCCTTTCAAGAGCGATACAACGATTATAACGACCTTCCAATTTTTTGATACCATTTTGGTAGTACTCCTTCGGTTTTGCCTCAAAATAGGCCTAAGTTTCGGCGATCACCTCTTCATTGCAGCCAAATTTTTTCCCTGCGAGCATCCTTTTGAGGTCTGAGAACAAGAAAAAGTCGCTGGGGGCCAGATCTGGAGAATACGGTGGGTGGGGAAGCAATTCGAAGCCCAATTCATGAATTTTTGCCATCGTTCTCAATGACTTGTGGCACGGTGCGTTGTCTTGCTGGAACAACACTTGTTTCTTCTTCATATGGGGCCGTTTTGCCGCGATTTCGACCTTCAAATGCTCCATTAACGCCATATAATAGTCACTGTTGATGGTTTTTCTCTTCTCAAGATAATCGATAAAAATTATTCCATGCGCATCCCAAAAAGAGAGGCCATTACTTTGCCAGCGGACTTTTGAGTCTTTTCACGCTTCGGAGACGGTTCACCGGTCGCTGTCCACTCAGCCGACTGTCGATTGGACTCAGGAGTGTAGTGATGGAGCCATGTTTCATCCATTGTCACATATCGACGGTAAAACTTGGGTGTATTACGAGTTAACAGCTGCAAACACCTCTCAGAATCATCAACACGTTGTTGTTTTTAGACAAATGTGAGCTCTCGCGGCACCCATTTTGCACAGAGCTTCCGCATATCAAAATATTGATGAATGATATGACTAACACGTTCCGTTGATATCTTGAAGGCCTCTGCTGCCTCGATCAACTTCATTTTACGGTCATTCAAAATCATTTTGTGGATTTTTTTTTATGTTTTCGTCGGTAACCACCTCTTTCGGTTGTCCACTGCGTTCACCGTCCTCCGTGCTCATTTCACCACGCTTGAATTTTGCATACCAATCAATTATTGTTGATTTCCCTGGGGCAGAGTCCGGAATCTCATTATCAAGCCAATTTTTTGCTTCCACCGTATTTTTTCCCTTCAGAAAACAGTATTTTATCAAAACACGAAATTCCTTTTTTTCCATTTTTTTCACAATTACAAAAGTTGCTTCACAAAAGACGCTCTATCTCACAAACTAATTGACTTACAGACGTCAAATTTTGACACGAATCATTTGAAGGTTGGTACTATATAAAAATTCAATTAATACTAGCGACGCCATCTATGTGTCATACCGGGGACTTATCAGCCAACCTGTTATGTTATATGGAAAATGTCCTAAAGGCAGTATTGAAGCCCTGGGCGGGCAAATATTTCGGCTGCAGACCATGGACATTTCAACAGGGCCCAGCACCATCGCACTCTGCACGTGTCAACCAAAAATAGTTCAAACAGCGGGTACCTCTTGTCATTTCTACCGCACATTTCTCCGGATGCTAATCACACACAAAAAAAAAATTTTCTGATTCAATCACGAAATTAATTGATCCAATTAATTTTTAGTTGAAATGGCTTCAATCACAGAAATGATAGTATCAATTAAAAAATTAATTGAAGGTCAATTAAAAAGTTAATTGATCCAATTAAAAAATTAATTGATACTATTATTTTTGTGATTGATTTTTGTTTCAATTAAAAAATTTGTTGAATCAATTAAATTTTTAATTGAATATTTTTTAAAACTCAATTAAAATTTTAATTGGAAAAATTTTCGTGAAATTTTTTTTGTGTGCAGTTGGATTTTTTTGGAGAGTAATGTTGGTACTAACACATAGCAAAGTTTCGACCATCTGAAGTCGAAAAGCAGCCAGGAAACAAATGCAGTTCCACTTGCTTGCAGCGTTTTATGGCTATGTCGGCCGTTAGACACAAGGTACCACAAGGTACCGCTTACGAACAAATGTAAACTGTTTCGATATTTCATGTAATATCAGACTTTTTTTGCTTTCGGTCAATAAAATTAAAAAAATATAGCTCTGTTCTTTGCTGCATTACATATGAGCCACCACTGAACAAAAGATAGATTAGATTGTAGAGGAGGACAAGAATTTTTGAATCGAATTGATCAGTAAGGCCGTTAAAGGTCCATTGCGATTCCTCGAGGTAATTTTTCAACTTCTTCTTTCTCGTAAGGTTTCCTTTAAACTCGCTCAAGAACTTCCATTTATCCGTCACCTTTAGAGTTGCTTAAAACATCCAAACAGATGACCTGATGAAGGCGAGTATATTCCTTAAGGGAGCCACCGTGGTGCAATGGTTAGCATGCCCGCCTTGCATACTCAAGGTCGTGGGTTCGATTCCTGCTTCGACCGAACAGGTGAGATAGATTATCCCACCTCAGTAATGCTGGTGACATTTCTGAGGGTTTCAAAGCTTCTCTAAGTGGTTTCACTGTGAAAATGTGGAACGCCGTTCGGACTCGGCTATAAAAAGGTTCCTTGTCATTGAGCTTAACATCGAATCGGGCAGCACTCAATGATAAGAGAGAAGTTCACCAATGTGGTATCACAATGGGTTGAATAGTCTAGGTTAGGTTAAAGTGGCAGCCCGATTAAGTTTCAGGTTCACTTAGACTATTCAGTCCATTGTGATACCACATTTAACTACATGTACCTATTACATACGTATGGGCATTTCTAGTTTTAACCACTGAACCTTCTCTATTATTTTCTTTTGTTGAACCAACCAGATTGTTCCAAAAACATTAACAGACTGCTTAAGTTAACGTTTTCCAGGTCCGCCAGTAATCTAAAGCTATATGCCCCTAAAATTCGCTTACGCCTTACACAAAATGCAGGAGACTCACACAAGGGGTGTTTAATTGATTCCTTTTCCTCCGCATCATGACAGCTCATACAGTAGTCATTATACTTGGCACCAACAGTTTTTGAAAATTCGCCTATCAGGCAGCGACTCATTATAGCAGATATCAGAAGTGTTGTCTGACGTCTTGAGAACACTAGCATATCTAGTGTACGGTTCAAGTTTAAATGAGGCCATATTTGCTTGGTGTCGTTACAACCCTTGTAATTCTTCCATCGAACATTTGCCATCATGACAGCCTTCTCACGCAGTAAGAGCTTGCAGGTAGGCAAAGACTTACCAACAGATTCTAGTTCCCCTGGAATATGTAAGGTAGTTCGTAGCCTTGCTAACTCATCTGCTTCGCAGTTTCCCGGTCTGTTCCTATGGCCAGACCCCCATATTAGGTGAATATTGTACTGCTCAACCATCTCGTTGAGCGATTTGCTGCAGTTGATGGCCGTTTTCGAGTTAAGGAACACAGAGTCCAAGGATTTTATTGCAAGTTGACTGTCTGAGTATATGAAAATGCCAACATTTTTTGGAACATTACTTCTCATCCAATTCGCCACCTCTCTTATTGCTAATATTTCAGCCTGAAAAACACTACAGTGATTAGGTAATCTTTTCGCTATTCGAAATTCCAGACTGAATAGTCTAAGTGAGCCTGATACATCGGTTAGGCTAATCTAACCTAACCTATATTCCTTAAGCAACACTCCCGCAGATCGGTGTGAGCCTGAAGGAAAAATGTGCCCAGTATATTTTTTCTTTTAATGCTGGACACTGGTACAAGAAGTGGTACGAGTCTTGCGTAACTTCTGGGACCAGATACCATCTTCAAATGTCTTCATCTTCTAGCTTTATTCTTTATTCCATATGGTTTCCAAGTGGCCTATGCTCAGTTATAATCATGGTTATCACCGTTATTAGAATTCTAACAAAAACAGAAGGTTATTCTGAATCGATCGATGTATATTTTATGGGGTCCAAAATCATATTGTTTGACAGATAAAAGTTATTATACCCAGACCACTATGTGGTTTAGGATATAATCATATGGATTTATTTCTATTTATGCTAATTGTAATTTTTTATAAGCTACATACTTGTGGCACGTCGAACATCGTAGGCTAAAAACTAGTATTTCCAAATCACAAAAGTCATTCCCAACTTTTCAGAACTCTCTCGTATTTAATAGGCATTGTCTTCTTTTATTTAATCTCGTTTACCATTTTTATTACTTCATGATATCGATTTTGATTTTTATTACCATTCATGTTACTGATGCTATTGCCTTTAAGCCTATGTGCCTTCCCAAGTATTGCAAGTTTTATTTACCATAATGATTAAGGCCTAAACTAAGACCATAAACTCTGGAAATTGTTTTGACACAAAAGATATTTTCAATCTAATGAAGTTTGACTGGGACATGAATTATCATTGATGATGATGATGATAATGGAGACTTTCCATGCTAAAAAAACGGGCTTATAAAAATGATTAAAGATTAAATAGTTTATGGATTTTTTTTGTATTTCAACATAAATGTAGTAATTAACTAATTTTTATGGAAATAAAATTGGCGTCTTTAAAAAAAAAGTTTAATTTTTTTGGATATTTGTATAGAGTACAAATATGTACAATTATGGAAACAACGTTACATAGAAACTACATGGTCCAATATTTTCAATGATATTTAATGGGTGGGAAGGACGTATATTGACGTTATCGAAATATTTGTAGGGGCTATCATAATATAGAAATTTTGAGTTGATCGTAGGATCGCACCAAAAAGGATTTTGAAAGATTTACCTCTGCACTATCTAAAATAATCTTCATTTTTGAAAGCTACAATAGTAGGGCTGAGCACATTTTCCAGATCATGTTAGTAAATAGTCAATCATCGAAAATCTTATGATCTCAAATGTAAGGTTTTTTGTCCAATCATATCGACTCAAAATCAATCTCTAAATAGTTTTTCTGACACCAAAATTGTTGTTTCTGTATTTTACTCTCATATTTCTGAGGAATTTACTAGACATGTTTTATCCTCCACTTCAAAGTGATATAGTTGCCATCGTCTCAGCAATTTATCAATTTCATGCCTTTTTAGGAGTTTGTCTGTTTTTTTTTTTTTTGCTATTGATTGGTGCAATCACTAAATTCAGTTGTTTTGGCTATGCATGCTTAAGGACCTATGACCAATATTGATTTCGGTCCCATAGCCACAGAATCAACAACATCGGCAATTAATTGAGATAAATTCCATTTAAAATACCACAAATTCTTAAGCGTTTTATGCAACAACTTTAGAGTAACCTTCTCTTCTTAGGTTCTAGAGTAGCTACAACAGCATCTTAAAAGAATTCATTGAACATACACAAAAAATTGCTAAATAACCACAAGGAAACATAAACCTAAATAACGTGTTGACTTTATGTTTAACCACATAAAAGTCCAACGCGAAAACCTCCATCCACAGAAAGAGCAAAAAATATACTTAAGAGTTAACCATAAAGTCAACAACAGCAAACATTATTATAAAAATTTACAACATTGTTGTTGGTTGGTGTTAACGACAGTGGGCTACGACGAAAAAATATTGTCAACATTGTCCTATAGATCCTATAGCAAAGAAATTTTGACAAAATTTCCTCTAGCACAAAGAAATATTGACAAAATTTCCTATATCAACGAAATTTTGACAAAATTTCCTCTAGCACAAAGAAATATTGACAAAATTTCCTATATCAACGAAATTTTCACAAAATTTCCTATAGCCAAGAAATCTTGACAAAATTTTCTGTAGCCAAGAAATTTTGACAAAATTTCATATGTGACAAAAAAATTTGACTAAATTTATTTTATTAAGCAAAGAAATTTTCACAAGATTTTCTACAGACCTATTTTGACTAATTTTCTTATAGCAAAGAAATTCTGACAAAAATTTGACAAAATTTCATATGTGACAAAAAAAAATTTGACTAAATTTATTTTATTAAGCAAAGAA
This sequence comes from Haematobia irritans, assembly GCF_050003625.1. Classification (NCBI taxonomy): domain Eukaryota; kingdom Metazoa; phylum Arthropoda; class Insecta; order Diptera; family Muscidae; genus Haematobia; species Haematobia irritans. The sequence goes on along the minus strand of NC_134397.1, from coordinate 208,085,488 downwards.
ATTTTCACAAGATTTCCTACAGATATATTTTGACTAATTTTATCATAGCAACGAAATTCTGACAAAATTTCTTTAGCAATGAAATTTTGACAAATTTCCCTTTAGCAATGAAATTTTGACCAAATTTCTATAGCAGAGAAATTTTGGCAACATTTCATAGAGCAAAGAAATTATCACAAAATTTCCTATAGGAATGGAATTTTGACAATTTTTTTCTATATAATTGACATTTTGACTAAAATCGCATATACCTGGCTAAAGGAAATTTTTACAAACTTACCTAGAAATTTGTAAAAATTTCGCTCAAACGAAATTTTGACAAAATTTTCTATAGAAATTAAATTTTGACAAGATTTGTTTGCTATAGGAAATTTTGTTAATATCTTATTGCATATGACATTTTGTCAAAATTTCTATTCTATAGAAAATTTCCAATACCAAAGACATTTTGACAAAATTCCCTATAGCAAAGAAATGTTGACAAAATTTCCAATAGGAACGAAATTTTGACAAAACTTCCTATAGCAACGAAATTTTGACAAAATCCCTATAGCAAAGAAATTTTGAAAAAATTTCCACTAGCAAAGAAATTTTTACAAAATTTTCTCCATCAAATAAATTTTGACAAAATTTCCTATAGCAAATAAATTTTGACAAAAATTTTCTATAGCCACGAAATTTTGACAAAATTTTCTATAGCCAAGAAATATTGACAAAATTTCCTATAGAAATTAAATTTTGACAAAATTTTCTATAGAAATGAAATTTTGACAAAATTCCTATAAAAAAGAAATTTTTACAAAATTTTCTTTGGCAAATAAATTTTGACAAAATTTCCTTTAGCAATGAAATTTTGACAACATTTTTTTATAGCCAAGAAATTTTGCAAAATTCTCTATAGCAAAGAAATTTTGACAAAATTTCCTCTGGCAAAGAAATTTTTAAAAAAATTTTCTATACCAACTAAATTTTGACAAAATTTAACTATAGCAAAGAAATTTTGACAAAATTTCCTATAGAAATGAAATTTTAACAAAATTTCCTATAGAAATGAAACTTTGACTAAATTTCTTATAACAAAGAAATTTTGATAACATTTTTATAAGATTTCCGATGAAAAAGAAATTTTGACAAAATTTCCTATAGAAATGACATTTTGGTAAAATTTTTGATAAAATTTCCTTTAGCCATGAAAGTTTGACAAAATTTCCTATAGCAAAGAAATGTTGACAAAATTTCCTATAGAAAACAAATTTTGACTAAATTTCCCCTAGCAACGAAATTTGTACAAAATTTTCTACAGCAAAGAAATTTTGACAAAATTTTCTATAGCCACGAAATTATGACAAAATTTCCTATAGAAATGAAATTTTGACAAAATTTTCTATAGAAATGAAATTTTGACAAAATTTCCTATTGCAAACAATTTTTGATAAAATTTCCTATGGAAAACAAATTTTGACAAAATTTCCTCTGGCAAAGAAATTTTTACAAAATTTTCTATAGCAAGTAAATTTTGACAAAATTTCCTATAGCAAAGCAATTTTGACAAGATTTTCTATAGCCAAGAAATTGTGACAAAATTTCCTATAGAAATGAAATTTTGACAAAGTTTTCTATAGAAATGAAATTTTGACAAAATCTTCTATAGAAATGAAATTTTGACAAAATTTTCTATAGAAATGAAGTTTTCACTAAAGAAATTTTGACAAAATTTTCTATAGCCAAGAAATTGTGACAAAATTTCCTATAGAAATGAAATTTTGACAAAATTTTCTATAGAAATGAAATTTTGACAAAATTTTCTATAGAAATGCAGTTTTGGCAAAATTTCCTATAGCAAACAAATTTTGACAAAATTTTCTGTAACAAAGAAATTTTTACAAAATTTTCTATGGCAAATAACTTTTGACAAAATTTCCTTTAGCAATGCAATTTTGACAAACTTTTTTTATACCCAAGAAATTTTGACAAAATTCCCTATAGCAAAGAAATTTTGACAAAATTTCCTCTAGCAAAAACATTTTTATAAAATTTTCTATATCAAATAAATTTTGACAAAATTTTACAATAGCGAAGAAATTTTTACAAAATATCATATAGAAATGAAATTTTGATAAAATTTTCTATAGAAATTAAATTTTTGAAAAATTTCTTATAGCTACGAAATTTTGATAAAATTTTCTATAGCCAAGAAATTTTTACAAAATTTCCGATGGGAAAGAAATTTTTACAAAATGTCCTATAGAAATGAAATTTTGGTAAAATTTTTGATAAAATTTCCTTAAGTCATGAAATTTTGACAAAATTTTCTATGGCAAATAAGTTTTGACAAAACTTCCAATAGGAACGAAATTTCCTCTTGCAAAGAAATTTTTACAAAATTTTCTCTAGAAAACAAATTTTGACAAAATTTCCTCCAGCAAAATTTTCTGTAGCCAAGAAATTGTGACAAAATTTCCTATAGAAATGAAATTTTGACAAAATTTTTTTAGAGAAATGAAATTTTGATAAAATTTTCTATAGAAATTAAGTCTTGACAAAATTTCCTATAACAAAAAATTTTGACAAAATCTCCTCTAGCAAAATTTCCTATAGCAAAGAAATTTTAACAAAATTTCCTATAGCAAACACATTTTGACAAAATTTCCTATAACATTGAAATTTTGACAAAATTTTCTATAGAAATGAAATTTTGACAAAATTTTCTATAGAAATTAAGTCTTGACAAAATTTCCTATAACAAAGAAATTTTGACAAAATTTCCTATAGAAATGAAATTTTGGTAAAATTTTTTATAGAATTTCCTTTAGCCATGAAATTTTGAAAACAATTTTCTATAGCCAAGAAATTGTGACAAAATTGCCTATAGAAATGAAATTTTGACAAAATTTTCTATCAAAATGAAATTTTGGCAAAATTTCCTATACCAATAAATTTTTGATAAAATTCCTTTAGCCATGCAATTTTGACAAAATTTCCTATACAAAGAAATTTTGATAAAATTTCATAGAACAAAGAAAGTTTGACAAAATTTCTTATAGCAATGAATTTTTGACAAAATTTCATATGACAATGACATTTGGCAAAATGTCATATAGCAAAAAAAATGTTGACAAAACTTTCTATTGCAAAAAAATTTTGACAAAATTTCTTGTAGCAAAGAAATTTTGATAACATTTTCTATGCCAATGAATTTTGAAAAAAAAAAATCCTGTAGCAGAGAATTTTTCCACAAAATTTCCAATAGCAAAGAAATTTTGATAAAATTACCTCTAGCAATGAAATTTTGACAACATTTTCTATAGAAATGAAGTTTTGAGAAAATTTCCGTAGCAAGGAAATTTTGACAAAATTTCCTATAACAAAGAACTTTTGACTAAATTTCCAATAGGAACGAAATTTTGACAACATTTTTTTATAGCACAGAAATTTTGGCAAAATTTCCTATAGAAAACAAATTTTGACAAAATTTCCTCTAGCAAAGAAATGTTTACAAAATTTTCTATAGCAAAGAAATTTTTACAAAATTTTCTATAACAAATAAATGTTGACAAAATTTCCTATAGCAAAGAAATTTTGACAACATTTTTTATAGCGGCTAAAATCGAACTTAATACCCACCTTAATGAGCCATAAAGTTATTTTATTAAATTCTCTCTAAACAGCAATTTACTTCCTTCGACTTTCTGCAGAAATTTGTGAAAGGAAACAAAGAAACAAAATTTTCTATAACAAATAAATGTTGACAAAATTTCCTATAGCAAAGAAATTTTGACAAAATTTTTTAAAGCCAAGAAATTGTGACAAAATTTCTTATAGCAAAGAAATTTTGATAAAATTTGATATAGCCAAGAAATTTTGACAAAATAGAATAGAAAAGAAATTTTGACAAAATTTCTTATAGAAATGAAATTTTGGCAAAATTTCCTATGCCAATAAATTTTTGATAAAATTTCCTTTAGCCATGCAATTGTGACAAAATTTCCTATAGCAAAGAAATTTTGATAAAATTTCATAGATCAAAGAAATTTTGACAAAATTTCTTATAGCAATGAATTTTTGACAAAATTTCATATCACAATGAAATTTGGCAAAATGTCATATAGCAAAGAAATTTTGACAAAACTTTCTATTGCAAAAAAATTTTGACAAAATTTCTTGTAGCATAGAAATTTTGATAACATTTGCTATGCTAATGAATTTTGAAAAAATTTCCTGTAGCAGAGAATTTTTCACAAAATTTCCAATACCAAAGAAATTTTGATAAAATTTTCTATAGCCAAGAAATTTTGACAAAATTTTCTATAAAAATGAAGTTTTGACAAAATTTCTTATAGGAAAGAAATTTTGATAAAATTTTCTATAACCAAGAAATTTTGACAAAATTTCCTATAACAACCAAATTTTGACAAAATTTCCTATAGCAACTAAATTTTGACAAAATTTTCTATAGCCAAGAATTTGTCACAAAATTTCTTATAGCAAAGAAATTTTGATAAAATTGTCTATAGCCAAGAAATTTTGATAAAATTTTCTATAGCCAAGAAATTTTGACAAAACATTCTATTGCAAAAACTTTTGACAAAATTTCTTGTAGCAAAGAAATTTTGATAACATTTGCTATGCCAATGAATTTTGAAAAAATTTCCTGTTGCAGAGAATTTTTCACAAAATTTCCAATACCAAAGAAATTTTGATAAAATTTTCTATAGCTAAGAAATTTTGACAAAATTTTCTATAAAAATGAAGTTTTGACAAAATTTCTTATAGCAAAGAAATTTTGATAAAATTTTCTATAGCCAAGAAATTTTGACAAAATTTCCTATAACAAACAAATTTTGACAAAATTTCCTATAGCAACTAAATTTTGACAAAATTTTCTATAGCCAAGAATTTGTCACAAAATTTCCTATAGAGATGAAATTTTGGGAAAATTTTCTATAGAAGTGAAATTTTGGCAAAATTTCTTATAGCAAAGAAATTTTGATAAAATTGTGTATCGCCAAGAAATGTTGATAAAATTTTCTATAGCCAAGAAATTTTGACAAAACATTCTATCGCAAAAAATTTTGACAAAGTTTCTTGTAGCAAAGAAATTTTGATAACATTTGCTATGCCAATGAATTTTGAAAAAAATTCCTTTTGCAGAGAATTTTTCACAAAGTTTCCAATAGCAAAGAAATTTTGATAAAATTTCCTATAGAAATGAAATTTTGAAAAACTTTCGTATAACAATTAAATATTGACAACATTTCCTATTACAAAGAAATTTTGACAAAATTTCTTCTGGAAGCACCATATGTTCACTGTATGTTTTTCTTTTGCAATGCGAAGTAAAAGCAATAGCTACAGCATCATTTAAGCCCATCCTTGAGAAAAAGTGTAAGAAAAAAATCTATGGAAAATGCAACAAAAACACAAAAAAAAGTACACAATTGGTATAAACAAGTAACGATCGTGCCATGATAAAATAATTGAGTATACACACTCATTATATGACCATTGGGGTTTGTAACGATACAACTTGCTCGTCCATACAGCTCTTAATCGGGAAGTTGTAAGATGTGTAAGTTAGCAAGCAGTAACGACATCTGCAGCAGCAACAACAATCATTAAAGATGCATTGTTCGTTGGTTGGCCAACACCAGAGACTCACTTCAAAAAGAAATGCCTTACTTAGGTCGAAAGGGGCAGCTGTTAATGTGCGCAGACTGTTACCAAAAAAAAAATAAATGAAGAAAAATTTTACAACAATCGCTTGCAAGTTTATCGATTACAATTGCTGCAAAAAAAGATGTCTATAACCATTGAATATAACCATTGAATTGAATGCTGCCATACACAGAAAAAAAATATTATTTTATGTTAGTAAGGAAAGTAAATTAGTAGTTAAACAAATTTTCATTTCATTGTGATTCCATCTCTATTAGAATCCTAAATAAAAAGATGGATTCACAAAAGTTGATATTAACAGTGTTGATACGGGAAAAAACTTACACGGTAAAAATAATGTATTTTTATTCGCATTTTTCGGTCAGGATGGACGTTCGTTTTTTGATTTTGTAATTCAGCATTAATGTAGAAAAAAATATAAGTTCCTTTTAAACAGACCGTCTAGCTTCACTATTTGTGTGAAGGACTCATCTATTTTAGTGGAAAACAACAGGAACAATGTTTGTAGCTTATGAAGAAACATAACCAACTGTAAAATACAAATGTTCTCATTTCATTTGTGTCTACGTTTGTAATTTTAGAATCACATTTTTGACCGTGTAATAAATGGGCTCAAAATGATTCATAGGTGTCGCGTGAAGCTTCCAGTAATTTTGAGTGCTTGCGCAAATGGCTTTAATAACCTTTTGTGGCGTTGCCAATTGAATTATACAATTTTTTCTTTCCAAACACAGCAACTCACAGTGGAGTGGGAAAACTCGTAAAACAAACCAAGTTATACAATTTTGCAAAGAAAGTTATGATTTTTTCTGCTTTTATAGATTTATTTTCGATTTTAGCGGCTAAACTCGAACTTATGTTAGTACCCACCTTAGTAAGCCAAAAAGTGATTTAATTAAATTCTCTCTAAACAGCAGTTCACTTCCTTCGAGTTTCTGCAGAAATTTGTGAAAAGTTACTTATGAGAGAGTACCGACCGTCACGTTTACAGCATCTTCGAGTGGTTCATAATAATTGTGGCTTGGAGTCTCCAATTGAAATAAATCTATTTTTAAGTTGTCTAACTCGTCAATAATTTTATGAAGATTCCTGAGAATTGAAACTACTTGCATAGCATTCGCTGCCTAACTGAAGGGACTGAAGTATTTTGAGTTTGCGACTTTTTCTACATTTACGACGCGTTTACGACATTCCGACAGTCGCAAACCTAAAAAAGTTTGATATTCAAATTCATTGGTATAGAACCTCTGGAAATCAACTCTGTGGATCGGTTTATATAGATGCTGTATACAATAATGGACCGATATGGGTTATCACGTACAATATTTCAACCAGATCGGACGAAATTTGCTCTTTCAAGAGTCTCCAGAAGTCAAATCTGGGGGTCGCTTTATATCGGGGATGTATGTTATATAATTATTGATCGATATGGACCAATTTTTCAATGGTTATTAGGGGACATAAAATAACACCATTTACCAAATTTAGAGATGTAAATTTCGATTTCTAGGAGCCCAAGAAGTCTAATCGGTTCATATGGGGGTTTTTACCAACACATGGGTCGACACAAACCATATTTGGCACACAAATTTGTAGGTCCTGCAAGACCTCTACATTTTGAATTTCGAGCAAATCAGGTAAAAATTGAGATGTCTAGATGCTCAAGATCTCAAATGGGCGGCCATATTAAAACCTGGACCGATATAGCCCTTCTTCAAGCTTGACCTGCCTGCAAACAAAAGTCGAGTCTGTGAAAAATTTTAGCATGGTAGGTTCAGTATTGAAAGTTGTAGCATGATTGCAAGAAATAGACAGTCAGCCAAACAGACGGACGCAAACCGCAAATCAAATCTGGGGATGGGCTTATATGGGGGTAAATAGATTTAATTCTGGGCCGATATGAAGCAATTTTTGCATGGTTGTGAGAACATAGTTTTGGGCGCCCACGAACAGATGTAAAGAAACTTTATTTAACAGTAACGTAACACTATTATAAAAAGTGCAACTTTTGGAAACGGAATGTTATTTTACATATATTCAAAAATGTTCTCCAGATTTCGAAAAGATGTCCAGTTAAAATTTTAATTGAGTTTTAAAAAATATTCAATTAAAAATTTAATTGATTCAACATATTTTTTAATTGAAACAAAAACCAATCACAAAAATTAATAGTATTAATTATTTTTATACCCTCCACCATAGGATGGGGGTATATTAACTTTGTCATTCCGTTTGTAACACATCGAAATATTGCTCTAAGACCCCATAAAGTATATATATTCTGGGTTGTGGTGAAATTCTGAGTCGATCTGAGCATGTCCGTCCGTCCGTCCGTCTGTTGAAATCACGCTAACTTCCGAACGAAACAAGTTATCGACTTGAAACTTGGCACAAGTAGTTTTTATTGATGTAGGTCGGATGGTATTGCAAATGGGCCATATCGGTCCACATTTACGTATAGCCCCCATATAAACGGACCCCCAAATTTGGCTTGCGATTGCTCTAAGAGAAGCAAATTTCATCCGATCCGGCTGAAATTTGGTACATGGTGTTAGTATATGTTAGGTTAGGTTAGGTTATGTGGCAGCCTGATGTATCAGGCTCACTTAGACTATTCAGTCCATTGTGATACCACAGTGGTGAACTTCTCTCTTATCACTGAGTGCTGCCCGATTCCTTGTTAAACTCAATGACAAGGGACCTCCTTTTTATAGCCGAGTCCGAACGGCGTTCCACATTCCAGTGAAACCACTTAGAGAAGCTTTGAAACCCTCAGAAATGTCACCAGCATTACTGAGGTGGGATAATCCACCGCTGAAAAACTTTTTGGTGTTCGGTCGTAGCAGGAATCGAACCCACGACCTTGTGTATGCAAGGCGGGCATGCTAACCATTGCACCACGGTGGCTCCCCATGGTGTTAGTATATGGTCTCTAACAACAATGCCAAAATTGGTCCATATCGGTCCACTTTAACGTATAGCCCCCATATAAACGGACCCCCAAATTTGGCTTGCGATTGCTCTAAGAGAAGCAAATTTCATCCGATCCGCCTGAAATTTGGTACATGATATTAGTATATGGTCTCTAACAAACATGCAAAAATTGGTCCATATCGGTCCATAATTATATATAGCCCCCATATAAACCGATCCCCCGATTTGGCTTGCGGAGCCTCTAAGAGAAGCAAATTTCATCCGATCCGGCTGAAATTTGTTACATGGTGTTGGTATATTTTCTCCAATGACCATGCAAAAATTGGTCCACATCGATCCATAAGTATATATAGCCCCCATATAAGCCGATCCCCAGATTTGACCTCCGGAACCTCTTAGAGGAGCAAAATTCATCCGATCCGGTTGAAATTTGGTACGTGGTGTTAGTATATGGTATCTAACAACCATGCAAGAATTGGTCCATATCGGTCCTTAATTATATATAGCCCCCATATAAATCGATCCCCAGATTTGTCCTCCGGAGCCTCTTGGAGGAGCAAAATTCATCCGATCCGGTTGAAATTTGGAACATGGTGTTAGAATGTGTTCTCAAACAGACACGCACGAATTGGTCCCTATCGGCCCATAATTATATATAGCCCCCATATAAACCGTTCCCCAGATTTGATCTCCGGAGTCTCTTGGAGGAGCAAAATTCATCCGATCCGGTTGAAATTTGCAACGTGTTAGTATAAGGCCGCTAATAACCATGCCAAAATTGGTTCATATCGGTCTATAGTTATATATGGTCGATCCCCAATCACACAAAAATTGGTCCATATCGGTTCATAATCATGGTTGCCACTTGAGCCAAAAATAATCTACCAAGATTTTATTTTTATAGAAAACATTGTCAAAATGTTATTTCTATAGAAAGTTTTGTCAAAATTTTATTTCTATAGAAAATTTTGTAAAAATTTTACTTCTATAGAAAATGTTGTCAAAATTTTATTTCTATAGAAACTTTAAACTTAATTATATACGTATTTAATCGGCCTTTTTTAGTTTAATATATACCGCGTATGGACTATGTGGTATATATTACGGTGTTCGGAAGTTTTAAGATACCCTGCCATCGGCTTCAGTAGAAGTTTCTACGCAATCCATGGCACAAATAGTTGTGCCGAAAATGGTGCCTATCGGTCCATGTTTTGGTGTAGCCCACATATCAGCCAATCTCCCGATTTTACTTCTTGGGCTTCTAGAAACCATAGCTTTTATCCAATTTGCCTGTCCGGCCGAACTTAAGTCCGTATATACTTGTTATACCCTGCGGCACACTGTGGAACAGGGTATTATAAGTTAGTGCATATGTTTGTAACACCCAGAAGGAGACGAGATAGACACATGGTGTCTTTGGCAATAATGCTCAGGGTGGGTCCCTGAGTCGATATAACCATGTCCGTCTGTCATTTTTGTGATCAAAGTCTAGGTCGCAATTTAAGTCCAATCGCCTTCAAATTTGGCACATGTTCCCAATTTGGGTCAGAATAGAACCCTATTGATTTTGGAAGAAATCGGTTCAGATTTAGATATAGCTCCCATATATATCTTTCGCCCGATATGGACTAATATGGTCCTAAAAGCCAGAGTTTTGGCCAAATTTGGTTGAAATTTTGCACAGGGAGTAGATTTAGCATTGTAGCTATGCGTGCAAAATTTGGTTGGAATCGATTCAGATTTAGATATAGCTCCCATATATATCTTTCGCCCGATATGCACTTATATGGACCCAGAAGCCAGAGTTTTATCCCGATTAGCTTTTCAGAGTTTTATTTCGATTAGCGGTTCAGATTTAGATATAGCTTCCATATATATTTTTCGCCCGATATGGACTTATATGGCCCCAGAAGCCAGAGTTTTTGGAGTTTGAAATTTTGCTCTAGGAGTACAATTAGTAATATAGTCATGTGTGCTAAATTTGATTGAAATCGGTTCAGATTTAGATATAGCTCCCATATATATGTTTTTTTTCTGATTTCGACAAAAATGGCCAAAATACCAACATTTTCCTTGTTTTTTACTAAAATTGTATTCCACCTTAGTGCATTAGCCAACTTAAATTTTGAATCTATACATTTTGTAGAAGTCTATCAAATTCTGTCCAGATCGAGTGATATTTAAATGTATGTATTTGGGTCAAACCTTTCTATATAGCCCCCAACACATTTGACGGATGTGCTATGGTATCGAAAATGTAGATCTACAAAGTGGGGCAGGGTATAATATAGTCGCCCGACTTTAGACTTTCCTTACTTGTTTTTACCAATTAAAGGAATCTTATAATTATACCCTCCATCATAGGATGGGGGTATATTAACTTTGTCATTCCGTTTGTAACACATCGAAATATTGCTCTAAGACCCCATAAAGTATATATATTCTGGGTCGTGGTGAAATTCTGAGTCGATTTGAGCATGTCCGTCCGTCCGTCCGTCTGTTGAAATCACGCTAACTTCCGAACGAAACAAGCTATCGACTTGAAACTTGGCACAAGTAGTTGTTATCGATGTAGGTCGGATGGTATTGAAAATGGGCCATATCGGTCCACTTTTACGTATAGCCCCCATATAAAGGGACCCTCAGATTTGGCTTGTGGAGCCTCTAACAGAAGCATATTTCATCTGATCCTGCTGAAATTTGGTACATGGTGTTGGTATATGGTCCCTAACAACCATGCAAAAATTGGTCCACATCGGTCCATAATTATATATAGCCCCCATATAAACCGATCCCCAGATTTGGTTTGCGGAGCCTACAAGAGAAGCAAATTTCATCCGATCCGGCTGAAATTTGGTACTTGGTGTTAGTATATGGTCTCTAATAACCATGCCAAAATTGGTCCACATCGGTCCATAATTACATATAGCCCCCATATAAACCGATCCCCAGATTTGGCTTGCGGAGCCTCAAAGAGAAGAAAATTTCATCCGATCCGGCTGAAATTTGGTACATGATGTTAGTATATGGTCTCTAACAACCATGCAAAAATTTGTCCATATCGGTCTTTAATTATATATAGCCCCCATATAAACCGATCCCCAGATTTGGCTTGTGGAGCCTCTAAGAGAAGCATATTTCATCAGATCCGGCTGAAATTTGGTACATGGTGTTGGTATATGGTCTCTAATAACCATGCAAAAATTGGTCCACATTGGTCCATAATTATATATAGCGCCCATATAAACCGATCCCCAGATTTGAGTTCCGGATCCTCACAGAGGAGCAAATTTCATCCGATCCGCCTGAAATTTGGTACATGATATTGGTATATGGTCTCTAAAGACCATGCAAAAATTGGTCCACATCGGTTCATAATTATATATAGCCTATATGGGGGCTATATATAAAACCGATCCCCAGATTTGGCTTGCGAAGTCTCCAAGAGAAGCAAATTTCACCCAATCCGGTTGTAATTTTGAACATGGTGTTAGTATATGATCTTTAACAAGCGTGCCAGAATTGGTCCATATCGGTCCATAATTATATATAGCCCCCATATAAAACGTTCTCCAGATTTGACCTCCGGAGCCTCGTGGAGGAGCAAAATTCATCCGATCCGGTTCAAATTAGGAACGTGGTGTTAGTATATGGTCGCTAACAACCATACCAAAATTCGTCCAATCACACAAAAATTGGTTCATAATGGTTGCCACTAAAGCCAAAAATAGTCTACCAAAATTTTATTTCTATAGAAAATTTTGTCAAAATTTTATTTCTATAGAAAATTTTGTCAAAATTTTATTTCTAGAGAAAAGTTTGATAAAGTTTTATTCCGTTCATAATAAAATTTTCATCATTGTCAAAATTTTATTTCTATAGAATATTTTATTCAAATTTTATTCGGTTCATAACCATGGATGCCACTCGAGCCAAAAATAATCTACCAAGATTTTATTTCTATAGAAAATTTTGTCAAAAGTTTATTTCTATAGAAAATTTTGTCAAAATTTTATGTCTACTTTGTCAAACTGAATTATATACGTATTGGATCGATCTTTTTTGATTTAATATATACCACGTATGAACTTACATACATTTTAGAAGATGGTGTTAGAAGGCTTTAAGAGACCTTGCCATCGGCAAGCGTTACCGCAACTTAAGTAATTCGATTGTGGATGACAGTGTTTAGAAGCAGTTTATACGCAATCCATGATGGAGGGTACATAAGCTTCGGCCTGGCCGAACTTACGGCCGTATATACTTGTTTTTTATGATTTTTAACGCTAGTCTGAAACGATTGACCTCAAATATACGCAATTTCTCTAGAATGCATTTAGCATTATTTTCGACAAAATTTTAATAATTTTTATCAATTTATAAATTATTCTGCTTTTAACTTATTTGAAATATGCAAAAAGCGAGTTACAAAATATTGAATTAAAAGAACTTCCTGTGTAGTTAGAATAAAGAAAATCTTGGAGAAGACATTTTTGGAGGTTCTTTTAAAGTTGTGCCTTTAGGCCAACTTCCAAAGTTTTTGGTGGGAGGCTAAATAAGCTTCGATCCACTTAAACACATGATCATTATTCTTTCTAAATATTTTTCAATTGGCTTACTAAATGGTGTTAATATAATCCTCTCTTTACTACATTACAAGTGTCTGAATTGCTAAACAAAGGAATTTGTCCTTAATTTCAAAGGGAAATTTGCCAAAAAAGTCATATTAAAATTACACTTCTCTGTTATCAAGGCCAAAGGGTAAAGTTGAGTGCATGCAAACAACTATTCGCAACAATCATAATTCTATTTGTACACCAACTAACAACTACAAAAGCCACTTGCCCATTACACCGAAGAAGGAACAATTCCCCCATCAACCCAATTCGTGCTATTCGTGGAGTTGTTGATGGTGTAAACGAAAAATGAAAAATGCTAAATTGAAGTTATAAAGTCATTTCCCGCTAACATCGTCATCACCCAAAAGTTGCCAACGAACCATAGAATTATGATGGTGGTGCACAAACAAAGTGCATGGAAATAACGAACTTCTCAAGTGAAAATCGCCTGAACTATGTGTGTACTTCAAAATATTTACAACAGCATTACATAAAATTGAAGGGAAAAAATGACATTGCCAAAAAAAAAACTGGAATTCATAAACAAGGGGTATTACATCGAGCTCAGCGCGAGGATATGGGAATTCGAACAATGAGAGACTCTAACTCACAAAAAAAGCAAAAAACGAACATAATTTAGTGAAGTTTTTTTTTTTTTTTTAATTTTTGTTTTAACTTCTTGAATACATTTATGCATAACTAAAGAATTGAGGGGAAGAATTTATTCATATTATAATGGCTTCGTTGAGCTATGAGTTAGCATGACCTGTCAGTTTTGATGAAATTCTGAATGGAAGAATGATATTTCGAATTAAATTAAGGTTATGGGAAGTTGTGAAAAGACATATTCTTATAGAATGAAAATAAAACAAGAGCACTGTAAAAAACATTGTAGTAAATACAAAGATTTCTTTTTCTTGAAATATGAATTCAAGTTTTTCTCCGTGAATAAAAGTCGATAAATTATTCATTGGAGCAGCCTTGTCCTTTGAGTTAGGAAATTCGAATTAAAAATTTGTATCTTTATATTAAAGAAATTTTTTTAGAAATAGAAAAATTCTATTGAAGGATTGTAGTTATATGACAAAAGGTCATATAACTACGTATATTGCCGTAACTGTCCATATGAATATTGCAGAAAAACAAAACAAATGAAATAGTCTGTATAATCTTGATAATTTGGACTTTTAAACTGATCCGATCTTAAAAAGTAAATGATTTCATCACTTAGCTCTACAGTTACTTTTGAATCCGTCTAAGAATGAATAAGCATGAATCCAAAATTGTAAGCAAAAATTAAAAATTGCAATGAATTTTATCCAAGTTTGATACCCTGCGCCACACTGTGGAACATGGGTATTATAAGTTAGTGCATATGTTTGCAACACCCAGAAGGAGACGAGATAGACACATGGTGTCTTTGGCAATAATGCTCAGGGTGGGTCCCTGGGTCGATCTAGCCATGTCCGTCCGTCTGTCTGTAAACACATTTTTGTGATCAAAGTCTAGGTCGCAGTTTAAGTCCAATCGCCTTCAAATTTGGCACATGTTCCTAATTTGGGTCATAATAGAACCCTATTGATTTTGGAAGAAATCGGTTCAGATTTAGATATAACTCCCATATATATCTTTCGCCCGATATGCATTAATATGGACCCAGCAGCTAGAGTTTTATACCGATTTGCATAGTCAAGTGTGTAAAATTTGATTGAAATCGGTTCAGATTTAGATATAGCTCCCATATATATCTTTCGCCCGATATGGACTTATATGGCCCCCAGAAGCAGAGAATGAAGCCGACCATTTTTTGCCGGCGGCGGCTGACACTAATTTTTGCCTCCGGCGGCGGCGGCTTGCCGGCTAAGCCGATATAAATTCGTCTATTCGGCGGCGGACAATTATCCATTATAAAATAGATTTGAAGTAATCCGAATGGTAATGAGATTAGTTGTGCAACCAAACTTACAATCAAATTTTCATTTCATTTACATTTTCTGAGCTAAATGGTTGCAAATCTATTATAAAACAAGTAAGGAAAGTCTAAAGTCGGGCGGGGCCGACTATATTATACCCTGCACCACTTTGTAGATCTAAATTTTCGATACCATATCACATCCTATATATAAAGGTTTGTCCCAAATACATACATTTAAATATCACTCAATCTGGACAGAATTTGATAGACTTCTACAAATCTATAGACTCAAAATTTAAGTCGGCTAATGCACTAGGGTGGAACACAGGTTAGGTTAGGTGGCAGCCTGATGTATCAGGCTCACTTAGACTCTTCAGTCCATTGTGATACCACATTGGTGAACTTCTCTCTTATCACTGACACGTTGCAGTGAAACCACTTAGAGAAGCTTTGAAACCCTCAGAAATGTCACCAGCATTACTGAGGTGGGATAATCCACCGCTGAAAAACTTTTTGGTGTTCGGTCGAAGCAGGAATCTAACCCACGACCATGTGTATGCAAGGCGGGCATGCTAACCATTGCACCACGGTGGCACGGTGGAACACAATGTTAGTAAAAAAATATGGGAAACCTTTAAATCTGAAGCAATTTTAAGGAAGCTTCGAAAAAGTTTATTTATGATTTATCGCTCGATATATATGTATTAGAAGTTTAGGAAAATTAGAGTCATTTTTACAAATTTTCGACTAAGCAGTGACGATTTTACAACGAAAATGTTGGTATTTTAACCATTTTTGTCGAAATCAGAAAAACATATATGTGGGAGCTATATCTAAATCTGAACCGATTTCAACCAAATGTAGCACGCATAGCAACAATGCTAATTCTACTTCCTGCGCAAAATTTCAACTAAATCGGAGTTAAAAATTGGCCTCTGTGGTCATATGAGTGTAAATCTGGCGAAAGCTATATATGGGAGATATATCCAAATCTGAACCGATTTCAATCAAATTTGGCACGCATATTTGCAATGCTAATTCTACTCCCTGTGCAAAATTTCAATTAAATCGGAGTAAAAGATTGGCCACTGTGGTCATATGAGTGTAAATCGGGCGAACGATATATATGGGAGCTATATCTAAATCGGAACCCATTTCAATAAAAATTGGCACACTTGACTATAATACTAATTGTTCTTCTGGTGCAAAATTTTAAGCAAATTAGGGTAAAACTCTGGCTTCTGGGTCCATATAAGTCCATATCGGGCGAAATATATATATGCGAGCTATATCTCAATCTGAACCGATTTCTTCCAAAATCAATAGGGAGCTATTCTGATCCAAAACACATACGTCTGCCAAATTTGAAGGCGATTGGACTAAAACTAGACTTTGATTACAAAAATGTGTTCACGGACAGACGGACATGGCTATATCGACTCAGGAGCCCACCCTGAGCATTTTTTCCAAAGACACCATGTGTCTATCTCGTCTCCTTCTGGGTGTTGCAAACATATGCACTAACTTATAATACCCTGTTCCACAGTGTGGAGCAGGGTATATACATGATACTAATGGATTTTGGGTGGAAACACAGAAAAAAAAGTGTCTCGTAAATTTAAGAAGATTTTTACAATAATTTATTACAAGAATTTTCCAGAATTTTAGTTCATTTTTCGTATCTTCAACGAAAATTAACTACTCGAAAGGAAATTTTACAAATTCTAAGTAGCAATCGTTTAGTTCATGGCCTACAAAATACGATGGAAATTTCCTTAAAAAATTTCTTAACTGGTAGTTAAAAATTCGTTTGTTATGCTATAAAACTACTTGTGAAATGTAAAGTATTTTCTAAATAATAAGTGCAATTTACTATAAGATTTTTTTGTATGAGAAAATATTTTTTTACGAAAAATGAACTTGAAAGTGGATAGCAATTTCTTACTGACAATTCCTATAGTTAATAATTGTTGGTAAAAAATTACCCAATGAAATATTTTTAGTTCACATGTAATTAAATTTATAGACATTTTCGTCAAAAATGGTAGATAACATTTAATGAAAATTTTGCAAATTTTAAGTTAAACGTTTCATTGATCGTAAACTGGTGTGCCTTTACGAATATTATTCTTAGAGTAAATTGTCAGCAGATGCGATGAACTAATGCATAGTACAGAGATCTTTATCGGCATAGTGGAATGTGATTAATGTAAAGATGATGTTACTTGAGTTTTGTTGTGTATACATGAGCGTGGGGTTGTTTTTATTTTTGTCCATTTAGTGGTTTGTGTGTGTATTTGTTATTCTTGGATGGTTTATTGGCTGGATGAGGTGTTGTTTTCAATAAAGGCACATGTGTGTTTGTTGTTGTAGGAATGTTTTGGCTTTGCTTGGTTTTGTTTGGCACTTCAGTTGTATAGTTGGCGTTGGCGTGGACTGTTGCATCTTTTAATATGCAACAAGGGAATATAAAGGCATGGAATATTTTGGAATTTTGAGACATATATTGGTGTTTGTTTATTAAACCTTTTAAATGAAAGTTATTAATATTTTATCGGTAGTTTCGAGAAAAGTTATTAAGAATACTTAGGACAATATGTTGAAATTGAAAGTGTATTGAAATTTTTATTATTCAATGTAAAAAATTAATATTGAATTCCAGATGAATTTGGACAATTTTTGTTATATCTCAGCGTATAGTTTAGCCATAAATTGGTAAGTATTGTTTTTTTAATATGGCTTTCTTTTAAAAATAATATTTTTTATGTATATTATTATTTGTTAATAATTGTTTTTTTTTTGTTTGGAAACCAGTTTAATGTTTTCCGTTGTTGTAAAAGCAATATTTAATTTCAGAGCAACTCCAGATGGGTTCGAAAATAGAGAACTGGTAAGTTTTCTTTTAAAATTTGGCTTTCTTTCAACTAGAATATTTACGTTTTTATAACCTTTTTATCATCAAAATTATAGGTTTTTAATACCTTATTTTAGTATTTCTTTAATCAATTTTTTGGAAACCAATGTAATATTTTAATGTAAAAAACAAATATTTAATTTCAGAATAACGCCTTAAAAATTTGAAAAAAATGTTGGTACTCCTTTGCTTGTAATTTAACAGTGAATTGGTAAGGATTCTTTAACTTTCTTTTAACCAGAATATTTGTTTTTTTATGCATAATATTATTTTTTTTCGTTCGATTTTTTGGAAACCTATTTAATAATTTTATTTAAAGTAAAAAATAAATATTTAATTTCAGAATAGCCCAAATAAATTTGGACAACTTTTTATATTTCCCCTTAGCGCACAATTTAATAGAGAATTGGTAAGTTTTATATTAAAACTCTGGCTTTCTTTCAACTAGAATATTTATTTTATTATATCCTTCACATCGATAACAACACAGTTTTATGAGTTTATATAGAATACTTCATTATTTCTCTAATTGTTTCAGGTACCAATTTTATGAGATACGTTTTCCAAAGAAAAGTTGAATTCCTTACACTATTCGATAAAATGCCCCCAAAAATGGTAAGTTACAAGCTAAAATGAAGAATTAAAATTATATTTCATTACATGGTATTAATTTTTAACAATTTTCATTATTGTTTCCATTTTTTTCCAGCAAGATATGTGAAAAAATTACCTACGATGAATAAAAAAGGATATGTCAAAATGTCCAAACAGCTGGTTCAAATGAACTACTCTCTATTCCACGTGGTCATAATTTTTATTCACAAAAAACATTGTATTAAGAACTTTCATCATAAGTTTTTATAATAAAGTACTTGTGCTTAAAGAAAGTTTAATTTTAATGTATAAAAATTTTCATAATAGTAAAACGGTTTGTTGTTCCTTTAATTATTTAATTTCTCTGTACTGTGGAATGATTGATTTAAAAATAGTTTAATCGTCGACATTTTAAAGAGACTGTTAACCAATTTTTATTATCGGGTTTGCCAAAAAATAAACAAGTAAACCAAAATAATACTGACTTTTTAACTTGGTAGGGGTATATAAATCTTATGGTGTTGTAAAAATGAACTAAAATACAATGTTATGGATTAACTAAAATTTAAGAGAATTATAAACTAGACAAGTTGAAAAAAATCTTAAGGGCTAAATCATGGTCAATATTACTACAGTTTAGTTCATTTTGCAATGGAAAAGGGTTCACTGTTTTTTCAGTGAAGTTAAACATTTTAACAAAAAAATACAATTATTAATAAATTTTTCTGATTTAAATCAATATTTTTGATTACTTGGCGGCTAATTATGAGTCGAGATGAGTCGATATATTCGACGGCGGCTTCGGCTGGATGAAACTGGTCGGCGGCGGCTAAAATCAGCGACGCGACTCGGCGGCTTCATTCTCTGCCCAGAATCCAGATTTTTGGCCGAATTTGGTTGAAACTTTGCATTAGGAGTACAATGGCCCCCGAAGCCAGAGCTTTACCCTAATTTGCTTAAAATTTTGCACAAGAAGAACAATTAGTACTATAGTCAATTAGTATCGTCCGATTTACACTCATATGACCACAGAGGCCAATTTTTGCTCCGATTTAGTTGAAATTTTGCAAAGGGAGTAGAATTAGCATTGTAGCTATGCGTTCCAAATTTGGTTGAAATCGGTTCAGATTTAGATATATCTCCCATATTTAACTTTGGTCCGATTTACACTCATATGACCACAGAGACCAATTTTTAACTCCGATTTAGTTGAAATTTTGAACAGGGAGTAGAATTAGCATCGTAGCTATGCGTGCTCGGTTAATCGGTTCAAATTTAGATATAGCTCCCATATATATATATATATATATATATATATATATATATATATATATATATATATATATATATATATATATATATATATATATATATATATATATATATATATATATATATATATATATATATATATATATATATATATATATATATATATATATATATATATATATATATATATATATATATATATATATATATATATATATATATGTTTTTCTGATTTCGACAAAAATGGTCAAAATACCAACATTTTCCTTGCAAAATCGCCAAAGCTTAGTCGAAAAGTTGTAAAAATGACTCTAATTTTCCTAAACTTCTAATACATATATATCGAGAGATAAATCATAAATAAACTTTTGCGAAGTTTCTAAAATTGCTTTAGATTTAAATGTTTCCCATATTTATACCCTTCACCACAGATTTAGATATAGCTACCATATATATGTTTTTCTGATTTCGACAAAAATGATCAAAATACCAACATTTTCCTTGTTAAATCGCCACTGCTTAGTCGAAAAGTTGTAAAAATGACTCTAATTTTCCTAAACTTCTAATACATATATATCGAGCGATAAATCATAAATAAACTTTTGCGAAGTTTCCTTAAAATTGCTTCAGATTGAAATGTTTCCCATATTTTTTTACTAAAATTGTGTTCCACCCTAGTGCATTAGCCGACTTAAATTTTGAGTCTATAGATTTTGTAGAAGTCTATGAAATTCTGTCCAGATCGAGTGATATTTAAATGTATGTATTTGGGACAAAAACCTTTATAAATAGCACCCAATACATTTGACGGATGTGATATGGTATCGAAAATTTAGATCTACAAAGTGGTGCAGGGTATAATATAGTCGGCCTCGCCCGACTTCAGACTTTCCTTACTTGTTTAAAAATGAATTTGTATTATAAAAATAGTGTGGCTAAAATAAAAATAACCTTAAAACTCTTCAAGCAACTTTTCAAATTTCAGATATCAATATTTGTTTGTATAAATCAGCCAAGCAAACATAAACATAAGATATCAAATCGGGAGATCGGTATATACGGGGCTATACCAAAACAGAGACCGATTCACACCAAACAACAACCCCCAACACATTAAATTTCAGGCAAATCGGATAAAAATTCGGTTATCTAGACGCTCAGGAAGTCAAATCGACAGATCGGTCTATATGTGATATACCAAAAAAGGACTGATACACACCATGTTCTGCATATTCGTTTAAGGACGTTATATACCTCTTGATTTTATATATAAGGCAAATCGAAATAAAAAGTGTAGTGTCTACATGCTCAAGACCTCAAATTCGGGGGAGTCGGTTTGAATGGGGCCTATATCGAAATCAGGACCGATATAGCCCATCTTCATTATTCCAAGCTATAGTGCAAAATTCCAGTACGGTGACTCCATTATTGAATTCATTTTATACCCACCACCATTCTATGGCGGTGGGTATAACACTACACAGAAAAAAATATCACCAAAATATTTCCAATTAAAATGTTAATTGAAGTTGAAAATTTTTTCAATTAATAAATTAATTGATACAATTAACTTTTTAATCATGATAGAAACATTAAGCTAATTAAGTCAATGATTGAAAATTTTAAAATTTTTAATTAAAAAATTAATTGATACAATTAACTTTTTAATCAAATTCTGAAGACTAATTCAGTTAAAGTGCTGATTTTTTAAAAATTTTTAATGAAAAATGTATTTCAAACAATCATTTGCTAATCCAAATAAAAACTCTAAGCCAATTCAGAGAGTAATTAAAAATATTTACCTTTTTTAATTAATAAATTAATTGAGTTTTGCAATCAACATCAATTAAATTTTTAATTGAATCAATTAAAAAATTAATTGAAATTTGCTGAAAAAATCAATTAATTTTTTAATCAAGAATTTTTTCTATGCCCAATTAAAACTATGATTGATACTATCATTTTCGTGATTGAAGACATTTCAATTAAAAAATTAATTGGATCAATTAATTTGGTGATTGAATCAGAAAAAAATTTTTTTGTGTGTACGTATACTAACACTACGTAAAAAATTTCAACCTGATCGAATGAAATTTTCTCCTCCAAAACGCTCAAGAAGTAAAATCTGGGAACCGGTTTATCTGGGGGCTACATAATAATGCACCTATATTGACCAATTTTTTCAAGAATGTTAGAGATCGTATACTATATATACGTGGTATACTATATATACGTGGTGTACCAAATTTCAACTGGATCGGATCCTCCACGTGGATCCGCAAGCAAAATCTGGGGATCGGTTTACGTGATGGCTACACACAAAAAATTTTTTCTGATTCAATCACCAAATTAATTGATCCAATTAATTTTTTAATTGAAATGTCTTCAATCACGAAAATGATAGTATCAATCACAGTTTTAATTGGGTATAGAAAAAATTCTTGATTAAAAAATTAATTGATTTTTTAGCAAATTTCAATTCATTTTTTAATTGATTCAATTAAAAATTTAATTGATGTTGATTGCAAAACTCAATTAATTTATTTTAAAAAAGGTAACTATTTTTAATTACTTTCTGAATTGGCTTAGAGTTTTTATTTGGATTAACAAATGATTGTTTGAAATAAATTTTTAATTAAAAAAAAAATCAGCACTTTTTTAACTGAATTAGTCTTCCGAATTTGATTAAAAAGTTAATTGTATCAATTAGTTTTTTAATTAAAATTTTTAAAATTTTCAATCATTGACTTAATTAACTTAATGTTTCTATCATGATTAAAAAGTTAATTGTATCAATTAATTTATTAATTAAAAAATTTTCAACTTCAATTAACTTTTTAATTGGAAATATTTTGGTGATATTTTTTCTGTGTATATATAATTATGAACCGACATGGACCAATTTTTGCATGGTTGTTAGAGACCATATGAAATTTGCGTCTCTAAGAGGCTCCGCAAGCCAAATCTGGGGGGTCGGTTTATATGGGGGCTATACGTAAAAGTGGTCCGATATACGTAAAAATTGGCCCGTTTGCAATACCATCCGACCTACATCGATTACAATTACTTGTGCCAAGTTTCAAGTTTATAGCTTTCGTTCGGAAGTTAATGTGATTTCCACAGACGGACGGACAGCCGAACAGACGGACGGACATCGCTAGATCGACTCAGAATTTCACCACGACCCATACATTAATAGAAAAAATTGCGTGCCACAATCGTGAACGCACTGTAACAAAATGAAACGGAAACGTTCACAAAAAACGTTTCTGTTAACGCGTATGATGCAGACAACACAGGTTCGAGTCACGGCATCGGATTTTTTTTTTTTCTTAATTTTATTTATAAATTCATAAAGACCGGTAAGTTATTAGTTCTAAATTTACGTGACTCACGATAAATTCACGAGACTCAGGACATTTCCCATACTGGAATGAGCAAAGGTAACTTACTAAATAGAATACAGTTCAGTTAAATCTTGATTTTTTTCGTTGGCGTGATTTTGCAGGCATTTTATTCACGCACATTCACGAACCGATTTTATTTCTCACACTCGCTCACGCACGACATATTTATTTTAGTCCCATTCACGAGAGTTGCTTCAGATTTTGTTCACAACTCACGTTATTCTCGCGTGAATCAAGCGTCCCAGCAAAAAAAGCATCGCCAAAAAA
Organism: Haematobia irritans; assembly: GCF_050003625.1. Taxonomy (NCBI): domain Eukaryota; kingdom Metazoa; phylum Arthropoda; class Insecta; order Diptera; family Muscidae; genus Haematobia; species Haematobia irritans. The sequence continues at coordinate 208,061,890 of NC_134397.1, read as the reverse complement.
GTATAAAAATGTTCTGTTTGGATCCGGAAGTGGTGCAAAATTGACGCAGAAGCGATGAATTTAACATGGGCTTGTCATAGGACGGAATTCCTCCATTTCAACAGCCGTTGCACTGAATTTGCATCACTTCTTTAGGTGTGATCCGAATTCAATGTTTTGGATGTGAATTAAAAAATTGTGTGATATTTTGAAAAATAAATAATTTTTAAAAATTGTTTATGAGTTTTAATACATTCTTACGCTTGTGTGGAACGTTTGGCATCAAATATTTTCAAAAATTCGCAATTTTTTCAGATTGGATTTAGCATTTTTTTCGACAAAGTTTAAATGATTTGTACCATTTTATGAATTCTTACTCTGTTTTTAACCTATTTGAAACAAAAAAAGTTAAAATTACCCATTAAAAGCATGAAAAAACCAAGTTATAAAAAATTGAATTAAAAGAACTTCCTGGGTAGTTAAAATAAAAAACATCATTGTGCCTTTGGAAGAACTTCCAAATTTTTTTGCTGGGGTGTCATGACAATTTCGTATCACGCGCACACCTCTAATATTTAGTATATTGAATTGAGAAATGCGACATAAAATAGCATCAATGTCTCAGAAATACTTCTGCCACTGTGCAACATAAAAATGTCTGCGCAACAAATGCATTTGTACAAATCACTGAATCAAGATTATTGCATGGCCTTTGGACAACAAGCTAGCTAGACAAGTAACAATGAGAGAACCAGCCTATGGAAGCTACAAACACGTTTTTTAAGTTGCTTAAAAACGCATAAAATTTGATTTTTGATTACAACTTTCTGTGGTGTGTGGGTTTCTTTACCATGGCAAAGAACTTCTATTTTTCAGCATTTATATGGTATCTCAAAGCAAATAAGTGTTCGCTTATAATTGTCGTTGTTGGCTATTAAAATGTCAATTTGCATAAGAAAAATATGTGCAACCACCAGAACAAATTCTCACACTTCTTTCCTCTAACGACCTTTAATGGGATCTAGTGATTTTAGTCTGGAGTTTATGGTATACGTTTATGACTTGTGATATAATCTTGATAACTTTATTTGCTGTTGAATTGACCAAAAATTCATTTAATGGTTGCAAATCTTTGCTTCTTAGCCATTAACTGTGTGAAAGTGGTTTTGAGTAAATTGTGAAATTTTCTTTTTTTTATTCTGCATTAAAGTTCAGTTTTATCGTTTTTGCAATGTTCAAAATTTATTTAGAAAATATAAAAATATAATTTCGACAAAATTTTCTATAGAAATAAAATTTTGACAAAATTTTCAAAAGAATAAAATTTTAAGAAATTTTTCTATAGATATAAAATAAAAAATAAAATTTTAAAAAAGTTTCTATTTATTTGTTTAAATTATAATAAACTTATAGTAAATATAAGATTAGTATGGGAAAATAGAGGAAAGCTTTAGCAACTGAGCCTATCAGCTAAAATAATAATAATAAAGAAATAACAAATAAAAAATTTTCTATACGACAAATTTTTTTACAAAAATTTTATTTCTATAATATTTTGACAAAAATTTTATTTCTATAAAATTTTGACAAAAGCTTTATTTATCTAAAATTTTGACAAGAATTTTATTTCTATAAAATTTTGACAAAAAATTTTATTTCTATAAAATTTTGACAAAAAATTTTATTTCTATAAAATTCTGACAAAAATTTTTATTTCTATAAAATTTTTACAAAAAAATTATTTGTATTGAAATAAACTTTTCTCAAAATATCTTCTCTAGAAATAATATTTTGAGAAAATTTTCTATAGAAATAAAAATTTGAGAAAATTTTCTATAGAAATAAAATTTTAAAAAAATTTTCTATGGAAATAAAATTTTAAAACATTTTCTATGGAAATAGGATTTTAGAATTTTTTGTATGGAAATTTTAAGAACACTTTCAAAAGAATATAATTTTGGGGAAATTTTCTATAAAAAAAAAAATTTTTGAAACAATTTTCTATAGACATAAAATTTTAAAAACATTTTCTATAGAAATAAGATTTTAACAAATTTTTGTATGGAAATACAATTTTGAGAAGATTTTCTATAGAAATAAACTTTTAAAAACATTTTCTATAGAAATAAAATTTGTAGAAAATTTTCCATAGAAATAAATTTTTTTATAAAAAAAATTGAAACATTTGCTATAGAAATAATATTTAAAAAAAATCTATAGAAATAATATTTTGAGAAATTTTTCTATAGAAATAAAATTTTGAGAAAATTTTCCAAGAAATAAAATTTAAAAAAAATTTTCTATAGAAATAAAATTTTGAGAAAAGTTTCTATAGAAATAAAATTTGTAGAAAATTTTCTATAGAAATAAATTTTTGAGAAAATTTTCTATAGAAACAATATTATCAGAAAATTTTTTATAAAAAAAATTTAAACATTTTCTATAGAAATAATATTCAAAAAAAAATTCTAGAAATAATATTTTGAGAAAGTTTTCTATAGAAATAAAATTTTGAGAAAATTTTCCAAGAAATAAAATTAAAAAAAAAAATCTATAGAAATAAAATTTTAAAACATTTTCTATAGAAATAAGATTTTAGAAATTTTTGTATGGAAATACAATTTTGAGAAAATTTTCAAAAGAATATAATTTTGAGGAAATTTTCTATAGAAATAAACATATTAAAAACATTTTCTATAGAAATAAGATTTTAAAAAGTTTTTGTAGGGAAATAAAATTTTGAGAAAATTTTTTATAGAAATAATATTTTGAGAAAATTTTCTATAGAAATAAAATTTTGAGAAAATTTTCTATAGAAATAAAATTTAAAAAAATTTTCTATGGAAATAAAATTTTAAAACATTTTCTATAGAAATAAGATTTTAGAAATATGCGTATGGAAATACAATTTTAAGAAAACTTTCAAAAGAATACAATTTTGAGGAAATTTTCTATAGAAATAAAATTTTAAAAACATTTTCTATAGAAATAAGATTTTAAGAAATGTTTGTATGGAAATAAAATTTTGAGAAGATTTTCTATCGAAATAAACTTTGTAGAAAATTTTCTATAGAAATAATATTATCAGAAAATTTTTTATAAACAAAAATTGAAACATCTCTATAGAAATAATATTTTGAGAAAATGTTCTATAGAAATAAAATTTTGAGAAAATTTTTTATAGAAATAAAATTTTAAGACAATTTGCTATAGAAATAAAATTTTAAAAACATTTTCTATAGAAATAAAATTTTAAAACATTTTCTATAGAAATAAGATTTTAGAAATTTTTGTATGGAAATACAATTTTGAGAAAACTTTCAAAAGAATATAATTTTGAGGAAATTTTCTATAGAAATAAAATTTTAAAAACATTTTCTATAGAAGTAAGATTTTAGAAATTTTTGTATAGAAATACAATTTTGAAAAAACTTTCAAAAGAATATAATTTTGAGGAAATTTTCTATAGAAATAAAATTTTAAAAACATTTTCTATAGAAGTAAGATTTTAAGAAATTTTTGCATGGAAATAAATTTTTGAGAAAATTTTCTATAGAAATAATATTTAAAAAAAAATTCTATAGAAATAATATTTTGAGAAAATTTTCTATAGAAATAAAATTTTGAGAAAATTTTCCAAGAAATAAAATTTTAAAAAGTTTTCTATAGAAATAAGATTTTAGAAATGTTTGTATGGAAATACAATTTTTAGAAAATTTTCAAAAGAATATAATTTTGAGCAAATTTTCTATAGAAATAAAATTTTAAAAACATTTTCTATAGAAATAAGATTTTAAGAAATTTTTGTATGGAAATAAAATTTTGAGAAAATTTTCTATAGAAATAAAATTTTGACAAAATATTTTGAGAAAATTTTCTATAGAAATAAAATTTTGACAAAATATTTTGAGAAAATTTTCTATAGAAATAAAATTTTGAGAAAATTTTCTATAGAAATAAAATTTGTAGAAAATTTTCTATAGAAATAAGATTTTAAGAAATTTTTGTATGGAAATAAAATTTTGAGAAAATTTTTTATAGAAATAAAATTTTAAAAACATTTTCTATAGAAATAAGATTTTAAGAAATTTTTGTATGGAAATAAAATTTTGAGAAAATTTTCTATAGAAATAAAATTTTGACAAAATTTTCTATAGAAATAATATTTTGAGAAAATTTTCTATAGAAATAAAATTTTGAGAAAATTTTCTATAGAAATAAAATTTGTAGAAAATTTTCTATAGAAATAAATTTTTGAGAAAATGTTCTATAGAAATTATATTTTTAAAAAATTTTTTATAAAAAAAATTTAAAAATTTTCTATAGAAATAATTTAAAAAAAAAAAAATTCTATAGAAATACAGTTGAAGCTCGGTTTAACGAACGATATATTGTCAGACCCTTTCGTTATTTAGAAATATTCGTTAAATCGAACGGGAATATTACTTTTATTGAAAATCGTAGTTTTTTTACCAGATGAGTAAAAATTCAGAAGCATGTGGCAAAATTAAACTACACAGGCATTTAAAAAATAATACTTTAAATAATCCTTAAAAACTGATGAGCTTGATATACATATCTAGGTTAGGTTAGGTTGAAAAGAGGATCCAAGATTCGCTGCCTCAGGAGAGCCTGTATACACCCATGAAAATACCTTCTTAGACGAATTCCCTGATTTGTTTCCAGTCCCCAGTTTCAAGATGGGCCAGGCATAACTATTACACTATTACTCTATTACTATTACTGCTCCTGTCGGCATAGATGTACTCTCAACGCTAGATTACAGTTTCGGCCGAACACCTCTATGTAATTATGCTGATATTCCTGTGCATTTCATAGTTTCTCTTCAGCTATAAGAAGGATGTTCTTTGTCATTGAGATAAATATACAATCGGGTAGCACTCATTAATAAGAGAAAAATTCACCACCTGCCCAACTGGCGATCCTACGAAAATTTGGTGCATATTACCACCTATCACAGGACTAGTACCAGTGCTCCAGTTTGTCGCAGGTTTTAGATTTGCATATAATTTATTGATTTATATTCTCTATTGATTTTAAAATCTTATTGGATCTAGACATTTACCAATGGGTCAGAATATATTTTTTCCTTCCTTGTGCAATTGGGATGCGCAAAATAAGGGTTTGTCCCAGACTGGTTAATGAGGACCTATCTAGTCCTACTAAGTTCTCCTAGGTCATGTCCTTTGGAATGAGTTCAAGCCGTGTCCTACAGTGTAAATGTACACCGTCAATGACAAACCCGTGTTAAAATGATCGGTTCCGTCCATACGTTTCGACCAGGTCTGGGACTGGTCCATTCACATCAGGGAGTAGTCCTGTACCGGTTCTGGGGTATATCCATTTTCCGTAGCGAAGCTGTCTCTCTAAGTTTACCTAGTTATCCGGCCATTGAATTTGTGTTTCCAAACATTTGATGGTATCTAAATATCTTGGGAATGCCGTACTTTGTGGACATTTCCGAAGGACTTAAGCCACTCTCACAATCGTGAAATATTGCTGGTTTTTAGTTGTTAATTTTCTTAAGATTAAAAGCGTTTTCGTTAAATCGAACTTAAATTTTGTTCAACCGTTCGTTATTTAGAATACTCAATGTTAGGAATTGGGACGTTCGTTAAATTGGATTTTCGCTAAATGGGATATTCGTTAAACAGAGCTTCGACTGTAATATTTAAAAAAAATTTTCTCTAGAAATAATATTTTGATAATAAAAATAAATGAAAAACTGCAAAAATTTGGTAGATTTTTGCTAAAATTTTCTTCAAATTTTTGTAGATTGTTTTTGGCACTAGTAGCAACCGTAATTTCAACCCGTTGGACTTATGCGCGTTGGGTAGTTTGGAGAGAAAGGTTGGCACTAACAAATACTAAAGTATCAATCATTTCAAGACTGCCGGGAGTGGGCCACAAAGCCGCTTTTGTGCAGTCTGTTATGACGTTGTCGGCGCTTTACAGTTTGTGTCATATTTAGCCAATTCGAACAAACGTAAACTGATTTTAAAATGTTTATTTCCGACATTTTTGCTTTTGAACAATACAATTAAAAACAAATGTAAAATGCGTTTTACTTTGTTGCATTGCATATCAGGCACCATGTGCAGGCGCAAAAACGTTAAAACAGTGGATTACGGTACTTTACATTATAATCCATACTTAATTTGGCATAGAGTTAGGTATAGAGAAGTATGCTCATACTTCAGCGAGATTTTTCAAAAATCGTACACTCTATGTTAAATTATAAAATTATAAATTAAATTAATTAAAAAATTATAATAAAATTTAATAAAAATATGTATTTATTACATTTTATTATAATTTAACACAAACTTAATATGCTTAGTTTTGTGTTAAATATAATTAGCTCCTCCCATCTTAAACTTTCGTACTTGTTCTAACACCATATTACAACGATATGTCATAATTGCCATGAACCATGGCATCAGTTACTTTATTGATTCTCAGTCTAATGTAAATGAGGTTTTTTTCTTCATGCAATCTTGTAGTTTTTTGTGGAGTTATTATTGCACTTTTTGCTAATGCTGGTCACGTTCTGACTTCACCGATAGATAATCGCATGTACGAATATTAATAATAGTCACCTTAGTAGTTCATAAAATAGACAGCTCTATTAGAACCAGCAATCCAATGTTGTCAACTACCGAATGCAAACTATTCACTAAATATGGCCCCATTATCATTTGCTATGGATGGATGGCTAATATTTATAATGGCCTTGTTTATTAATTTAACATACTCGTATGTGTAATTATTTATCGCATTTATGTATTGTTGACGCTGCTGTGCGCTATCCGCATAGAATGCGGCCAAAATGTTAATACACGAGAGAAGGTTTGTCTGAACCAGATATCGTGAATATCTGAGACGTCGGATAAGCAACAACAACAACCACAACAACTGAAACATTAATGGATACTCATGCATTAGACAGCTTGTCGAATTGTCGAGACGCCAAACACGAATATCGTAAATGCAATTGCATTCATGTCTAGGCAAAACAAAAAAGAACCGAACATTTTATGCATAGTTTTTCCACAACATTTATGTTTCACATTTGAGAAAAAAAAGCATTTCAGAGCGTTTAAATTGAAAACTAAATATGCATGAATTCATTATAAATTGCAATTTATTGCATAACTGGGACATGATGTGGGTTGGTGTTAATTACTGAACTAGTGATTAAATTCACATTATTTTTCGAATATTTCAAATTATCTACACAATATAATTTTCAGTATACTTATCATTTACTTGATTTGGTATTTGCCTGGTGGTGGTTCTTTCGTTTAGCCGTATGTTGATGTGTACCGAATAAGAATAATGATGTTGGATTGAAATTTTCTACGCCCCATCAAAAAAATTGAAAGTTGTTCCACAAAATATATCTTTTTTAGAGCACCATGGGAGCATCCATAAATTTTTTCTACTTCCAATGAAGTCCCTTTGGACCAATCATTGGAAGGAAAATTATCACCCCAAAGATGTTTTAAGAGAAAAATGTTATTTTTGGTCGGTGAATATGGAACATTTTATTTTCTGGAAAAATATGTATCTGATTTCGGCGACAATGTAAACGTCGCTGTAAGTTTGCAAATTTGTATGTCCATAGTGGGTCCATTGGATGACATTTAGGCGTTGTTCATCTCGTTTTAGCTTTCAACTAGGTAATTATGAACCAAATTCGATGATTTTTTCTACGCTGGATAGAATTTGTTCAGCTCTTTCTTTTCTTAGCCCCATTCCTTAGAAAATTCTACGAAGAAAGACCCTGGGCATATTTGTATAATGGGGCCCTATGACTTTGACGGAACATTATTTATTATTATGATGAAGACAACAAAAATTGTCGAAACGTTGGGAACAATGCAAAAAATAAGTCTTTTTATTTGCGGAAAACAACCTTAAGTCTGATAGCTTAATCATATGGGAAAATTTAGAGAACATTACTTTATTATAATAAACAAAACAAGTATATACAGTAGTAAGTTCGGCCGGGCCGAATCTTAAGTACCCACCACCATGAATCAAATATAATAGTTTCCTTTGAAAACTCTTCGTCGGTGCGGGTATCTTGATAATATATGTAGGATTTAAAGGGGTTTGATGACAGATATTCTCCCAAGCCGATCAATTCAACCAGTACACTTCCCGAAGATAAATTTAAAGATTTTACCTATGAAGACTAGACCAGATTCTGGATTTATAAGGACCAATTTTGTTTGAGTTTTAGAGAAAACATAAACATATCGTATACTTGATGAAAAAACCTTGGTTTAAAATCTTAAATTTGTAGATTTTTACCGGCATTATTTAAATGATAACGAGGAGTAAAATCTGCAAATTTTACTTTTAGTTTCAAGCAATTTTTATAATCAGTGGTCCAGCTATACTCTCAAGAAGTGAAATCTGTCGATCGATCAATGTCTTACATAATGGACCGGTAGAAATAAATGCGATACAAATTGTTGAGGGTCTAAAATACCAGTATATTTACATTTTCATACCAGTATATTACAGATTCTAGCAGCCTAAGAAATAAATCCGGGATGTAGGTCTATATGGGGGCTATACCAAACCATACTCAACACACCTCTTAATGTTCCTCAAATACTTCTAGAATTCCAATTTCTGGCAAATTGGATCAAAACTACGGATTCTATAAGTCCAAGAAGTTTTGACACATCTATTTGTGGTCGTAAAATACCTCTATATTTTCAATTTCAATCGGATAGAAAATACGGTTTCTAGACTCCCAAGAAGTAAAATCGAGAGATCGGTCTATATGGGGGCTATACCAACACATTAACCGATACATCCCATTTTCAACAGACCTATTTGTGGTCTTAAAATACCTCTATATTTCCAATTTCAAGCAAATCAGATAGAAAATACAGTTTCTAGACGCCCAAGAGTAATATCGGGAGATCGGTCTATATGGTGGCTGTACAAAAACATGGTCCGATACATCCCATTTTCGGCACACCTAGTTCTGGTCGTAAAATACCTCTAGCTTTCAAATTTCAGGCAAATCGGATAGTAAATACAGTTTCTAGAAGCCCAAGAAATAAAATCTGGCGATCGGTCTATATGGGGGCTGTACGAAAACATGGATCGATACGAACCATTTTAGACACTCCTCTTTATGGTCACAAAACACCTCTAGATTTCCAATTTGAGGCAAGTCGGGTTGTAAATACAGTTTCTAGACGCCCAAGCAGTAAAATCGTAAGATCGGTCTATATGGGGTCTATACCAAAACATGGACCGATACAACCCATTGTCGACACACCAATCTTTGGTCCTAAAATACCTCTAGATTATCAATTTCAGGAAAATTGGATAAAAAATACAGTTTCTGGACGCCCAAGTAGCAAAATCCGGAAATCGGTCTATATGGGGGCTAATGGACCAATAGGCACAATTTTCGGCACACTCTTTGATTGTCCTAAAACACCTCTAGATTTCCAATTTCAGGCAAATTGGATAAAAACTACGGGTTTCAAAAGCCCAAGACCCCAAAGTGGGAGGTCGGTTTATATGGGGACTACATCAAAGCTTGGACCGATATAGCCCATCTTCGAACTTGACCTGCCTGCAAACAAAACACGAAGCTTTGCCAAATTTAAGGACGATAGAGCTATTATTGAAGGCTGTAGCGTGATTACAACAGACAGACAGACGGACATGCTTATATAGTCTTAGAATTTCTGCCTGATCAAGAATATATATACTTTATATAGTCGGAAATCGATATTTCGATGTGTTACAAACGGAATGATAAACTTTTTATTCCCCCCATCACCATTCTAAAAATAGATAAATAAGGTTTTTATTGCTACTCGCATTAAGCGCATAAATAAATGTAATATTTGCCACAAACGTAACTCTCTTAGCATATACATATGTTATTAGTGATTAAAAATCTTTTAAGAATTCAATTATATTAAAATTCAAAAAATTTCAGTTTATTAATTCTTTTGTAAAAAATAGGAAAGATTAGGAGCAAAGGTGTAATTAAATTTCTTTTTAAATAATAATCGATCGATGGTTGATGGCACTTTAAAACCGGCAACTGTAACGATAAAACAAAATCGATTAGAATACGCGACAGAGCAGAGCAACTTTAAACGACTTACTTCTTTTACAAATTTTTACGACTCAACCATCTTTTCTCATGGACATCAGAAGTTGGCGTTAGGGGGACTGGCATCAGAGTTGCCGCTTAATTTATGTCGTTTGAAGAGGAACCCTTCCAGATTTGAGACAGAAAAAATCGTTTTGTTAAGTTAAAGTGGCAGCCCGATTAAGTTTCAGGCTCACTTAGACTATTCAGTCCATTGTGATAAGGCAAAATCGTTAGTCACTTCTTCAAATTCTATGCTTTTTTTATTTATTTAACTCATTTTACAACCAAGCCGAAATGGCCATATACGGTTACAGGGATACTCAAAATAAAGAATTACATTAAATTTACTTAAAAAAATTATAAAAATAATTAGGACTACAATCAAGGACTGCAAAAACTTGACATTATTACACCCTATTACTAAGTATATATCTTACTACTATATGTAGACTACGTTACAAAAACAATTTGATATATAAATATAAAAATTTAGGAATTGATTACAACTCTCAAATGCCTACTAACGCACATCACATCCCCGGAAAAAATTGGAAGTACTTCTAAGAGCACAACTTTAAACGCACTTTCAAATGTCCTCCAAAGATGTTCTTTATTTTAACTACTCAGGAAGTTATTTTAATTCAATTTTTTATAACTCGCTTTTTTCATATTTTTAAAGGGTAATTTGAACTTTTTTGTTTCACATAGGTTAAAAACAGGGTAAGGATTAATAAAATGGTATAAATTATTTAAATTTTGTAAAAAAAAATGCTAAATCCATTATCCATTCTACAAAATTGCGAATTTGTGGAAATACTTGAGGTCAAAAGTTTCGAATAAAGGTGAGAATGCATTAAAAATCATAAAAATTATAAAAAATTGTTTTTTGGCAAAATATTACGTTTTTATTTTTTTTTTAATTTACATCCAAAACACTGAATTCGGATCACAACTTAAGAAGTGAAGCAAACGCAGTGTAACGGCTGTGGAAATGGTGGACATCCGTCTTATGACAAGTCCATGTTAAATTCATCGCTTCTGAGCCAATTTTTCATCACTTCCGGATCCAAAAATCAAATGTTCACTACTTTTTGGCGACGCTTTTTTTGCTGGGATTCTATGGACATCACCGATCTCCCTAATCCCAATCTCTCTTGAAGCATTGTACTTCTCAATTCATTTTTAATTCTTTTTAGTTTGGAGAAGGAACTTTCCCCACTGCAGTTAGTAACCATCATGCTTAAAAAGATTCTCATTGCGATTTCTTCATTTGGAAATCCAAACTTGACGGTACTATCAAATATACTCCTTGTGCAAAATTTGAAGCAAATCCGAGTTTTCTGGGACCATATAAGTGCATAAATTTGATCCGATTCCAACTAAATTCGGTGTGCGTAGCTAGAATATTAATTCTACCCCCTGTGCAATATATTAAATAAATCGGAATGAAACTTTAATCTCGGAGTGAAAATTTGGTCTCCGGTGGAACTATATCTAAATCTGAATCGATGCCCACCAAATATGGCGCACTTGCCTATATAGCTAATTGTACTCCTTGGAAGCAGCTCAAAGTAAAACTCTGACTTTTGGGCCATATAAGATACTAACAAAATGCGGCGTTACTTCGCTTGAATGAAAATAATCCGCTCAAAAACGGTTCTTCTAGGTAATACTGACCCCACTTTGTCAAAATTTTGCACAAAAAAAAAACAAGTATATACGGCCGTAAGTTCGGCCAGGCCAAATCTTATGTACCCTCCACCATGATTGCGTAGAAACTTGTACGAAAGGCTTTCATCCAAGAGGGTCCAAAACCAAATCTCGGGATCGGTTTATATGGGGGCTATAAATGATTATGGACTGATATGGACCGCTTTTGGCATGGTTGTTAAATATCATATACTACCACCACGTACCAAATTTCAACCAGATCGGATGAATTTTGCTTCTCCAAAAGGCACCGGAGGTCAAATTTGGCGATCGGTTTATATGGGAGCTATATATAATTATGGACTGATAGGAACCAATTCCTGCATGGTTGTTGGATACCATATACAAACATCACGTACCAAATGTCAACCGAATGGGAAGAATTTTGCTCTTCCAAGGTGCTCCGGAGGTCAAATCTGGGGATCGGTTTATATGTGGCCTATATATAATTATTGACCGATATCGACCACTTTTTGCATGGGCGTTTGAGGCCTTATATTAACATCACGTACCAAATTTCGATTGAATCAGATGAATTTTGGTCTTCCAAGAGGCTCCGGAGGTCAAATCCGGTGATCGGTTTATATGGGAGCTATATATAATTATGGACCGATGTGGACCAATTTTGGCATGGTTATTAGAGACCATATACTAACACCATGTACCAAATTTCAGCCGGATCGGATGAAATTTGCTTCTCTTAGAAGCCTCGCAAGCCAAATTTGGGGGTCCGTTTATATGGGGGCTATACGTAAAAGTGGACCGATATGGCCCATTTGCAATACCATCCGACCTACATCAATAACAACTACTTGTGCCAAGTTTCAAGGCGATAGCTGGTTTCGTTCGGAAGTTAGCGTGATTTCAACAGACGGATGGACGGACGGACGGACATGCTCAGATCGACTCAGAATTTCACCACGACCCAGAATATATATATATACTTTATGGGATCTTAGATCAATATTTCGATGTGTTACAAAAGGAATGACAAAGTTAATATACCCCCCATCCTATGGTGGAGGGTATAAAAATTCAGAACTATTGTGTGGGAGACACGAATTTAGTAAATATTTTTGCTTCAATTTTGTATAGTTTTCCCCTTTTATTAAAGTCAAGAAAATGTTCTCAAAACATAATAATTCCATGAACTAAAATAGAATTAAATTGGCTTTAGTGTCATATAGGGTTCACTTTTTTGAGTATACATTGGTCCATATCGAACACCTTTTTAATATAGCCCCCATACAAAGTGACCCCCAGATTTGTCTTCCAGAGTTTTTGGTGGAGCAAATTTCATTCTTACTAGTATGAGTTCTCTAACAACCATACAAAAATTGTTCCATATCGGTCCATATATCCCTCATAAAAACCGATCCTTGAATAATAAATGTCATCCGATCCGGTCAAAATTTGGCGTTCTAATTACCATGGGATAATTGATTCATCTCGGTTCATGATTATTTATAGACACTTTTATATAAACCGATCAAAAACTAAGGATTCTTATATAAGCAGTTAATATGCCTTTTTATCTAATATATGGAGTATATACACTGAAAAAAATTTGTCGTGAGGTCAAAGATTTCATGACTTTAAAATACGAATGCAAATTTTGCTTACCATAGAAGACGCATTTCTCTAATATAAAGTTGTTTTCCTTGTCCAAAAGTCGATAAACTTTTCAATGAAGTCGTATTGTCCTTATAATTAAGTGATTTGACTTAAAAATGGGTATCATAAAAAATGTTTGGGCTAAGGTCAACTTGACTTTAATAATTTAGAAAAGTTCTTTACATTTAATGAAATTGTCTATAAATTTGTTGTCTTTTTGCATCTTGACTACAAAGCAAAACATCGTTCAAATATAGGACACGTTTTTCAACACTCTATTTATACCCTTCACCACTACTGTGGTACAGGGTATAATAAGTTTGTGCATATGTATGTAACGTCTGTCTGTCTGTTGGTTTATTTTTGTGTGCAAAGTACAGCTCGCAGTTTTAGTCCGATTGTCCTAAAATTTGGTATAGGGTCCTGTTTCGGCTCAAAGACGATCCCTATTGATTTTGTAAAAAATCGGTTCAGATTAAGATATAGCTGCCATATATATTTTTCACCGATCTGGTCATAATTGGCGTGTATATCAACCGATCTTCTTCAAATTCCGTACATCCGAATATTTTATGAGTCTCGAAAAACTTGCCAAATATCAGCCAAATCGGTTCAGATTTGGATATATCTCCCATATATAGCTTTCGCCCGATTTACACTCATATGACCACAGAGGCCAATTTTTAACCCCGATTTAGTTGAAATTTTGCTCCCATATATATGTTTTTCTGATTTCGACAAAAATGGTCAAAATACCAACATTTTCCTTGTAAACTCGCCAATGCTTAGTCGAAAAGTTATAAAAATGACTCTAATTTTCCTAAAATTCTTATACATATATATCGAGCGATAAATCATAAATAAACTTTTGCGAAGTTTCCTTAAAATTGCTTCAGATTTAAATGTTTCCCATATTTATACCCTGTGCCACACTGTGAAACAGGGTATTATAAGTTAGTGCATATGTTTGTAACACCCAGAAGGAGACGAGATAGACACATGGTGTCTTGGGCAATAATGCTCAGGGTGGGTCCCTGAGTCGATATAACCATGTCCGTCTGTCCGTCCGTCCGTCTGTCTGTGAACACATTTTTGTGATCAAAGTCTAGGTCGCAATTTAGGTCCAATCGCCTTCAAATTTGGCACATGCTCCTAATTTGGGTCAGAATAGAACCCTATTGATTTTGGAAGAAATCGGTTCAGATTTAGATAGCTCCCATATATATCTTTCGCCCGATATGCACTAATATGGACCCAGCAGCCAGAGTTTTATACCGATTTGCTTGAAATTTTTTACAAACATAACACTTAGTCGTATAGTCAAGTGTGCAAAATTTGATTGAAATCGGTTCAGATTTAAATATAGCTCCCATATATATCTTTCGCCCGATATGGACTTATATGGCCCCAGAAGCCAGATTTTTGGCCGAATTTGGTTTAAATTTTGCACTAGGAGTACAATTAGTAGTATAGTCAAGTGTGCAAAATGTGATTGAAATCGGTTCAGATTTAGATATAGTTCCCATATATATCTTTCGCCCGATATGGACTAATATGGTCCTAAAAGCCAGAGTTTTGGCCCAATTTAGTTGAAATTTTGCACATGGTGTAGATTTAGCATTATAGCTACACGGATGAAAAAGACTGTTTTTCATATGTTTGGCTATAAACATTATATGTTTGGAACACACATTTTTAAACACAATATTTTTGAGTACAAGCATATAATGTTCATAAACTAGCATAACATGTTTGGGACATATATGTTAATATGTTAGAACATATTATGTTTGGGACATAAAATGTTTGTAAATATAATATGCTTGGATGCAAACATATATTAATTTAGAAATAGCCTATAAACATATATGTGTTTAGTAGCTTGGAGCGCTATTTAACAGGGAGCGATATTGAATTAAGTTGGTGGTTGTTGCTTGTTATTACAAAATTAACATTTTATTTTTTCTTGGGCAATTGATCAGCTACTTCTTTGATCCTTACAAACTGTGTGGTCCGCTGTTCGAATCCCCGTCCGGCAAAAGGTAAAATTAAAATAAAACAAGTATATAAGGCCGTAAGTTCGGCCAGGCCGAAGCTTATGTACCCTCCATCATGGATTGCGTAGAAACTTCTTCTAAACACTGCCACCCACAATCGAATTACTTAAGTTGAGGTAACGCTTGCCGATGGCAAGGTATCTTAAAACCTCCTAACACCATCTTCTAAATTGTATGTAAGTCCATACGTGGTATATATTAAACCAAAAAGATCGATCCAATACGTACATAATTCAGTTTGACAAAGTAGACATAAAATTTTGACAAAATTTTCTACAGAAATAAAATTTTAACAAAATTTTCTATAGAAATAAAATTTTCACAAAATTTTCTATAGAAATAAAAATTTTCACAAAATTTTCTATAGAAAGAAAATTTTGACAAAAATGTCTACAAAAATAAAATTTTAACAAAATTTTCTATAAAAAAACATTTGACAAAATTTTCTATAGAAATAAAATCTTTGTAGTTTATTTTTGGCTCGAGTGGCAACCATGATTATGAACCGAATAAAATTTGAACTAAATTTTCTATAGAAATAAAATTTTGACAATGATGAAAATTTTATTATGAACCGAATAAAATTTTAACAAAATTTTATTTAGAAATAAAATTTTGACAACATTTTCTATAGAAATAAAATTTTGACAAAATTTTCTATAGAAATAAAATTTTGGTAGATTATTTTTAGCTCTAGTGGCAACCATGATTATGAACCGATATGGACCAATTTTTGTGTGATTGGACCAATTTTGGTATGGTTGTTAGCGACCATATACTAACACCACGTTCCTAATTTTAACCGGATCGGATGAATTTTGCTCCTCCAAGAGGCTCCGGAGGTCAAATCTGGAGAACGTTTTATATGGGGGCTATATATAATTATGGACCGATATAGACCAATTTTTGCACGGTTGCTAGAGACCATATACCAATACCATGTACCAAATTTCAGCCGGATCGGATGAAATATGCTTCTCTTAGAGGCTCCACAAGCCAAATCTGGGGATCGGTTTATATGGGGGCTATTATAATTAAGGACCGATATGGACCAATTTTTGCATGGTTATTAGATACCATATACCAACACCATGTACCAAATTTCAGCCGGATTGGATGAAATTTGCTTCTCTTTGAGGCTCCACAAGCCAAATCTGGGGATCGGTTTATATGGGGGCTATATATAATTATAGACCGATATCGACCAATTTTTGCATGATTGTTAGAGACCATATACTAACACCATGTACCAAATTTCAGCCGGATCGGATGAAATATGCTTCTCTTAGAGGCTCCACAAGCCAAATCTGGAGATCGGTTTATATGGGGGCTATATATAATTATGGACCGATGTGGACCAATTTCTGCATGGTTATTAGAGACCATATACCAACACCATGTACCAAATTTCAGCCGGATCGGATGAAATATGCTTCTGTTAGAGGCTCCACAAGCCAAATCTGAGGGTCCCTTTATATGGGGGCTATACGTAAAAGTGGACCGATATGGTCCATTTTCAATACCATCCGACCTACATCGATAACAACTACTTGTGCCAAGTTTCAAGTCGATAGCTTGTTTCGTTCGGAAGTTAGCGTGATTTCAACAGACGGACGGACGGACGGACGGACATGCTCAGATCGACTCAGAATTTCACCACGACCCAGAATATATATACTTTATGGGGTCTTAGAGCAATATTTCGATGTGTTACAAACGGAATGACAAAGTTAATATACCCCCATCCTATGATGGAGGGTATAAAAATCATACAATTGAATAATTTCTTCTACAATGTTTGTATTACAGAAAAAGGTGCTAAGAACTAAAAAATCTCGTGGAAGTGAGAAAGATGTGGGGGAATATACAATTGGGCAGAAACAAAATTTTGAGCATTCATGTCCAAAACCTATGTTGTTAGCACCTATATTACCTGTTTATTTTCATAATTCATTATGATTGTAAATATATGTTTGAGAGATTTTTTTTAAGCATATAATATTTTTGGGTGCAAAATGCTTCCAAACATATTATATGTTCACATAATAACATATTGTTTTTTGGAAGACAACATTATTGAATTTGGATGCAAAAATACAAAATGTTTGGAACTTAGACTACCCAAACATATATTGTTTAGACCAATATGCTTTCAAATATATTATATATTGGAAGAGATCAAACATATAAATGTTTGGGCAATACCCAAAAATGTATATGCTTGAAGCAAAATATGTTTGGGAGTATATGTTACAGAAGCGATTTTTTGTGAGCGTGTATGCGTGCCAAATTTGGTTGAAATCGATTCAGATTTAAATATAGCTCCCATATATATCTTTCGCTCGATATGCACTTATATGGACCCAGAAGCCAGAGTTTTAGCCCGAGTAGCTTGAATTTTTGCACAAAGAGTATAATTGGTAGTATATTCATGTGTGCCAAATTTGATTGAAATCGGTTCAGATTTAGATATAGCTTCCATATATATTTTTCGCCCGTTATGGACTTATATGGCCCCAGAAGCCAGAGTTTTGGCCCAATTTGGTTGAAATTTTGCACTAGGAGTACAATTAGTAATATAGTCATGTGTACCAAATTTGATTGAAATCGGTTCAGATTTAGATTAGCTCACATATATATGTTTTTCTGATTTCGACAAAAATTGTCAAAATACCAACAATTTCCTTGTTGAATCGCCTCTGCTTAGTCGAAAAGTTTTAAAATGACTCTAATTTTCCTAAACTTCTAATACATATATATCGATCATAAATAAACATATATATCGATCATAATAAATCATAAAGTTTCCTTAAAATTTCTTCAGATTTAAATGTTTCCCATATTTTTTTACTAAAATTGTGTTCCACCCTAGTACATTAGCCAACTTAAATTTTGAGTCTATAGATTTTGTAAAAGTCTATCAAATACTGTCCAAATCGAGTGATATTTAAAAATGCATGTATTTGGGACATACCTTTATACATGCAAAAAATTAATTCTTCCCTCCCAAGCGAAATTTTAGACAAACAAAGTTCGTTTCTCATTTGCTTTTCGTTGAAAGGAAGTGTATTTGGAAGAAAAGTATATACTTTTTGTGATAAACGTTTATTCTTTTCAATTTCATAAAGACTAACTAAAAAAAAATTTTTTCTGGTTAATTGCATTTCCTTCACATCTTTCTCACTTCCACGAGGTTTAGTTCTTAGCACCTTTTTCTGTAACACAAACAATGTAGAAGAAATTATACGATTTTATAATTTTTTTTTTACCTTTCGCCTGGACGGAGAATCGAACCGCGGACCATGCAATTTGTAAGCCAACACACTATCCAGTGAGCCATGTAGCCGTTATTGTCATCAATAGACAATTACCCATATAAGTTATATTTATATAGCATAGCTTGCGGCGCCCACGAGCCGATTAAACAAAGTTTATTTAGCAGAAAAATACAGTTAGTTGGGCACCGTGGAGCAGTGGTTGCTACGTCCGACTTGCATGCCAAGGGTCGTGGGTTCGATCCCTGCTTCGACCAAAGTTTTTTTTTACATATATTCCAGATATGGTCGGATGACTATGAACTGTCAAATGTGTCTTATTAAAGACCTTAATTTAGAAAAGAACAATGTTTGATATAAACGAAATGAAAAGTGTTGTTGGTTCAAAAATAACCTTTTTTATTAAAAAAATAAAAAATTGTTAACAAACGAATTTGTTTGTCTAACGTTTTCGGTACACATTTTCCAAACGTTTTTTTTTTCTTTGCGTGTATATAGCACCAACACATTTGACGGATGTGATATGGTATCTTAAATTTAGATCTACAAAGTGGTGCAGGGCCCCGCCCGACTTTAGACTTTCCTTACTTGTTTAAAGATGTTTTTTACTTAGTCTTAATTTTGAAAATAGAGTTGTCGTTAATTCGTTTTTAAAGGACTTTCATAGCATATGAAGAAAAGAAGCTGAAAAGGCTAAAAATTAAAATTTTCTTCCTAGAAGCGAGTACACAAAACCCAAATTTAAAAGAGAATTGTGTCCTAAAAATATCCTTATTTGTATTCTCCGCTTCTTTGGCTCGGAATCAATACCAAAATTTTTAAAGTAAAGACAAAATCTTTAGAACCGGACATGCTTCTTTTTTCAGTGTGTGGACTAACTTAAAATTTAGGGGACAATGTTAAGTAGGTTTAAGAACTTTACCATCGGCAACTGTTTCCACTACCTAAGTAATTCGATTGTGTATAACAGTCTTTAGTAGGACTTTCTACGGCCTTGCCGAACTTTCAAACTTATGTTCTTATTTTATATATCAAAAGGTCACTTGAAGGACTTTTTTGAAAGTTTTCATAGTGCAAACTTCAAAAATGAACAATCCCTACCTTTCTGACTAAAGTTAAATCTCATCGTTGTCTCCATTTTCCATTTAGTATAAGTCAATTTTCCCTTCCATATAATATTGCTCTACATTTTTATTCTCTTTCGTTTATATCAATGTCATTGAGAAAGGTCAAACTAAAAAATTTTGCGATTATTGTGGGTTTGCTTGACACTTTGAACTGTGAATGTAAAACGAAACGAATATCAATGGGGTCTTCTATTTTAACACTGCTCGACGAGATATGGGTTGGAGAGTCCCCGAGCAAAAAAAAAAAAGCAAAACCAACCACTTATAGATAGAAATCCTCTAATAATGCTCATTCGCAACTACGAACTGAAATTGAGCGTTCAACGGAGGAAACAAAAGAAACTTTAAATGCAGGGCAATATCAAAATTATTTCCCCACACTCTCCCTTAACTTTTTCCGCCGGCAATGGCAAACAAAAGAGTCAAAAACTTGAAGCAATCAACCGACACCTACTTTCTTTTGCAAAATGCCATTGCATTCAAATTGAAAATAAAACGATGGTCTACAGTGGTTGCAGCAAAACGACGAAATAGATGAAAATCACAAGTTTTTATACCAGAGGAAAATATAAATTGCTATTCTCAAACAATAAAGCTCTTTTGGTTTTGGGAAACTAAAAGAAAACAAATACAAAAGATTGCTGTTGCTTCTGATATGTTTGGAGTTTCTTGTTTGCCTTATTGGCCAAAAAAAAAAAACGAAAAGGTAGAAATGGCAACACGTCACGATTTTAACCACACACCATTCATTGAGGATAGAATTTGCAAATGGCAAAACTCATTCAATTGCACAAACACCGAGAAAGAGACAGAGGGCAGAAGCAACAGCAGATGAACGGACAACAGAACCACAATGACACTTCGACCCAAATGCAATTTGAAATTGCTTTCAAAGCATGCACTTCCATTCAAACTTTCAAAAAAGCGGTTATTTGAAGTGTCTGACAATCTGCCAGGCAACGTATTTCTTTGCATTTCTGTCAATTCTGTGGATTGTAGCTTTTTTCGAGATGATACCATTTTATTCTAAATTCTAAAAAAAAAAAAACATATAAGAAAAGAAACCACCATAGAATGTACTTGTTCTTTTCATTATCGAAATTCTTTATATTCATTAAAGAAAATGAGAAAGTAGAAATATTCTGCAACAGCAGAGTTGCCACAGCATGCACTGCCAATGTCATTACCAATTGCAAACAAAGGGAAATAAAAACTGAAGCCAATTTTTTAATATTTAATAAAAATAAATTAAATTAAATTTAAATTACCTTTCTAAAATCCTAGTTTTAGAAAACTCTGTTAGAGTAAAGTTAGCAAATGAACTTTGGTCAGAGAGAGATATAATATTTGGTCGGTATGTGGAATGTAGTCCGGATGAAATTTGTTCCCTCAAGAGGATCCGCAAACAAAATTTGGGGGTCGGTTTATATGGGGGCCTAAAAGTGGTCCGATATAGCCCATTTGCAATACCAGCCGACATAACATACATCAATAACAACTACTTGTGACAAGTTTTAAGTCAATAGCTTGTTTCGTTCGGAAGTTAGCGTGATTTCCACGGACGGACATTGCTAAATCTACTCAGAATTTCTCAACGACCCAGAATATATATACTTTATGGGGTCTTAGACAAATATTTCGATATGTGGAGGGTATACAAATTACATTCCAAAATCGTGAACGGACGGTAACAAAATGAAACGGAAACGTTCACGAAAAATCGAAACAGAGTGTTCACGGTTTCGTCCACGGGCATTCACGGTTTAATGAACGGCTTTTGTTTTTCTTTGGCCATGAAAAGTCCTAAAATATTCGTTAGACGTTCTTATGGCAACTCCGTCGGTGGTGCAATGTGCAACGGCGAAAATAGGGAAGTTTGTTCCAATTCTGAAACTAGGAAAATTGGCATATTTTGGAGATTGGTATCAACCAATTACCCTTCTTACTTTTGGCAGAACATCAGCATAGTTTTCGTTCGTGTTGGTGTACGATCACTGCAGAGGGTTGAATTGTGAGAGGCCGCATAAACGTTCGATTCTTGTAGCATTGGAGTTATGTAAAGCGTTTGATACAGTGGACCACACCACCCTCTTAGAAGATATTATGAGAACTCATCTCCCTGAATTATATGTGGAATTCGCGTAGGAGGAATAAACTAGGTGTTCCTCAAGGCGGTATAATGTCCCCCTCCTTTTTAAGTTTTACGTGCACCCAGAGAAGGAATATGATCACCTCAAACATGTTTTAAGAGCAAAATGTTATTTTTGGGTGGTGACCATGTAACATGGTTTTCGCAACCATGTTATTTTATCCGAAATCATGTATCTGATTTCGGCAAGCAGGTTATATTTGACGAGAAAATAACATTTTAGTGACAAACATGTTACATGGTCACCATACAAAAATAACATTTTGCTCTTAAAACATGTTTGAGGTGATCATATTCCTTCTCTGCGTGTGGCAGGAGCTACTCTTCCACGATCAGATATCCACTTGATAGCCTATGTGTACACGCTCACAAAAAATCGCTTCTGTAACATATACTCCCAAACATATTTTGCTTCAAGCATATATATTTTTGAGTATTGCCCAAACATTTATATGTTTGATCTCTTCCAATATATAATATGTTTGAAAGCATATTGGTCTAAACAATATATGTTTGGGTAGTCTAAGTTCCAAACATTTTGTATTTTTGCATCCAAATTCAATAATGTTGTCTTTCAAAAAACAATATGTTATTATGTAAACATATAATACGTTTGGAAGCATTTTGCACCCAAAAATATTATATGCTTAAAAAAAATCTCCCAAACATATATTTACAATCATAATGAATTATGAAAATAAACAGGTAATATAGGTGCTAACAACATAGGTTTTCGACATGAATGCTCAAAATTTTGTTTCTGCCCAATTGTATATTCCCCCACATCTTTCTCACTTCCACGAGATTTTTTAGTTCTTAGCACCTATTTCTGTAATACAAACATTGTAGAAGAAATTATTCAATTGTATGATTTATTTTATTTTAATTTTACCTTTTGCCGGACGGGGATTCGAACAGCGGACCACACAGTTTGTAAGGATGAAAGAAGTAGCTGATCAATTGCCCAAGGAAAAATAAAATGTTAATTTTGTAATAACAAGCAACTACCACCAACTTAATTCAATATCGCTCCCTGTTAAATAGCGCTCCAAGCTACTAAACACATATATGTTTATAGGCTATTTCTAAATTAATGTATGTTTGCTTGGATGCATATTATATTTACAAACATTTTATGTCCCAAACATAATATGTTCTAACACATTAACATATATGTCCCAAACATGTTATGCTAGTTTATGAACATTATATGCTTGCACTCAAAAATATTGTGTTTAAAAATTTGTGTTCCAAACATATAATGTTTATAGCCAAACATATGAAAAACAGTCTTTTTCATCCGTGTATGTTACGACTGTTTCGTATTCGCATCAGGTAGGGGTATCAAGCTTGAGGTGAAGATCAATGACTACCTCTATGCACTTTCTGGTCCTAAATAAACGGAATTATCTTGTTCACATCGTGGACCAAGGAAGTGAACCTGGAGCACGATATTCACATTCGTGGCCATAGTATCCCCACATGAAAAACCCCAAGATTCTTGTTTTGCCGTTCGATAGTTTGTTCCTCTTTGAAAAGGATGTGGAAATGGTACACCCTCAAAAAAAAAAGACAACGTTTCTGTAACATATACCCCAAACACATTTTGCTTCAAGCATATATATTTTCAGGATTGGTCCAAACAAAATATTGTTTGTATTGTCCAAACATATTATGTTTCACCTTAGGGCATACACTGGTAGTAAAAAATTTAATGAATTTTTTTTTTGTGTGGATATATTTTTATGGCGCCAATTGGTTACTTCCATTATTTTACTTGCAGCATGCTCTTTAGTTCTTTCTCTCTAATCACATATATGTTTATAGACTATTTCCAAATTAAT
The DNA here is from genome assembly GCF_050003625.1 of Haematobia irritans. Taxonomy (NCBI): domain Eukaryota; kingdom Metazoa; phylum Arthropoda; class Insecta; order Diptera; family Muscidae; genus Haematobia; species Haematobia irritans. The sequence goes on along the minus strand of NC_134397.1, from coordinate 208,037,970 downwards.
ATATGTTTGCATCTAAGCATTTTATATTTACAAACATTTTATGTCCCAAACATAATATGTTCTAACATATTAACTTATATATGTCCCAAATATGTTATGCTAGTTTATGAACATTATATGCTTGCACTTAAAAATATTGTGTTAAAAAATTTGAGCTCCAAACATATAATTTTTACATCAAAACGTATGAAAAATAGTCTTTTTCGCCCGTGTAGCTGAAAACGTTGGGAGTAGAAACAAGATCTTAAAGGCATTGTCTGGTAGTAATTGGGGGAAATATAAAGAGCAGATAGAAAAGACCTATGAGTCTATTTGTTGTTCCCTTATCGATTATGCGGCCCCCGTTTAGACTCCTAATATTAACGATAACCAATGGGTAAATACCAGAACAGTGTCTGCAACATGATGCTCTTGCTCTCGGTGAGGCAAAACTGTGATCCCCTCACCCACCATCATCTGGACAAATGCAGAGCGGTAAACCGTGCCACATCCAGGAGCGTACCATCCCCACGATCCACGCTCATTCACGAATGATATACACTCAATTAACCACTTGATCGACAATGATAGTGATGAGAGAATAAGGAGGGTATTGAGAGCGGAAGACACGGCAGCGGTTCAGAAGGCTACAGTTTCCTACAAGTGCACCACCTGTCGACGATGAAGAGAGACTGCTGTTTAGAGAGACCAGGTCGGTGCTATCCCAGCTAAGATCAGGCATCTCCAGGTACTTAAACACTTACCTCTCACTTCTGAACCCGGCAATTCAAGATGTTTTGTTGTGAACAATGGACTCACAACACGAAGCATCTCTTCGTGTGTTCTGCAAAACCTACAGACCTGACTCATACTTCACTCTGGACAAATCCAGCAGAGATAGCTTGCTTCCTCGAAATGGATGTAGATAATCTAATCCCTATAATTTGTTTTGTCTTTTTATACCCTCCACCATAGGATGGGGTACATCAACTTTGTCATTCCGTTTGTAACACATCGAAATATTGCTCTAAGACCCCATAAAGTATATATATTCGATCTGAGCATGTCCGTCCATCCGTCTGTTGAAATCACGCTAACTTCCGATCGAAAAAGCTATCGGCTTGAAACTTGGCACAAGTAGTTGCTGTAGATGTAGGTCGGATGGTATCGCAAATGGGCCATATCGGTCTACTTTTACGTATAGCCCCCATATAAACGGACCCCCAAATTTGGCTTGCGATTGCTCTAAGAGAAGCAAATTTCATCCGATCCGGCTGAAATTTGGTACATGGTGTTGGTATATGGTATCCAACAACCATGCAAAAATTGGTCAATATCGGTCCATAATTACATATAGCCCCCATATGAACCGATCCACCGATTTGGCTTGCGGAGCCTCTAAGAGAACCAAATTTCATCCGATCCGGCTGAAATTTCGTACATGGTGTTAGTATATGGTCTCTAACAACCATGCAAAAATAGGTCCACATCGGTCAATAATTATATATAGCCCCCATATAAACCGATCCCCCGATTTGGTTTGCGGAGCCTCTAAGAGAAGCAAATTTCATCCTATCCGGCTGAAATTTGGTACATGTTGTTGGTATTTGTTCTCTAATGACCATGCAAAAAGTGGTCCACATCGGTCCATAATTATATATAGCCCCCATATAAATCGATCCTCAGATTTGTTCTCCGGAGCCTCTTGGAGGAGCAAAATTCATCCGATCCGGTTGAAATTTGGAACATGGTGTTAGAATGTGGTCTCTAACAAACGCGCAAGAATTGGTCCATATCGGTCCATAATTATATATAGCCCCCATATAAACCGTTCCCCAGATTTGATCTCCGGAGCCTCTTGGAGGAGCAAAATTCATCCGATCCGGTTGAAATTTGCAACGTGGTGTTAGTATAAGGCTAATAACCATGCCAAAATTGGTCCATATCGGCCTATAGTTATATATAGCCGATCCCCAATCACAAAAAAAGTGGTCCATATCGGTTCATAATCTTTGGTTGCCACACGAGCCAAAAATATTCTACCAAAATTTTATTTTTATAGAAAACATTGTCAAAATGTTATTTTTTTAGGAAATTTTGTCAAAATTTTATTTCTATAGAAAATTTTGTCAAAATTTTATTTCTATAGAAAATGTTGTCAAAATTTTATTTCTATAGAAAATTTTGTCAAAATTTTATTTCTATAGAAAATTTTGTCAAAATTTTATTTCTATAGAAAATTTTGTCAAAATTTTATTGCTATAGAAAATTTTGTCAAAATTTTATTTCTACAGAAAATTTTGTCAAAATTTTATTTCTATAGAAAATTTTGTCAAAATTTTATTTCTATAGAAAATTTTTTCCAAATTTTACTTCTATAGAAAAGGTTGTCAAAATTTTATTTTGTCAAAATTTTATTTCTATAGAAACTTTAAACTTATTTATATACGTATTTAATCGGCCTTTTTTAGTTCAATATATACCACGTATGTACTATGTGGTATATATTAAGGTGTTAGGAAATTTTAAGATACCTTGCCATCGGCAAGTGTTACCGCAACCCAAATAATTCGATTGTGGATGACATTCTTCAGTAGAAGTTTCTACGCAATCCATTGTGGAGTGTACATAAGCTTCGGCCTGGCCGTATATACTTGTTATTCTCTCTAGTTGTTTTCATAAGTAAATTTCCGGGGGCTACAACAAAAACTCAGATTTTTACGTCGTTAAAAATATATGATATATACTTTATGAGGTCTCACAACAATATTTCGATGTTTTGTTATGTCATAGTTAGGTTAACCCCCATCTGTGATAGAAGGTATAAAAAAGACAAGGGTATTTGCTACGCAAATATAATTTCATTACTTTCCTTAAATATTTTAAAAATTATCAAGATCTCGTAATAGTTATTTAAAATTTGCAACAACAACGGAGTAACCACAAATTAAAACCTATCTCCGTCTTAAAAAGCAACCCCCAAAAGTATGCTTCACAATTTTCAATGGATTTCTCTAATAATACTCCCATTACTCACACCTTATACCATTATTATAATTTACTTTGGAGTCATAAAACTTTCAATACCTGCGAAAATTTTCGTTTACTTCTTTCATACGAAATTATAAATTCACTTAGGGCATACAACATTTCAATATACTTCAATGGAAAAATGTCTTTCACAATTTCTCCCCACCGAAAAAAAACTCAACGTCTATAGACTCTTGAAAATATAATAACTAATTTTCTATTCATTGTATATTTCATTAAAAAATCACAAAAACAAAAGTTAAGTCTTTACTTAGTACTATTCATTATTTCTCATTCTCTCGTTTGCAGGTTCCTAATACACCACTAACTGCTGCCTCGGCGACAGTATACCAAAATAATAATAATGGCTTTAACAACTCCTCCTCATCCGTTAAACACCAGCAAACTTCTATGTCAGGATCCTTAGCAATTTCAACAATAGCATCAGCATCTTCATCATCTTTACCTGCCTCCAGTTCAACAACAGCGTTGTCGTCATCAGTGCCAAATATTTTGGCGTCATCTACAACGTCGATGGTAACGGCAACAGTGCCATCTGGTACTACAGTGCCAACAACATCTTTAACAGCGGATACAGCTACAACAACAACAACGATGTCGACGACGACAACAATACCTTCGGCAACACCTTCATCATCGTTGACATGTTTGCATCAGCGTCGTTTTCTAGATTGCCAGCAATTACATGCACAACCCACGGAGTTATTTAATAAAGGTAAGTTTTAACTTGCATCCCTGATGATTTTATTTAATTTTCATGTAGCATACCTTTGGGCGCACCACATAGTGGTTAATAACTACCGCACTTGCAAGTGCAAATAGGCAGTGAAAGCTATGGAATTTTCTTGGATGGGTGACTATAAGAAATATGGAAATACGATTATTTTGTGGTAAACTTTTATGTATATGAGCAACTGTAGGTTATGGGAATAGAATGAATAGACGAGGGTTATATTGAATTTTTTGAAGATCAATTTTGGCAAAATTTTCTATATAACTAATTTGTGCAAAATTTTCTACAAAAATAAAATTTTGACTTAATTTTCTATAGAAATAAAATTTTGACAAAATGTTCTATAGAAATAAAATTTTGACAAAATTTTCTATAAAAATACAAAAATTTGGAAAAATTTAATCTTAACAAAATTGTCAATAAAAATAAAATTTTGACAAAATGTTATATAGAAATAAAATTTTGACAAAATTTCCTATAGAAATAAAATGTTGACAACATTTTCGATAGAAATAAAATTTTGACAAAATGTTCTATAGAAATAAAATTTTGACAAAATATTCTATAAAAATTAAATTGTGACAAAAGGGTCTATATAATTAAAATTTTGCAAAATTTTCTACAAAAATAAAATTTTGACAAAATTTGCTATAGAAAAAAAATTTTGACAAAATTTTCGATATAAATAAAATTTTGACAAAATCTTCTATAGAAACAAAATTATGACAAAATTTTCTATAAAAATAAAAATTTTACCAAATTTTTTTTGGAAATAAAATTTTGACAAAATTTTCTATAGAAATAAAATTTAAAAAAAAATGTTCTATAAAACTAAAATTTTTAAACATTTTCTATAGAATTAAAATTTCGAAAAAATTTCCTATAAAATTTTGACAAAATATAATATATAACTAAAATTGTGCAAAATTTTCTACAAAAATAAAATTTTGACACAATTTTTTATAGAAATAAAATTTTGCCAAAATGTTTTATAGAAATAAAATTTTGACAAAATATACTATATAACTAAATTTGTGCAAAATTTTCTACAAAAATTAAATGTTGACATAATTTTCTATATATATAAAATTTTGACAAAAATTTTTTATAGAAATAAAATTTTGAAAAATTTTCTATAGAAATAAATTTTTTGACAAAAATTTCTATAGAAATACAATTTTAACAAAATTCTCCATAAAAATAAATATTTGACAAAATTTTCTTAAAAAAATAAAATTTTGGTAAAATTTTGTATAGAAATAAAATGTTGACAAAATTTTCTATAGAAATAAAATTTTGAAAAAATTTCTTATAGAAATAAAATGTTGATAAAATTTCTTCTAGAAATAAAATGTTAACAAAATGTTATATAGAAATAAAATTTTGACAAAATGTACTATATAACTAAAATTGTACATCATTTTCTACAAAAATTTTGACACAATTTTCTATAGAAATAAAATGTTGACAAAATTTTCTTTAGAAATAAAATTTTGACAAAATTTTCTATAGAAATAAAATTATGACAACATTTTCTATAAAAATAAAATCTTGACAAAATTTTCTATAGAAATAAAATTTTGACAAAATTTCCTATAGAAATAAAATGCTGGCAAAATTTTCTATAAAAATATTTTTTTTTTGACAAAAATTTCTCTAGAAATAAAATTTTGACAACATTTTCTATAGAAATAAAATTATGACAAAATTTTCTCTAGAAATAAAATTTTGACAACATTTTCTATAGAAATAAAATTTTGACGCTATGTTTTATAGAAATAAAATTTTGACAAAATATACTATATAACTAAAATTGTGCAAAATTTTCTACAAAAATTAAATTTTGACATAATTTTCTATATATATTAAATTTTAACAAAATTTTTTATAGAAATAAAATTTTGAAAAAATTTTCTATAGAAATACATTTTTTGACAAAATTTTCTATAGAAATAAAATTTTGACAAAATTTCCTATAGAAATAAAATGTTGACAAAATTTTGACAGAATGTCGTATAGAAATAAAATTAACAAAATGTTCTATATAATTAAAATTGTGCAAAATTTTCTACAAAAATAAATTTTTGGCAAAATTGTGTTTAGAAATAAAATTTTGACAAAATTTTCTATAGAAATAAAATTTTGACAAAATTTTCTATAGAAAAAAAATTTTGACAAAATTTTCTATAGAAATAAAATCTTGACAAAATTTTCTATAGATATAAAATTTTGACAAAATTTTCTATAGATATAAAATTTTGACAAAATTTTCTATAGATATAAAATTTTGACAAAATTTTCTATAGAAATAAAATTTTGACACAATGTACTATATAACTAAAATTGTGCAATTTTGACATAATTTTCTATATATATATATATATATATATATATATATATATATATATATATATATATATATATATATATATATATATATATATATATATATATATATATATATATATATATATATATATATATATATATATATATATATATATATATATATATATATATATATATATATATATATATATATATATATATATAATTTTAACAAAATTTTTTTTATGGAAATAAAATTTTGAAAAAATTTTCTATAGAAATAAAATTTTGACAAAATGTACTATATAACTAAAATTGTGCAAAATTTTCTACAAAAAATAAATTTTGACATAATTTTCTATATACATATATAATGTTGACAAAATTTTTTATAGAAATAAAGTTTTGAAAAAGTTTTCTACAGAAATTAATTTTTTGACTAAAAATTTTTATAGAAATAAAATTTTTACAAAATTTTCTATGAAAATAAAATTTTGACATGATTTTCTATAGAAATAAAATTTTGACAAAATTTTCTATATAAATAATATTTTAACAAAATTTTCTATAAAAATAAAATTTTGACACAAATTTCTATAGAAATACAATTTTGACAAAATTTCTCTAGAAATAAAGTTTTTACAAAATTTCCTTTAGAACTAATATTATGGTAAAATTTTCTATAAAAATTTTGACACAATTTTCTATAGAAATAAAATTTTGACAAAATTTTCTATAGAAATAAAATGTGGACAAAATGTTCTATAGAAATAAAATGTTGACAAAATTTTCTATAGAAATAAATTTTTGGAAAAAATTTCCTATAGAAAAAAAAAATTTGGCAAAATTTTTTATAAAAATAAAATTTTGACACAATTTTCTATAGAAATAAAATTTTTACAAAATTACCTATAGAACTAATATTTTGGCAAAATTTTCTAGGGAAATAAAATTTTGACAAAATTTACTATGGAAATAAAATTTTGAAAACATTTGCTATAGAAATAATATTTTTAAAAAATTTGCTATAGAAATAAAATTTTGACAAAATTTTGTATAGAAATAAAATTTTGACATAATTTTCTATAAAAATAAAATTTTGACAAAATAAGATTTTTTATTTGGTAGTTTTTTTTGGTAAAATTTGTTTCAAATTTTGGTAGATTATTTTTGGCTCGAGTGGTAACTGTAAAATACTGCCCCAACTCTTCCAAAAGATTTTTATAAAAATCAAATCAACTAATTTATTGATTCTGGATATTTTACAGCACAGCATCGACATTGTATATTCCTTAGCAAAGAGTAAATGTCAGGGTAAATATTGACTCTGAATGCTTTTAGTGAAATTGAGTACTGTCACAAAATTCGCTGGTCGCAATATCCTGTACTCTACCCATTACTCACAAACGATATCAATGTTTGACGGAAGCTATTGAAATTGAAGCCGTAGTACACTTTTAGGCAAATAATTTATGCGTTTTCTTTTATAGCCTCATAACCTGATGTATAACACTCCGAAGGGGAACATTCATGGCAGTTAAATATTGACTCAATGTCAAAGGCATTTGACAATTTTCAGTTCCATTGATTGTATTGCACTGCGTTTGAGGTGGGGGGCGGATGCAAAATAAAAACCTAACCGGAAAATATACCGGAATAAATGGCAAATGGTTTGTTTTATCTTAAAGAAATAAGTTAAGATTTGAGAGTGACTCTGATTTAGTGGAGAGAATTGAAGGAACTTGGATAGGGTGCAAAATCGTAGCTTTTCCCCAGCATGAATAGAACAATTCGGTTAGGTTAGATTAGGTGGCAGCCCGATGTATCAGGCTCACTTAGACTATTCAGTCCATTGTGATACCACATTGGTGAACTTCTCTCTTATCACTGAGTGCTGCACGATTTCATGTTAAGCTCAATGACAAGGGACCTCCTTTTTATAGCCGAGTTCGAACGGCGTTCCACATTGCAGTGAAACCACTTAGAGAAGCTTTGAAAACCTTGATCTAATTTGGTTCAGATTTAGATAAAGCCTCCATATATTCGTTTTTCCGTTTTATACAAATATGGCCAAAATTCCCACAAATTCTGTGATGATTTCCCCATATCATAGTCATATCCTATACACTATAATGCCAGAATTTCCACAGAACGGTTGAGTTTTAAATAAGGCTCCAGTCGCCCGACTTGACCAAATAATATATCACATCCCACACTTGACCATATATCTTGGCGAGATCTAACCAATATCCTTGTAAAATCGCCACTGATGAGTAGCAAAAATTGTAAATATTACTAAAATTGTCCTATATCTCGAAAACATATGTATCGCCTGATAAACCATAAATGCTCTTTTGTACAATTGCATTAAAATTTCTCTCACTTCATATTTCCAATATTTTTTATTAACATTGTGTTTCATCCCAGGGCGTTAGCCAATTTAAATTTTAATTCTAGAGCTTTTGTAGAAGTACAAAAAATTGTCTCCATTAAAAGTATTTGTATCTGAAAATGCAAACCTTTATATAGCTCCCAGCACATTTGAAGTAGTTGAGATGGTAACACAAGTGTTTGTCTACATAGGGTATAATATAGTTGGCTCCGCCCGACTTTAGACTTTACTTACTTGTTTAATAATGGACTCAATATTAGTGGCATACTAACTCTGTAGGTTCAGAACCAACTATATCTCCTAATATCTGTTCAGATTGTGATACAACTCCCATGAACATGTAAATATGGAAATGCGGTTTATACTCCAAACCTATACCAATAATACCCTACAAATGGTTATGTTTACTAATTCAGTAGGGTTGGTTTAGGGTATGATATAGTCAGCCCCGCCCGACTTTCTATTTTACTCACTTGTTATACCCTCCACCATAGGATGGGCGGTATTTTAACTTTGTCATTCCGTTTGTAACACATCGAAATATTGCTCTAAGACCCCATAAAGTTTATATATTCTGGGTCGTGGTGAAATTCTGAGTCGATCTAAGCATGTCCGTCCGTCCGTCTGTTGAAATCACGCTAACCTCCGAACGAAACAAGCTATCGACTTGAAACTTGGCACAAGTTGGCCATATCGGTCCACTTTAACATATAGCCCCCATATAAACCGATCCCCAGATTTAGCTTCCGTAGCCTCTAAGAGAAGCAAATTTCATCCGATCCGGCTGAAATTTGGTACGTGGTATTAGTATATGGTTTCTAACAACTATGCAAAAATTGGTCCATATCGGTCCATAATTATATATAGCCCCCATATAAACCGTTTCACAGATTTGATCTCCGGAGCCTCTTGGAGGAGCAAAATTCTTCCGATCCGGTTGAAATTTGGAACGTGGTGTTAGTATATTGCTGCTAATAACCATGCCAAAATTGGTCCATATCGGTCTATAGTTTTATATAGTCGATCCCCAATCACACAAAAATTGGTCCATATCGATTCATAATCATGGTTGCCACTCGAGCTAAAAATAATCAGTTAAAATTTTATTTGTATAGAAAATTTTGTCAAAATTTTATTTGTATAGAAAATTTTGTCAAAATTTTATTCCTATGGAAAATTTTGTCAAATTTTATATCCATAGAAAATTTTGCCAATTCTATAGAGAATGTTGTCAATATTTTAATTCTATTGAAAATTTTGTCAACATTTTATTTCTATAGAAATTTTTGTCAAAATTTTATTTCTATAGAAGATTTTGTCAAAATTTTATTTCTATAGAAAAATTTTGTCAAAATTTTATTTCTATAAAAAATTTTGTCAAAATTTTATTCCTATGGAAAATTTTGTCAAATTTTATATCTATAGAAAATTTTGCCAATTCTATAGAGAATGTTGTCAATATTTTAATTCTATTGAAAATTTTGTCAACATTTTATTTCTATAGAAATTTTTGTCAAAATTTTATTTCTATAGAAGATTTTGTCAAAATTTTATTTCTATAGAAGATTTTGTCAAAATTTTATTTCTATAGAAAAATTTTGTCAAAATTTTATTTCTATAAAAAATTTTGTCAAAATTTTATTCTATAGAAAATTTTGTCCAAATTTTACTTCTATAGAAAATGTTGCCATGATTTTATTTTGTCAAAATTTTATTACTATAGAAACTTTTGTCAAAATTTTATTTCTATAGAAAATTTTGTCAAACTTAATTATATACGTATTTAATCGGCCTTTTTTAGTTTAATATATATCCCGTATCGACTGCCTTGCAAGTGTTACCGAAACCAAAGTAATTCGATTGTGGATGACAGTCTTCAGTAGAAGTTTCTACGCAATCCATGGTGGAGGGTACATAAGCTTCGGCCTGACCGAACTTACGGCCGTATATACTTGTTTTTTTTTCAGTGTAATTGGACCAAACATTTCCATCTGAAACTCTCACTCAAAAGATCAGAAACGAAACCTCGAGAAATGATTTTCAACTATCGATAATATCAAATTATCTAAAACTTTTATTTAGTATTCGTTTACAAAATTTGTTGCCTACCTTTAGGCTTGTCATACTAAATTATTTATAAAAAATAATTTTAAGTATAGCTCCTTACGTATAAAAATTATCATTCGCTGCCCATCCCATCACCTATAGATTGGCACTCTAGACTAGCTTTTGGGCAAGGATTTCGTTGTAAGAAAACCACAAACAATGACATTTTTAGCTTTTTGTTCACATTTTTACGTGCAAAATACAATAAAAATTGCAATCTCATTCTAAGAATTCAATGACTGTTCATTTTTTCCATCCTTTGTTTTTCGTGACTGAAATAAACCACTTTTACAAAGATATAGAGTGAGTGGAAAAAGATTTCTTATAATACCGGAAGTAAGAAAAATATCCTACATATATTGAAACGCCGAGTGAATAATGCCTCAAAACAGAGTGTAGAAAAATGCACTTGATTCATTTTCAATACATACGAAAATCCCTTCCTTTCTTTTCAAGCCTTCTGAGAGGGCAAAATACATACATCCACCAACCCCAATTTACTTGTCATTGTCCTCTTGTCCACAGTCTTTTTTTTTGCTAAAAGCCATTGACATATCATCACATCAAACCTTCGACTGTGTGCCAGCACTCAACTCTCCAACTGCAGCTCCATGCACTGGCACTTTTGTAGCCACCTACAGTCATTATTATCCTTTTAACGCAGTTTCGCTGCTGTGCTTCTCTTCTTCTACTCTCACCTTTTTGTTTCGCAGATTTTTCTGCCATTTCTTTTGTTCATGCTTATACAACGATTTTCTTGGCGAAACTTTATAGATGTAGATACAAGATTCTCCCACTCTGCTCTTTATTCATGTCAATGCTTTATTTATTGTTATAAGCGGGTTAAAATTTTAGCTCGTTTTTTCCCGACAGATGCATCCTTTTTGAGGTTGCTTGATTTTTTATATCGATTTTTCCCAGATGCAAGAATAAATATACGAAAACAATGATTTCTTCAAAATTCACTATTTTAATAATTATCTTTTTAAAAGCAAGGTATTTAAAAGCCTTCATTGCATAGAGTTTGCAGTTTTCTACTTTCCACGAATTGCTTAAATAAAAATTTAATCTTTTATAATTATGGAAAATGTAGCTGGCGAAATTCCTCTCTATTATCTTTTCTGTGCTCAATTACACGAAATTTCTTTTAATTACTTTTTGCTTTTCTTTTTAAGAAATCTTTGTGAGGCCTGTCTGTAATTAGATTCCTCATTTATCGTTTCTTTATAACTGAGTAAAATTTGTTGCATACCTTTAGGAGTAAGCCTGTTTGTTATATGTTTTACAGCATTAATTCCATTCCACAGTGTGGATGATTAGTATATGTTTTATGTAATACAATTTGGATCAATTTGGAAATATTCTAGACTAAATATTTACGAGGGTGGATAAAAACATTGGCAGACTATTTAAAGTACATTTTCTAGGTCCGTTAGTAATTTATAGTTACATGCTCTCAAAGTTCGCTTACTCCTCTCGCCAAATATAGAACACTCACACAAGAGGTACTTAATTGAATAATTTTTCCACGGAAGTTGTTATTCTTCACAACAATAGTTCTTGCAAAATCAACAATCAGGCAGCGAACCTTTATTATAGATACCACTAAATGTGATACTTTTTACATTTTTGTGCCACCATTTCGACATACTGTGCCACTTTAAAAAAAAAAAAATTATTTATACTGTGAGCTTTTCAGGTACATTGGAACCCTAAATACCTTTAAGATTACGTATAATCAACAAATAATCAAGTTTAACAAATAATCAAGTTTACCATTCGAACATTATATTTGTGAACAATTGTTCCGCCTAAAATTATGCAAAGAAAATTTTCGATAGTAGATAAAAATTTCAAACAATCGTTAAAAAATTTCAAAGAATTATTGATAGGTTAGTGAGGATCTTGATTAAAACAAGTATATATGGCCGTAAGTTCGGCCAGGCCGAAGCTTATGTACCCTCCATCATGAATTGCGTAGAAACTTTTTCTAAACACTGCCATCCACAATCGAATTAATTGAGTTGCGGTAACGCTTGCCAATGGCAATGTATCTTAAAACCTCCTAACACCGTCTTCTAAATTGTAAGTGAGTCCATACGTGGTATATATTAAATCAAAAAAGACCGATTAAATACGTATAGTTATAATTCAGAAACAAAATTTACACAAAATTTTCTCTAGAAATAAAATTTTGACAAAATTTTCTCTAGAAATAAAATTTTGACAAAATTTTCTATAGAAATGAAATTTTAACAAAATTTTCTATAGAAATAAAATTATGGTAGATTATTTTTGGCTCGAGTGGCAACCATGATTATGAACCGGTATGGACCAATTTCTGTGTGATTGGAGATCGGCTATATATAACTATAGACCGATATGGACCAATTTTGGTATGGTTGCTAGCGGTCATATACTAACACCACGTTCCAAATTTCAAACAGATCGGATGAATTTTGCTTCTCCAAGAGGCTCCGGAGGTCAAATCTGTGGATCGGTTTATATAGTGGCTATATACAATTATGGACCGATATAAACCAATTCTGGCATGGTTGTTAGAGACCATATACTAACACCACGTACCAAATTTCAACCGAATCGGATGAAATTTGCTTCTCTTAGAGGCTCCGCAAGCCAAATCTGCACGGTTGAAAAAGACTGTTTTTCATATGTGTGGCTATAAACATTATATGTTTGGAACACAAATTTTTAAACACAATATTTTTGAGTGCAAGCATATAATGTTCATAAACTAGTATAACATGTTTGGGACATATATGTTAATATGTTAGAACATATTATGTTTGGGACATAAAATGTTTGTAAATATAATATGCTTGAATGCAAACATATATTAATTTAGAAATAGCCTATAAACATATATGTGTTTAGTAGCTTGGAGCGCTATTTAACAGGGAGCGATATTGAATTAAGTTGGTGGTTGTTGCTTGTTATTACAAAATTAACATTTTATTTGTCCTTGGGCAATTGATCAGCTACTTCTTTGATCCTTACAAACTGTGTGGTCCGCTGTTCGAATCCCCGTCCGGCAAAAGGTAAAATTAAAATAAAATAAACAAGTATATACAGCACTAAGTTCGGCCGGGCCGAATCTTAAATACCCACCACCATGAACCAAATATTAGGGTTTCCTTTGAAATTTCAGGAGGGATTGAGGACTTGAGGACACTTCCCGAAGATAAATTTAAAGATTTCACCTATGAGGACTATATCAGATTCTGGATTTATAAGAACCATTTTTGTTTGAATTTTAGAAGAGTCATTAACATCTCTTGTAAGTGTGCAAGAAAATTATAAAATAACGTCTTGATTTGAAATCTTAAATCTGTAGAAGTAAAATCTGGAAATTTTACATTGAGCAAGTAATTTTCATGATCAGTGCGCCTTCTACACCCTCAAGAAATGAAGTCGGTCTATATGGAGGCATTACCAAAAGGACCGATAAAAACTTAATCCGATACACGTTTTGGGAGCCTAAAATAATATTTACAATTTCAGGCAAATCGCATAAAAACTAGGGATTCTAGAAACCCAAGAAGTAAAATCGGGATATCGGTCTATATGGGGGCTATACCAAAACATGGACCGATACTCACCATTTGTGGCACACCTCTTTATAGTCCTCAAATACCTATAAATTTCCAATTTCAGACAAATTGTATTTAAACTACGGATTCTATAAGCCGAAGACCCCAAATCGGGAGGTCGTTTTATATGGGGACCATACCAAAACATGGACCGATACTCACAATTTTTGGCACACGTATTGGTGGTCCTACAATACCTCTAGATTTCCAATTTCAGGTAAATTGAATAAAAACTGCGGTTTCTATAAGCCCAAGAAGTAAAATCGGGAGATCGATCTAAATGGGGGCTATACCAAAATATGGACCGATACTCACCATTTTCGGCACACCTCTTTATGGTCCTAAAATACCACTAGATTTCCAATTTCAGGCAAATAGGATAAAAACTTCGGATTCTAGAAGCCCAAGAATTAAAATCGGGAAATCGGTCTATATGGGGGCTATACCAAATATGGACCGATACTTACCATTTTCGGCACACCTCTTTATGATCCTAAAATACCACTAGATTTCAAATTTCAGACAAATTGGATAAAAACTACGGTTTCTATAAGCCCAAGACCCCAAATCGGGAGGTCCTTTTATATGGGGACCATACCAAAACATGGACCGATACTCACAATTTTTGGCATACGTATTTGTGGTCCTACAATACTTCTAGATTTCCAATTTCAGGTAAATTGAATAAAAACTGCGGTTTCTATAAGCCCAAGAAGTAAAATCGGGAGATCGGTCTATATGGGGGCTATACCAAAATATTGTCCGATACTCACAATTTTTGGCACACGTATTTGTGGTCTTACAATACCTCTAGATTTCCAATTTCAGGTAAATTGAATAAAAACTGCGGTTTCTATAAGCCCAAGAAGTAAAATCGGGAGATCGGTCTATATGGGGGCTATACCAAAACATGGGCCGATACTCACCATTTTTGGCACACCCCTTTATGGTCATAAAATACCTCTACATTTCTAATTTCAGGCAAATTGGATAAAAACTACGATTTCTATAAGCCCAAGACCCCAAATCGGGAGGTCGGTTTATATGGGGACTATATCAAAACCTGGACCGATATAGCCCATCTTCGAACTTGACCTGCCTGCAGACAAAAGACGAGTTTGTGCAAAATTTCAGCGCGATTGCTTCATTATTGAAGACTGTAGCGTGATTACAACAGACAGACAGACAGACAGACGGACAGACGGACATCGTTATATCGTCTTAGAATTTCTCCCTGATCAAGAATATATATACTTTATATAGTCGGAAATCGATATTTCGATGCGTTACAAACGGAATGACAAACTTATTATACCCCCGTCACCATTCTATGGTGGTGGGTATAAAAATCATAAAATTGAATAATTTCTTCTACAATGTTTGTATTACAGAAAAAGGTGCTAAGAACTAAAAAATCTCGTGGAAATGAGAAAGATGTGGGGGAATATACAATTAGGCAGAAACACAATTTTGGAGCATTCAGGTCGAAAACCTATGTTGTTAGCACCTATATTACCTGTTTATTTTCATAATTCATTATGATTGTAAATATATAAATAAATAAATAAAATTTTGAGCACAATATTGTTTGGGAGAATTTTTTTTAAGCATATAATATTTTTGGGTGCAAAATGCTTCCAAACATATTATATGTTCACATAATAACATATTGTTTTTTGGAAGACAACATTATTGAATTTGGATGCAAAAATACAAAATGTTTGGAACTTAGACTACCCAAACATATATTTATTAGATTAATATGCTTTCAAACATATTATATATTGGAAGAGATCAAACATATAAATGTTTGGGCAATACTCAAAAATGTATATGCTTGAAGCAAAATATGTTTGGGAGTATATGTTACAGAAGCGATTTTTTGTGAGGGTGTGGGGATCGGTTTATATGGGGGCCATATATAATTATGAACCGATGTGGACCCATTTTTGCATGGTTGTTAGAGACTATATACCAACACCATGTTCCAAATTTCAGCCCGATCGGACGAAATTTGCTTCTCTTAAAGGCTCCGGAAGCCAAATCTGGGGATCGGTATATATAGGGGCTATATATACTTATTGACCGATGTGGACCAATTTTTGCATGGTTGTTAGAGACTATATACTAACACAATGTTCCAAATTTCAGCCGGATCGGATGAAATTTGCTTCTCTTAAAGGCTCCGCAAGCCAAATCTGGGGATCGTTTTATATAGGGGCTATATATAATTATGGACCGATGTGGACCAATTTTTGCATGATTGTTAGAGACCATGTACAAAATTTCAGCCAGATCAGATGAAATATGCTTTTCTTAGAGGCTCCGCAAGCCAAATCTGGGGGTCCGTGTACATGGGGGCTATACGTAAAAGTGAACCGATATGGCCATTTGCAATACTATTTGTCCTACATTGTAAATGGGCCATATCGGTCTACTCTTACGTATAGCCCCCATATGGACGGACCCCCAGATTTGGCTTGCGGATCCTCTAAGAGAAGCATATTTCATCCGATCTGGCTAAAATTTGGTACATGGTCTCTAACAACCATGCAAAAATTGGTCCACATAGGTTCATAATTATATATAGCCCCCATATAAACCAATCCCCAGATTTGTCTTGCGGAGCCTCAAAGAGAAGCAAATTTCATCCGATCCGGCTGAAATTTGGTACATGATGTTCGTATCTGGTCTCAAACAACCATGCAAAAATTGGTCCACATCGGTCCATAATTATATATAGCCCCTATATAAACCGATCCCCAGATTTGGCTTCCGGAGCCTTTAAGAGAAGCAAATTTCGTCCGATCGGGCTGAAATTTGGAACTTGGTATACAGTCTCTAACAACCATGCAAAAATTGGTCCACATCGGTTCATAATTATATATAATTATATATATAATTATATATATAATTATATATAGAAAAGCAAATCTCATCCGATCCGGCTGAAATTTGGTACATGATGTTGGTACCTGGTCTCTAACAACCGTGCACAAATTGGTCCATATCGGTCAATAGTTATATATAGCCCCCAGATAAACCGATCCCCAGATTTGCCTTGCGGAGCCTCTAAGAGAAGCAAATTTTATCCGATCCGGCTGAAATTTGGTACATGCTGTTAGTATATGGTCTCTAACAATCAATCTAACAATTGGTCTACACCGGTCCATAATTATATATTAGGTTAGGTTAGGTTAGGTGGCAGCCCGATGTATCAGGCTCACTTAGACTATTCAGTCCATTGTGATACCACATTGGTGAACTTCTCTCTTATCACTGAGTGCTGCCCAATTCCATGTTAAGCTCAATGACAAGGGACCTCCTTTTTATAGCCGAGTCTGAACGGCGTTCCTCATTACAGTGACACCACTTAGAGAAGCTTTGAAACCCTCACCAGCATTACTGAGGTGGGATAATCCACCGCTGAAAAACTTTTTGGTGTTCGGTCTAAGCAGGAATCGAACCCACGACCTTAAGTATGCAAGGCGGGAATGCTAACCATTGCACCACGGTGGCTCCCATAATTATATATTGCCCCCATATAAACCGATACCCAGATTTGACCGCCGGAGCCTCGTGGAAGAACAGAATTCATCCTATTCGGTTGAAATTTGGTACGTGGTGTAGTATATGATCTCTAACAACCATGCAGGAATTGATCCATATCGGTCCATAATTATATATAGCCCCCATATAAACCGATCACCAAATTTGACCTCCGGTGCCTTTTGGAGAAGCAAAATTCATCCGATCTGGTTGAAATTTGGTACATGATGTTAGTATATGATATTTAACAACCATGCCAAAAGTGGTCCATAATATATAGCCCCCATATAAACCGATCCTGAGATTTGGTTTTGGAGCCTCTTGGAGGAGCAAATTTCAGTTGAAATTTGGTACATTGTGCTAAAGGGTGATACGATCAAAATTTGGTCAAGGAAAAACGCGTGTAAATCGGTGAAATCATTTATCTAAAAAATCAAATTAAATTTCTTTTTCAAGTTCAATTAGTATAAAATTCAGGAAAATATTCAGTTAGGCTTTCGCTTTTCAAATCCGAATTGCCGGGCCTCACGCTTGATACCTGCCATCAGATTTTGTACAGCCACCTTGTCCACCTTCTTCGCCGCAGAAAGCCAGTTTGCCTTGAACTGCTGCTCGTCCTTAGCAGTTTTTTTGGTCTTCTTTAGGTTCCGCTTGACAATAGCCCAGTATTTCTCAATTGGGCGGAGTGTGTACGTTGTTGGCGGCGTACCACTCCATGGCCTTTTTACCGTAATGGTAAAATGCCAAATCCGGCCAAAACAGCACGGAACAACCGTATTTCTTCAGGAAAGGCAGCAGACGTTTATTCAAACACTCTTTCACGTAAATTTCGTGGTTGACAGTCCCGGAAGCTATGAAAATGCTGCTTTTCAAGCCACAGGTACAGATGGCTTGCCAAACCAGATATTTCTTTGCGAACTTTGACAGTTTTATGTGCTTGAAAATATCTGCTACCTTTCCCCTTCCTTTTGTCTTATAAAACTCCTGTCCCGGAAGCTCCTCCGGGATCGCGCTTTGGCCGTCGTATTTTGTTTATCATCGCGATTTGGAGTCACTACCTTCTTGTAAGTCGATAGTCCGGCTAGTTTTTTTGGCTCGATGCACGGTTGTAGACGATGCACCCAGCTTATTTGCGGCATCTCGGAGAGGGAGGTTAGGGTTTCGCTTGAAACTACCGGCAACTCTCTTTGTCGTCTCAGCGGCTTCCGGTTTTCGATTTCCCCCCGATCCAGACTTCCTAGCTGTCGACAAACGTTCCCCCAACACTTTAATTACATTTGTAACGGTTGATTTGGCAACTTTTAGCGATTTTGCCAGCTTTGCGTGCGAGTAGCTCGGATTTTCGCGATGCGCGAGCAAAATTTTGATAAGCTGCTCTTGTTGCTCGGATGGCATTTTGACAACTGAAGAGTGAATTCCAAAATCAAAATAGGAGCAACATTCTACACACACACACCTTCAAAATGAGGGGTGTTCAGGTTTTTTTAATGCAAAATTGGAAGAAATAAGTTTATATTGACCAAATTTTGACCGTATCACCCTTTAGTATATGGCCGTTAACAGCAATGCCTAACTAGGTCCATATCGGTTTATAGTCGGTTTATATTTATAGCCCTCAGAAGGTTTATATATATAGCCCTCAGATAAATCGATCCCCAATCACACAAACATTGGTCCATATCAAGTTCATAATTATATATATCCCCTCATATAAGCGACCCCATATTGCAATTCTCTCTACACGCAAAAAAATAATTCTTTCCTCCCAAACGAAATTTTAGACAAACAAGGTTCGTTTCTCATTTGCTTTTCGTTGAAAGGAAGTGTATTTGGAAGAAAAGCATATTTTTTTGTGATAAACGTTTATTATTTTCCAGGATGTAAAAACAATTTCATTTCAAGACTAACTCAAAAAAAATTTTTTTCTGGCTAATTGCATTTTCCCTCACATCTTTCCCACTTCCACGAAGTTTTTTAGTTCTTAGCACCTTTTTCTGTAACACAAACAATGTAGAAGAAATTATACGATTTTATAAATTTTAAAATTTTTTTTTTACCTTTCGCCTGGACGGAGAATCGAACCGCGGACCATGCAATTTGTAAGCCAACACACCATCCACTGAGCCATGTAGCCATTATTGTCATCAATAGGCAATTACCCATATAACTAAGTTATATTTATATAGCATAGCTTGCGGCGCCCACGAGCCGATTAAACAAAGTTTATTTAACAGAAAAATACATTTAGTTGGGCACCGTGGAGCAGTGGTTGCTACGTCTGACTTGCATGCCAAGGGTCGTGGGTTCGATCCCTGCTTCGACCAAAGTTTTTTTTTTTTTTTTACATATATTCCAGATATGATCGGAAGATTCCGAAAAATGTTCAACATTACATTCTACTATATTAAATTTTTACTATGAACTGTAAAATGTGTCTTATTAAAGACCTAAATTTAGAAAAGAACAGTGTTTGACATAAACGAAATGGACTGTGTTGTTGGTTCAAAAATATCTTTTTTTACTGAAAAAATAAAAATTTTGTAACAAACGAATTTTTTTGGTGATAAAAGTGTATACTTTTCGAAGCAATTCAAAAAACTCTAACAAAAGAAAAACGTTTTCGGTACACGTTTTCCAAACGTTTTTTTTCTTTGCGTGTAAGTACCGTGCAAAAGTCTTTTGTCTAATATATACAACGTATAAACTAACTAACAATTTAGAAAACGATGTTAAGAAATTTTAAGATACCTTGCCATCGGAAAGTATTACCACAACTCAAGTAATTCGGTTGTGGATGACAGTCTTTCGTAGAAGTTTCTACGCAATCCATGGTGGAGGGTACATAAGATTCGGCCTGGCCGAACTTACGGCCGTATATACTTGTTGTTGTTTTTTTTTTAATTCAATCAGTGAATTTTTTAATTGCTTACATTTTTAACTTCAATCAACTTATTAATTGTAAATAGTTTGGCGATATTTCGTTCTGTGTACGCTGAATTAGTTTTTGGTAGACCAAAGTGCAGAATTTCAAAAGGGATGTGTAGTTACTGACTTCAACATGAGCATTTCATATTATAAAGTTGGATGCATCAATCTTTAGCCATTTCTTATTTCTTCATAACATTCCACTCTCATCATAAAATAATAATACTCTACTATGCAATTTATTTTCTAAAAGTGTGGTCTTTGTTTCACATGCCAAATGATTCAGTTTGAGAAACTACAAAGACTTTGTGTTTTACTTGTTTTTTTGATGATAACTATAATAAATCATGAAATTCTATTCCTGAGTAAAAAAAAACAAACAAAACGACTAGTTTTCGAATCTACGATAGACAATGATCATAGAATTGTGAACATTCCAGGCATAGAATAAAACTATACACAAAAAAAAAATATTGTCTATTTTTCGATTGTCTGAACAAAAGGCAACTAAATCATAGCATACTTCTAAGCTGTAACAAAAACATTCTGTTATGCTTCACAGCACATCCCTAAAAATATGCTGTAACTTTTAATGAAATAAAATCTGTATCATACTGTTTTGGGTTTTTTGTTCTTTTGCTCTCTACAAAGCATATTTAAACGTTCAACTTAAAAAATACAATACACACACACCACAGAGAGAAATGAGAATGGGAGGTATGGGAGAAGTACTGGGCAAAAATACAGTGAGAGAAATTTTAATGGGCCAGCAAAAACGTGTTTAACCAAAAATGAAATGAAAGTGTTATTTTTCGATCCGGAAATGTCAAACGCTAGAAGAACTTGCCAAAATGGTCGAAGTTGCACGCCAACCCAATTCCCTTCGATTGAAGTTTGTAAGTTAACACATTATTCACTGGGATACGTAGCGGTTATTGCCCTCACAGGCAAGTAGCAACACATAAAGTTAAGCAGTTATTTTTATGGAGCACAGTTCTCGGCGCCCACAAGCCGTTGTAAAGAAATTTTATTTAACAGAAACATACCTTTAGTTGGCCACTTTCTTAAAAATATGACTTTTGGAAACGGAAATAATGTAATTTTACATAAATTCAAAAAAAATCTACTATATTAAATGTTTACTATGAACTTCAAAATATGTCTTATTAAAGACTTAAAGTCGGAAAAGAGGAGTGCTTGATATAAACGAAATGGTCTGTGATTTTGGAACAAAAATAATTTTTTATTGCAAAAATACAATTTTTATAAAAATAAAATTTTTGGTAATATGAGTTTGAAATTGTCGAAGAAAATCTAACGAACTTTTTTATTTGTTCTTAGAGTTCTTCGCTTATCTAAAATTTCGTTCTTCGTGGAAAAGAAACTCTTTCTTTTCCACTATGTGCTATGAGCTGTTGCAACCGAGTGTAATTATCACAGGAGCTTTGTATCCAGCTCAAATGATGCCTTTGAGTAGAGGTGTACGTGTACACTGTAATATTTTACTCACGCTCACGCACACTCACGACAGAAAAATCTTACTCACGATTCACGCGTGAGTCACGAAATAGAAGTAAAATTTTGGCAAAATTTTCTATAGAAATAAAATTTTGGCAAAATTTTCTATAGAAATAAAATTTTGACAAAATTTTCTATAAAAATAAAATTTTGACAAAATTGTATATAGAATTAAAATTTTGACAAAGTTTTCTATAGAAATAAAATGTTGACAAAATATAAAATAAAAAATTTTCTATAGAAATAAAATTTTGGCAAAATTTTCTGTAGAAATAAAATTTTGACAAAATTTTCTATAAAAATAAAATTTTGACAAAATTGTATATAGAATTAAAATTTTGACAAAGTTTTCTATAGAAATAAAATGTTGAAAAAATATAAAATAAAATTTTGAAATAAAATATTTACAAAATTTTCCATAGAATACAATTTTGACAAAATTTTCTACAAAAATAAAATTTTCAGAAAATTTTCTATAGAAATAAAATTTTTACAAAATAAACATGAAATTTTGAAATAAAATTTTTACTATTCTTTTTGTTTGTTTCTATTCAAACAAAACAAAAAGAATAGAAAAAGAAAACAAGGCACGCTCAAAATAAACCCACGCTCAAAAATGACAGTGGCATAGGAAAAGAGATATGTTTGTTTTGAATTTATTTCGGCATAAGCCGACTATCATACAAAACCTTTTTTCGGGAGGTTCAAGTGTGGTTCATTGTTGGGTTTAATGAACTGCCTTAATTTATTCTGATAAGTGGTTGATAGTTTTGCTGCAAGTAGAGGATGCTGATGAGGAATGTGGTAATTCCGAAACGTGCGTCCATCCAACCATCTTGCAGTCTATAGGTCTTTGCCCAACTAAATTTGACAAACATTCGTTTCCTCTGTTGGTTAAGCTACACTTGTAGTTTAGTCAATGTATGGTTTTAAGATGCAATAAAAAATAAAATTTTTACAAAATGTTCTATGGAATACAATTTTTACAAAATTTTCTATAAAAATAAAATTTTGGAAAAAATTTGTATAAAAATAAAATTTTGACAAAATTTTCTATAAAAAATAAAATTTTGACAAAATTGTGTATAGAAATAAAATTTTGACAAAATTTTCTATAGAAATAAAATTTTGACAAAATTTCCTATAGAAATAAAATTTTGACAAAATTTTCGTAAAAAAATAAAATGTTGGAAAAATTTTCTATAAAAATAAAATTTTGATAAAATTGTGTATAGAAATAAAATTTTGACAAAATTTTCTATAGAAATAAAATTTTGACAAAATTTCCTATAGAAATAAAATTTTGGTAAAATTTTCTATAAAAATAAAATTTTGACAAAATTGTGTAGAGACATAAAATTTTGACCAAATTTCCTAAAAAAATAAAATTTTGACAAAATTTCCTATAGAAATAAAATTTTGACAAAATTTCCTATAGAAATAAAATTTTGACAAAATTTTTCTATAAAAATAAAATTTTGGCAAAATTTTCTATAAAAATAAAATGTTGGCAAAATAAACATGAAATTTTGAAGTAAAATTTTGACAAAATTTCCTATAAAAATAACATTTTGACAAAATTTCCTATAGATATAAAATTTTGACAAAATTTTCTATAGAAATAAAATTTTGACAAAATTGTGTATAGAAATAAAATTTTGACAAAATTTTTCTATAAAAATAAAATTTTGGGAAAATTTTCTATAAAAATAAAATGTTGGCAAAATAAACATGAAATTTTGAAATAAAATTTTTACAAAATTTTCTATGGAATACAACTTTGACAAAATTTTCTATAAAAATAAAATTTTGACAAAATTTTCTATAAAAATAAAATTTTAACAAAATTTTCTATAAAAATAAAATTTTTGTTGCTATATAAATAAAATTTTGACAAAATTTTTCTATAAAAATAACATTTTGGCACAATTTTCTATAAAAATAAAATTTTGACAAAATTGTGTATAGAAATAAAATTTTGACAAAATTCTCTATAGAAATAAAATTTTGACGAAATTTTCTATAGAAATAAAATTTTGACAAAATTTTCTATAGAAATAATATTTTGACAAAAGTTTCTTTAGAAATAAAATTTTGACAAAATTTTCTATAGAAATAAATTTTTGACAAAATTTTCTATAAAAATAAAATTTTGACAAAATTTTCTATAGAAATAAATTTTTGACAAAATTTTCTATAAAAATAAAATTTTGACAAAATTTTCTATAAAAATAAAATTTTGACAAAATTTTCTATAAAAATAAAATTTTGACAAAATTTTCTTAAAAAAGAAAATTTTGGCAAAATCTATATATATAAAATTGAATCTATGTTTGTTTATTTGTTTGTTTGTTTGTATGTTCCGAGTTGGCTCCGAAACGGCTGAACCGATTTACTTGAAACTTTCAGAGATCGTAGGGGGCATTCATGTGGTGAAAATAGGGTACCTCATTTTTTGACACCTGGTCTCGGAGGGGGACCTCCCCTTAGTCGGACTTTTTGAAAATTGGATCAAAGTTGACCGATTTGCTTGAAATTTTCATTGAAGATTGGGGTTGGCATCTAGACGAAGATCCGCTACTTTTTATTTCGATATTTGGTGGCGGAAGTGGGCCTCCCCTTTGTTCGACTTTTTTTTAAGTACAGTGAAAAAACTAAAGTTCTCTAAATTATATGAGATTTACAGAGAACATGTGGTGAAGTTATGGAATTAATATGGGGTACCCGATGATTTCATATGTGGATGGGGAGGGGGACCTCCCCCTTGCCGTACTTTTTGAAACTTGGAACAAAATTATGCGATTTGCTTGAAATTTTCATTGAATGTTGGGGTTGACAAAAATACGCTACATTATTTTTCAATATTTGGACGGGGTGAGGGACCACCCCTTTGCCGGACTTTTTTTAAAGTACAGTGAAAACTAAACTAAACTCCCCCGACTGAAATTTTATGGAAAAAATAAGTAAGGTTATGAAATTTATATCAGGTTCCTGATTTTTTAATAAAAATAAAATGGCATAGGGAGACATCTGCTTCTCTTAAGTACATACAAAGAAACAATTAATCTTTACCGAGTTACTTGAAATTTACAGAGGACTGGGGAGAGGTTACGATATTAATAGTTGATACCTGATTTTGTGATATTTAGACGGAAGAGAGGCCGCCCCGTTAGGCTTATAATTTGCTTGACATTTTCTGGGACGTTTACAAAAGATACGCTACATCACTTTTCGATATTTTGTCGGGGAGGAGGTCCTCCTCTAAAACTGCAAAACAAAAAACAACAATTCTTAAGTTTTCTTGAAATTTACATAGGCAGTGGGGGAAGGTTATGAACGAAGAGGCAACCTTCCTTGCCCCACACTTGATGGAAAGTTTCAAGAATTTTCAGGGAAGGTTAGGGGTGCTATTCACTACGGTGTTTGTCGATATTGTATCGGGGAAAGTGACGTCCCTTTAAAACAATAGAACAAAATTTAAACATCTCCTAATCTACTTGAAATTTACAGGGAACGTTGGAGGAGGTGATTAAATTTATACATGATTTTTAAATTAGTATATGATTTTTCGGTATCTGGTTGGGGAAGGGGAAAGGTGAAATAAACAAACGATTTACTTCGATAGAATTTATAGGGACCATTGAGTAGTTTGTGAAATTAATATTGGGCACGTGATAGTCCGATATCAGGTCGGAGTGGAGCGAAGGTGGGGAAAGGTTTCCCTTTTGTCCGTTTTTGTTTTCTCAAATTGAAAGTAGAGGGCTGTCCGTAAATGGGAACTCGGTACATAATTTTATGATTTTTGCACAGGCTTCTGCCAGACTTCTTTTTAGTAAAGAACTTAAATTTACATGAAGTTGGCAGCCAACGTAGAGGGTGCATCATTTTCCAACATTTTAGAAAATGTTAATATGGTAAAATGTTTTACTACTTTTGCTTTTTCCGATTTATTGGATGGGAAACAGTAATTCTTTGTATGTTATTATAATATAGTGCTTAATTTTCAGATATGTTGAGGAGAAGGATACCTTTCCTTGAGAAACCACACTTAAAATTCACAAGAAATATAGAAGATTGTCGAACTATTTGAATACAGAACATTATTTAAAAAATTTGGAGGAAAGGGTACACCCTCTCCCCGACATTTTTTAAGTCGAATCGTTTTACATATGCATATCCGCCGTATTTGTACCTACACCCTCACAAAAAATCGCTTCTGTAACATATACTCCCAAACATATTTTGCTTCAAGCATATACATTTTTGGGTATTGCCCACACATTTATATGTTTGATCTCTACCAATATATAATATGTTTGAAAGCATATTGGTCTAAACAATATATGTTTGGGTAGACTAAGTTCCAAACATTTTGTATTTTTGCATCCAAATTCAATAATGTTATCTTCCAAAAAACAATATGTTATTATGTGACCATATAATATGTTTGGAAGCATTTTGCACCCAAAAATATTATATGCTTAAAAAAAATTCTCCCAAACAATATTGTGCTCAAAATTTTATTTATTTATTTATATATTTACAATCATAATGAATTATGAAAATAAGCAGGTAATATAGGTGCTAACAACATAGGTTTTCGACCTGAACGCTCAAAATTTTGTTTCTGACCAATTGTATATTCCCCGACATCTTTCTCACTTCCACGAGATTTTTTAGTTCTTAGCACCTTTTTCTGTAATACAAACATTGTAGAAGAAATTATTCAATTTTATGATTTTTGTTTATTTTAATTTTACCTTTTGCCGGACGGGGATTCGAACAGCGGACCACACAGTTTGTAAGGATCAAAGAAGTAGCTGATCAATTGCCCAAGGAAAAATAAAATGTTAATTTTGTAATAACAAGCAACAACCACCAACTTAATTCAATATCGCTCCCTGTTAAATAGCGCTCCAAGCTACTAAACACATATATGTTTATAGGCTATTTCTAAATTAATATATGTTTGCATTCAAGCATATTATATTTACAAACATTTTATGTCCCAAACATAATATGTTCTAACATATTAACATATATGTCCCAAACATGTTATGCTAGTTTATGAACATTATATGCTTGCACTCAAAAATATTGTGTTTAAAAATTTGTGTTCCAAACATATAATGTTTATAGCCAAACATATGAAAAACAGTCTTTTTCAACCGTGTATAAACGAAAAAGCAAGTAGTCCGATTTGTTTGAAAGAATTCAAATCTTTTCGAATTTGTTTTCAGCACGAAGGATATGGTTGACTAAGTTAAGGCAAAATGTTCTTACAAATACGCTTCGGAAGGCGCAGCGAAGCGGGCCGGGTTACGCTAGTTTTCTATAAAAATAAAATTTTGACAAAATTTTCTATAGCAATAAAATGTTGACAAAATGTTCTATAAAAATAAAATTTTTACAATTGTTTTTTAAAAAATTAAATGTTGGCAAAATTTTCTATAAAAATAAAATTTTGACAAAATTGTGTATAGAAATAAAATTTTCTATAGAAATATAATTTTGACAAAATTTTCTATAGAAATATAATTTCGACAAATTTGGTAAAATTTTCTTCAAACTTTGGTAGATTATTTTTGACACAAGTGGCAGAAAATGCTAAAAATGTGTACCACTTAATTTTCTTATATACGGACATAAAATATAGAAGTGAAAAGCATCAGGAACGTCGTATGATATTTAGGTTTCTATTCAAACCTTTTTTTGTAATACGCCCCAAAGGGCGTAGGTTTACTATTTTATTAGTAGTGATTTAGGGTATTATATAGTCGACACGTCCGACTTTCTACTATACTGACATGTTTTAAAAATGGACTCAATTTTAGCGGTATACTTATTCTGTAGGTGTAAAATCGTATAGCTCCTACTGTTACATGTGTGTGTGTGTGTATAATAAGATTTGCATGAATATTCAGATTTCGAATAAGACACCCCGGGGTAATACATTTCAACACCTCAGGGATTTAAGAAATATCAAGCATTTCTGCTCAGAGTTAGATAGAGCCCCAATAAACATGTACCCCTTAATTTTCCCAAAAACAGAAATACAGGTTATGACCCAAACTAATTTTAATAATACCCCACAAATGCTTATGATTACTAATTCAATGTGGTTTAGGGTACGATATAGTCGACCTCGGACTTGCCCTTTACTAACTGGTTTCTCTCTACAAATTTATTCTTTCAAATGAAAGAACTTTTTGTACAAGTTCTCTTGTCCTGTATACAATCAGAACTCCTTTCTGATTTATTTATTTTTTTAAGTGTACTTAAAAAAATGCACTGTAATGCATTATCTTCACACACATATACACACACACTTAGGTCTGCTGTCATCGTACCCACCAAGTTATCACTGCGCAAATGCAATCTGACGTATAACACAACGCCAACAAATATGCAATATGAAGAGCTATGAAGAGTATGAGAATAGTATGGGAATAGTATGAGAAATACACAGGAAAGACAGAAATACGGATTAAATAAAAAATGGCAAAAAAAGAAACAGCCAAACTCCATAGCTCTGGTGCAAAAAGATACGAGTAAATCCCCATAAAGCAGACGTTAGAGCTCACATATACAGAGATAAACAATACGAAGAGGAGCATATAAATTTTGTATAAAAGGCATGAACAAGTAATAACAATACAGCCAAATAAACATCCTGAAAGTATGCTAAACATAAATAATACAGAGGCTGTGTACTACCACTACTACTACTAACATACCACTCACTTTTATGTATTCACATCAACAGCATCCTCATCATAATGTTTCCATCTTTGCATGCATCTAAATAAATATTTTTATTTAGATTACAATAAACATAGAATTCTGTAGGTATGTATATGCGTCAACGAAGTTATCAACTGGAAGGCGGGGAAGAGAAATATCTTAAGTAGAGTGGGAGTAAATGCAAAAATGGATTTCTTCTACCTATTCCTCATATTGGAATTTTGTTCTTTCTTCTTCGCCTTTATTTTTTTTTTTTTTTTTGGAAAATCCAAGCAATGTATGCATGCCATTGTTATGATAAAAATAAGGATTTATTTCTTTTCTAGCAAAAGGATTTTGCAATGTACGTGTATCTGTTTGTTTATTGTAGTCTGTCCTCAATTCGATCCTTTGTCCTTTTTTTTTTTGAATTTCTGGAGCAGATTTTCTTCTTTACTTCTTTTGATGTTTCGGTCGTGTTATCTGAGGTTTCACAATTCCTTGTCCCGCTTGCAATACCCATCCATAATACCATAAAAATTCTATGGAAATATTAAATAGAAACCTCAAATAAACCAAGCACCGTAAAAAACATCACAAAAGTGCTAAGTGAAATGGAAATTCCACAAAAAGCGATCTGTGGTAGTTATGGAATACACAAAATGTTTTTACACAAGAAGAATTTAATTTATTTAATTTAAATGGAACTTATGATTTGGTACCAATATTTTTTCAAATAAAATGTTAGTAGAATTTAAAAAAAAAAAATCAATTAAAAAATTATTAGGTTCTTTCAATTTTTCAATCACTCTCATCAATTTACTAAATGTATTAGGTTTTTAGTTGTAACTATAAAATGTTAAATTGTTACTGCTGATTGATGTTACCATGTCCGCGATTGAAGCAACTTCAATATAAAATGTATAATCAATCAATTTTATGATTGCGTGTAGGCAATATAAATTAACCTAATAACTCTATACTTAAGAGTTATTAGGTTAACTGATATTACCTACACGCAAAGAACAAAAAAAAAAACGTTTGGTACCGAAAACGTTTTTGTTTTGTTAAATGCTTCGAAAATTTCAAACTTTTATCACCACGAGCGGATGTTCAGAAACTTTTTTTAACAGAAACATAACCTTTAGTTGTCCATTTTCTTACGAAAATTTTACATATACACCAAAAAGGTTCACAAGATTTCGAAAAGATGTTTTTATTACTGTAATTATTTTTTTAGTGCAAAAATAATACTTTGGAAGAAACTTTTTTCATAACGTTTTCCAAGCGTTTTTTATACCCTCCATCATAGGATGGGGGTATATTAACTTTGTCATTCCGTTTGTAACACATCGAAATATTGCTCTAAGACCCCATAAAGTATATATATTCTGGGTCGTGGTGAAATTCTGAGTCGATCTAAGCATGTCCGTCCGTCCGTCCGTCCGTCTGTTGAAATCACGCTAACTTCCGAACGAAACAAGCTATAGACTTGAAACTTGGCACAAGTAGTTGTTATCGATGTAGGTCGGATGGTATTGAAAATGGGCCATATCGGTCCACTTTTACGTATAGCCCCCATATAAAGGGACCCTATTTCATCCGATCTGGCTGAAATTTGGTACATGGTGTTGGTATATGGTCCCTAACAACCATGCAAAAATTGGTCCACATCGGTCCATAATTATATATAGCCCCCATATAAACCGATCCCCAGATTTGGCTTGCGGAGCCTAAAAGAGAAGCAAATTTCATCCAATCCGCCTGAAATTTGGTACATGGTGTTGGTATATGGTCTCTAACAACCATGCAAAAATTGGTCCATATCGGTCCTTATATATATATATTGCCCCCATATAAACCGATCCCCAGATTTGGCTTGTGGAGCCTCTAAGAGAAGCATATTTCATCCGATCCGTCTGAAATTTGGTACATGGTGTTGGTATATGGTCTCTAATAATCATGCAAAAATTGGTCCACATCGGTCCATAATTATATATAGCCCCCATATAAACCGATCCCCAGATTTGGTTTGCGGAGCCTCAAAGAGAAGCAAATTTCATCCGATCTATCTGAAATTTGGTACATGATGTTGGTATATGGTCTCTAACAACCATGCAAAAATTGGTCCACATCGGTCCATAATTATATATAGACCCCATATAAACCCATCTCCAGATTTGGCTTGTGGAGCCTCTAAGAGAAGCAAATTGCATCCGATCCGGCTGAAATTTGGTACATGGTATTGGTATATGGTCTCTAACAACCGTGCAAAAATTTGTCCACATCGGTCCATAATTATATATAGCCCCCATATAAACAGATCCCCAGATTTGGCTTGCGAAGTCTCCAAGAGAAGCAAATTTCATCCAATCCGGTTGTAATTTGGAACATGGTGTTTGTATATGATCTTTAACAACCGTGCCAGAATTGGTCCATATCGGTCCATAATTATATATAGCCCCCATATAAAACGTTCTCCAGATTTGACCTCCGGAGCCTCTTGGAGGAGCAAAATTCATCCGATCCGGTTCAAATTAGGAACGTGGTGTTAGTATATGGTCGCTAACAACCATACCAAAATTGGTCCAATCACACAAAAATTGGTCCATATCGGTTCATAATCATGGTTGCCACTAGAGCCAAAAATAATCTACCAAATTTTATTTCTATAGAAAATTTTGTCAAAATTTTATTTCTATAGAAAATTTTGTCAAAATTTTATTTCTAGAGAAAATTTTGTTAAAATTTTATTCGGTTCATAATAAAATTTTCATCATAGTCAAAATTTTATTTCTATAGAAAATTTTGTTCAAATTTTATTCGGTTCATAATCATGGTTGCCACTCGAGCCAAAAATAATCTACCAAGATTTTATTTCTATAGAAAATTTTGTCAAAAGTTTATTTCTATAGAAAATTTTGTTAAAATTTTATTTCTGTAGAAATTTTTGTCAAAATTTTCTCTAAAAAAATTTATCAAAATTTTTATTTCTATAGAAAATTTTGTGAACATTTTATTTCTATAGAAAATTTTCTTAAAATTTTATTTCTGTAGAAAATTTTGTCAAAATTTTATGTCTACTTTGTCAAACTGAATTATATACGTATTGGATCGATCTTTTTTGATTTAATATATACCTCGTATGGACTTACATACAATTTAGAAGATGGTGTTAGGAGGTTTTAAGATACCTTGCCATCGGCAAGCGTTACCGCAACTTAAGTAATTCGATTGTGGATGGCAGTGTTTAGAAGAAGTTTCTACGCAATCCATGATGGAGGGTACATAAGCTTCGGCCTGGCCGAATTTACGGCCGTATATACTTGTTTTTTTTTTTTTGTTTCTTCGTGTGTAGAGAATTCTATCAGTTCTAACACTGCCTTAGTTCAATTCTAGTCCTAATCGGTTTATGTAGAGGAGCGCTAGAAATGTAATATGGGAATCGGTATATAATTATTGACCGAAATGGACCTAACATATTTTTGCCTTTATATTCAAAGGACATATACTAACACCACATACTAAATTTCAATCCGTTCGTATGAAATTTGCTACTTCAGGTAGCTTCGGAAAATATCTTGAGATCGGATTAATGGGGGCTATATAATTATGGATTGATATTAACCAATTTGTGGGAGCCACCGTGGTGCAATGGTTAGCATGCCCGCCTTGCATACACAAGGTTGTGGGTTCGATTCCTGCTTCGACCGAACACTAAAAAGTTTTTCAGCGGTGGATTATCCCACCTCAGTAATGCTGGTGACATTTCTGAAGGTTTCAAAGCTTCTCTAAGTGGTTTCACTGCAATGTGGAATGCCGTTCGGACTCGGCTATAAAAGGCAGATCCCTTGTCATTGAGCTTAACATGGAATCGGGCAGCGCTCAGTGATAAGAGAGAAGTTCACCAATGTGGTATATCAACGGACTGAATAGTCTAAGTGAGCCTGATACATCGGGCTGCCACCTAACCTAACCTAACCAATTTTTGCATGGTGGTTTAATGCCATATGTTGACGTCACGTACCAAATTTCCAACGGACGGATCAAATCCAAAAAGCTCCGAAAGCAAAATCTGGAGATCGATTTATATGGGGGCTAAAAAGTAAATTTGATCGTTATGGACCATAGTTGGCATGGTTGATAGAGGCCATATATTAACACCAAGTCCCAAATTTGGAAATTTACACCTCTGAAATTTACACCTCCTAGAAGCTTCTGAGGTCGAATTTGGTGATCGGTTATACCTGAAAGCCAATAACAATACCATCCGATCTAAATCAATAACAACTAAATGTACTAAGTTTCAAATCGGTAGCTTCTTTCGTTCGACTTCTATATTTGGAAGAAGATAGATTCTTTCATTCGGAAGTCAGGCTGCCCGATTTCAATTATGCTCAAGAATTGTAGTGTTACGAAAATTTTCTTGAATCACGCACATTCATTCATTCGAGTCACGAGAGTTTTAGTGAATCACGAAACTGGTCGTCAATCCTGCGAGAGCTTGAGGCTTTAAACGTTGTTCGCGACTTCTAAAGTACAGGCCTCTAGAACACCATTGTACAAAATGTAAACATTTTGATTTTTGCCATCATATTCTCCCTATTTTCATAGTTTGCACAAGTACAAAGCTACTGTAGGATTTCTGGCGCATTCTCCAAAGTATAGTAAAAGTCCAGCTTCTAGTCCAATATATTGAATTGATTGGCACATCCACTAAAGAGATATTCAATGTCACCTCATGTAAGCTCTTAACCGTGGGAATCTTAGGTTAGGTTAGTTTAGGTGGCAGCCCGATGTATCAGGCTCACTTAGACTATTCAGTCCATTGTGATACCACATTGGTGAACTTCTCTCTTATCACTGAGTGCTGCCCGATTCCATGTTAAGCTCAATGACAAGGGACCTCCCTTTTATAGCCGAGTCCGAACGGCGTTCCACATTGCAGTGAAACCACTTAGAGAAGCTTTGAAACCCTCGGAAATGTCACCAGCATTACTGAGGTGGGATAATCCACCGCTGAAAAACTTTTTGGTGTTCGGTCGAAGCAGGAATCGAACCCACGACCTTGTGTATGCAAGGCGGGCATGCTACACTGGTAGAAAAAGTTTCGTTATATTAATGAAATGTGTCATTAAAATTGTGCCAATGAAACAAATTCATTGATATAACGAAATTTTTCGTTATTGTAACGAAATTTCTGTTAGTCAACGAAACGTTTCGTACTATCAACGAATATTTTCATTGTATGAATGAAAATGTTTCATTGTATCAATGAAAAATTTTCGTTGGCTCAATTTTAATGAAATTTTCTTTGTGTGTAACCATTGCACCACGGTGGCTTCCGTGGTATCTTATATCTTTGGAGTTATAACTGCAATAAGTTTTCTTTTCACATGAACAAAATTTTAGACAAACGTACACAGAAAAAAAAATATCACCAAAATATTTCCAATTAAAAAGTTAACTGAGGTTGAAAATTTTTCCAATCAATAAATTAATTGATACAATTAACTTTTTAATCAGGATAGAAACATTAAGTTAGTTAAGTCAATAATTGAAATTTCAAAATTTTTAATTAAAAAATGAATTGATACAAGTCAGTTAAAAATGCCATAAATATTTTTTTTAATTTTTAATTAAAAATGTATTTCAATCAATCAATTGTTAATCCAAATAAAAACTCTAAGCCAATTCAGAAAGTAATTGAGAATAGTTACCTTTTTTAATAAAAAATTTAATTGAGTTTCGCAATCAATATCAATAAAATTTTTAATTGAATTAATTAAAAAATTAATTGAAATTTGCAAATGAAATCAATTAATTTTTTAATCAATTAAAGTTGTGATTGATACTATTATTTTCGTGACTGAAGACATTTCAATTAAAAAATTAATTGGGTCAATTAATTTCGTGATTGAATCAGAAACAAAATTTTTGTGTGTAGTTTTCTTGCTTGTGTTTTTTTACAGAAAAAAATAATAGAGTTAATTATTGCATCGCCTGCTTTAATTTAAGTTTATTTTATTAAACCCACCACCATAGAATGGTGACGGGGGTATAATCGATTTGTCATTCCGTTTGTAACACATCGAAATATCGATTTCCGACTATATAAAGTATATATATTCTTGATCAGGTAGAAATTCTAAGAAGATATAACCATATCCGTCTGTCTGTCTGTTGTAATCACGCTACAGCCTTCAATAATGGCGCTATCGTCCTGAAATTTGGCACAGATTCGTCTTTTGTTTGCAGGCAGGTCAAGTTCGAAGATGGGCTATATCGGTCCAAGTTTTTTGATATAGTCCCCATATAAACCGACCTCCCGATTTGGGGTCTTGGGCTTATAAAAACTGTAGTTTTTATACAATTTGCCTGAAATTAGAAATCTAGAGGTATTTTAGGACCATCAAAAAGTGTACCGAAAATGGTGCCTATCGGTCCATGTTTTGGTATAGCCCCCATATGGACCGATTTCCCAATTTTGCTTCTTGGGCGTCTAGAAAGTGTATTTTCTATCCGATTTGCTTGAAATTGGAAATCTAGAGGTATTCTGGGACCCTAAAGAGGTGTACCGAAAATGGGGTGTATTGCTCCATATTTTGATATAGCCCCCATATAGACCGATCTAGCGATTTTACTTCTTGGGCTTCTAGAATCCATAGTTTTAATGCAATTTACCTGAAATTTGAAATCTAGAGGTACTCTGGGACCCGAAAGACGTGTGCCAAAACTGGTGAGTACCGGTCCATGTTTTGATATAGCCACCATATAGACCGACCTCCCGATTTTACTTCTTGGGCTTCTAGAATCCGTAGTTTTAATCCAATTTACCTGAAATTTGATATCTAGAGGTACTCTGGGGGCCTAAAGACATGTGCCAAAAATGGTCAGTAGACCGACTTCCCGATTTTACTTCTTGGTCTTCTAGAATCCCACTTACCCACTTTGCCTCAAATCGGAAATCTAGAGGTATTCTAGGACCTTAAAGACGTGTGCCAAAAATGGTGAGTACCGGTCCAAGTTTTGATATAGCCACCATACAGACCGATCTCCCAATTTTACTTCTTGGTCTTATAGAATCCGTATTTTTTTCCAATTTGCCTGAAATTGGAAATCTAGAGGTAATCTACGAAAATAAAGAGATGTGCCGAAAATGGTGATTATCGGACCATGTTTCGATATATCACCCATATAGACCGATCTCCAGATTTACTTCTTGGGCTTCTAGAATCCGTAGTTTTTATACAATTTGCTGAAATTGGAAATCTAGGAGTATTCTAGGACCATAACGGGGTGTGCCGAATATATTGAGTATCGGTACAGTTTTTGATATAGCCATCTTATAAACCGGTCCTCCGATTTGGGGTCTAGACTCTAGAACTACAATTAAATGTGCTGAATACTGTGTGAATACTTCCATGTTTTGGTATAGCCCCCACTACATCGAACTCCCGATTTAACTCCTAGGGTTTCTAGAAATTGTAGTTTTTATCCGATTTGCCACAAATTGAAAATATACTGGCATTTTAGACCCATAACAAAATGTATATGATGTAGTTTTATCGGCCCATTTGGTAAAGCCTCCATATAGGGTATAGAAGGCGCAGTGATCATGAAAATTGCTTGAAACTGAATGCAAAATTTCCAGATTTTTCTTCTCGTAGTCATTTAAATAAATGGGATGAAAATCCATAGATTATAGATTTCAAATCAAGGCGTTATTTCATCATTTTCTTGCACATTTACAAGAGATGTTTATGATTCATCTCAAACTCAAATAGAAACAAGTAAGGAAAGTCTAAAGTCGGGCGGGGCCGACTATATTATACCCTGCACCACTTTGTAGATCTAAATTTTCGATACCATATCACATCCGTCAAATGTGTTGGGGCTATATATAAAGGTTTGTCCCAAATACATACATTTAAATATCACTCGATTTGGACAGAATTTGATAGACTTCTACAAAATATATAGACTCAAAATTTAAATTGGCTAATGCACTAGGGTGGAACACAATTTTAGTAAAAAAATATGGGAAACATTTAAATCTGAATCAATTTTAACGAAACTTCGAAAAAGTTTATTTATGATTTATCGCTCGATATATATGTATTAGAAGTTTAGGAAAATTAGAGTCATTTTTACAACTTGCGACTAAGCAGTAGCGATTTTACAAGGAAAATGTTGGTATTTTGACCATTTTTGTCGAAATCAGAAAAATATATATATGGGAGCTATATCTAAATCTGAACCGATTTCAACCAAATTTGGCACGTATAGCTACAATACTAATTTTACTCTCTGTGCAAAACTTCAACTAAATCGGAGTTAAAAATTGGCCTCTGTGGTCATATGAGTGTAAATCGGGCAAAAGCTATATATGGGAGCTATATCTAAATCTGAACCGATTTCAACCAAATGTGACACGCATAGCTAAAATGTTAATTCTACTCCCTGTGCAAAATTTCAACTAAATCGGAGCAAAAAATTGGCCTCTGTGGGCAAATGAGTGTAAATCGGGCGAAAGCTATATATGGGAGCTATATCTAAATCTGAACCGATTTGGCTGATATTTTGCAAGTTTTTCGAGACTCATAAAATATTCGGATGTACGGAATTTGAGGAAGATCGGTTGATATACACGCCAATTATGACCAGATCGGTGAAAAATATATATGGCAGCTATATCTAAATCTGAACCGATTTTTTCCAAAATCAATAGGGATCGTCTTTGAGCCGAAACAGCACCCTATACCAAATTTTAGGACAATCGGACTAAAACTGCGAGCTGTACTTTGCACACAAAAATACATCAACAGACAGACGGACAGACAGACAGACATACCGACAGACAGACGGACATCGCAAAATCGACTCAGAATTTAATTCTAAGACGATCGATATACTAAACGATGGGTCTCAGACTTTTCCTTCTTGGCGTTACATACAAATGCACAAACTTATTATACCCTGTACCACAGTAGTTGTGAAGGGTATAAATAGTTCTTATAAATTCAGAATCTGATCTAGTCTTCATAGGTAAAATCTTTACATTTATCTGTTTGAACTGATCTGTTTGGGAAAATATCTGTCATCAAACCCCCCCCCCCCCTGAAATTTTCAAAGGAAACTATTATATTTGATTCATGGTGGTGGGTATTTAAGATTCGGTCCGGCCGAACTTACTACTGTATATACTTGTTATACCCTTCACCACTACTGTGGTACAGGGTATAATAAGTTTGTGCATTTGTATGTAACGCCAAGAAGGAAAAGTCTGAGACCCATCGTTTAGTATACCGATCGTCTTAGAATTAAATTCTGAGTCGATTTAGCGTCCGTCCGTCTGTCTGTCTGTTGATGTATTTTTGTGTGCAAAGTACAGCTCGCAGTTTTAGTCCGATTGTCCTAAAATTCGGTATAGGGTCCTGTTTCGACTCAAAGACGCTCTCTATTGATTTTGGAAAAAATCGGTTTAGATTTAGATATAGCTGCCATATATATTTTTCACCGATCTGGTCATAATTGGCGTGTATATCAACCAATCTTCCTAAAATTCCGTACATCCGAATATTTTATGAGTCTCGAAAAACTTGCAAAATATCAGCCAAATCGGTTCAGATTTAGATATAGCTCCCATATATAGCTTTCGCCCGATTTACACTCATATGACCACAGAGGCTAATTTTTTGCTCCGATTTAGTTGAAATTTTGCACAGGGAGTAGAATTATCATTGTTGCTATGCGCGCCAAATTTGGTTGAAATCGGTTCAGATTTAGATATAGCTCCCATATATAGCTTTTGCCCGATTTACACTCATATGACCACAGAGGGCAATTTTTAACTCCGATTTAGTTGAAATTTTGCACAGGGAGTAGAATTACCATTGTTGCTATGCGTGCCAAATTTGGTTGAAATCGGTTCAGATTTAGATATAGCTCCCATATATATGTTTTTCTGATTTCGACAAAAATGGTCAAAATACCAACATTTTCCTTGGAAAATCGCCACTGCTTAGTCGAAAAGTTGTAAAAATGACTCTAATTTTCCTAAACTTCTAATATGTATATATATCGAGCGATAAATCATAAATAAACCTTTTCGAAGTTTCCTTAAAATTGCTTCAGATGTAAACGTTTCCCATATTTATACCCTTCACCACTACTGTGGTACAGGGTATAATAAGTTTGTGCATTTGTATGTAACGCCAAGAAGGAGTAATCATAGACCAACCTTTTAGTATACGGATCGGCTTAGAATTAAATTCTGAGTCGATTTAGCGATGTCCGTCTGTCTGTCTGTCCGTCTGTCTGTCCGTCTGTCTGTCTGTCTGTCTGTCTGTCTGTTGATGTATTTTTGTGTGCAAAGTACAGCTCACAGTTTTAGTCCGATTGTCATAAAATTTGGTATAGGGTCCTGTTTCGGCTCAAAGACGATCCCTATTGATTTTGGAAAAAATCGGTTCAGATTTAGATATAGCTGCCATATATATTTTTCACCGATCTGGTCATAATTGGCGTGTATATCAACCGATCTTCCTCAAATTCCGTACATCCGAATATTTTATGAGTCTCGAAAAACTTGCAAAATATCAGCCAAATCGGTTCAGATTTAGATATAGCTCCCATATATAGCTTTCGCCCGATTTACACTCATTTGCCCACAGAGGCCAATTTTTTGCTCCGATTTTGTTGAAATTTTGCACAGGGAGTAGAATTAGCATTGTAGCTATGCGTGCCAAATTTGGTTGAAATCGGTTCAGATTTAGATATATCTCCCATATATAGCTTTCGCCCGATTTACACTCATATGACCACAGAGGCCAATTTTTAACTCCGATTTAGTTGAAATTTTGCACAGAGAGTAGAATTAGCATTGTTGCTATGCGTGCCAAATTTGGTTGAAATCGGTTCAGAGTTAGATATAGCTCCCATATATATGTTTTTCTGATTTCGACAAAAATGGTCAAAATACCAACAATTTCCTTGTAAAATCGCCACTGCTTAGTCGCAAAGTTGTAAAAATGACTCTAATTTTCCTAAACTTCTAATACATATATATCGAGCGATAAATCATAAATAAACTTTTGCAAAGTTTCCTTAAAATTGCTTCAGATTTAAATGTTTCCCATATTTATACCCTTCACCACTACTGTGGTACAGGGTATAATAAGTTTGTGCATTTGTATGTAACGCCAAGAAGGAGTAATCATAGACCAACCTTTTAGTATACGGATCGGCTTAGAATTAAATTCTGAGTCGATTTAGCGATGTCCGTCTGTCTGTCTGTCTGTCTGTTGATGTATTTTTGTGTGCAAAGTACAGCTCACAGTTTTAGTCCGATTGTCCTAAAATTTGGTATAGGGTCCTGTTTCGGCTCAAAACCGATCCCTATTGATTTTGGAAAAAATCGGTTCAGATTTAGATATAGCTGCCATATATATTTTTCACCGATCTGGTCATAATTGGCGTGTATATCAACCGATCTTCCTCAAATTCCGTACATCCGAATATTTTATGAGTCTCGAAAAACTTGCAAAATATCAGCCAAATCGGTTCAGATTTAGATATAGCTCCCATATATAGCTTTCGCCCGATTTACACTCATATGACCACAGAGGCCAATTTTTAACTCCGATTTAGTTGAAATTTTGCACAGAGAGTAGAATTAGCATTGTTGCTATGCGTGCCAAATTTGGTTGAAATCGGTTCAGAGTTAGATATAGCTCCCATATATATGTTTTTCTGATTTCGACAAAAATGGTCAAAATACCAACAATTTCCTTGTAAAATCGCCACTGCTTAGTCGCAAAGTTGTAAAAAAGACTCTAATTTTCCTAAACTTCTAATACATATATATCGAGCGATAAATCATAAATAAACTTTTGCAAAGTTTCCTTAAAATTGCTTCAGATTTAAATGTTTCCCATATTTTTTTTACTAACATTGTGTTCCACCCTAGTTTTTTACTAACATTGTGTTCCACCCTAGTGCATTAGCCGACTTAAATTTTGAGTCTAGAGATTTTGTAGAAGTCTATCAAATTCTTCCAGATCGAGTAATATTTAAATGTATGTATTTGGGACAAACCTTTATATATAGCCCCAAACACATTTGACGGATGTGATATGGTATCGAAAATTTAGATCTACAAAGTGGTGCAGGGTATAATATAGTCGGCCCCGCCCGACTTTAGACTTTCCTTACTGGTTTTTTACTAACATTGTGTTCCACCCTAGTGCATTAGCCGACTTAAATTTTGAGTCTATAGATTTTGTAGAAGTCTATCAAATTCTGTCCAAATCGAGTGATATTTAAATGTATGTATTTGGGACAAACCTTTATATATAGCACCCATTACAGTTGACGGATGTGATATGGTATCGAAAATTTAGATCTACAAACTGGTGCAGGGTATAATATAATCGGCCCCGCCCGACTTTAGACTTTCCTTACTTGTTTTTACTTAAAAAACAAGTAAGGAAAATGTCAAATAAAATTCGGAAAAAAAACTTGGCGTTGAAGTGTGGTTCACATTCAACATCGGCCCTTACAATTTAACCACCCTTTATATGGGAGCTATATCTAAATCTGAACCGATTTCTTCCAAAATCAATAGGGATCTATTCTGAGCCAAAACACATACTTGTGCCAAATTTGAAGTCTATTGGACTAAAACCGCCACCTAGACTTTGATTACAAAAATGTGTTCACGGACAGACGGACATCGCTATATCGACTCAGAAGCCCACCCTGAGCATTTTTGCCAAAGACACCATTTGTCTATCTCGTCTCCTTCTGGATGTTGCAAACATATGTACTAACTTATAATACCCTGTTCCACAGTGTGGCACAGGGTATAAAGAGGTATTTCGTTTGTCTAACATGTCGCTGCGGAAGAATTTAGTTTTTCTTTGTGGATAGTTCTATCTTAGAAGAATTTACTCCCATTATCAAATTAATCGAGTTTCTAATTA
This sequence comes from Haematobia irritans, assembly GCF_050003625.1. NCBI lineage: Eukaryota > Metazoa > Arthropoda > Insecta > Diptera > Muscidae > Haematobia > Haematobia irritans. The sequence goes on along the minus strand of NC_134397.1, from coordinate 207,996,069 downwards.
TATCTGAGAACTTTCGCCTGACTGCTAGTGGAATATTACCTGCATACGCCACCACTATTGTCGCCTTTTGTCAGGAGTGAGAAAAATACACTTTTCAACAACATTCCAAAATTAATAGAACTCTTCCTTGTAGTTAAAATAATTGATTATATTCCTAATTATTCCAACGGTCCTAAGAAGCCAATATAATCTCAGCAAATCTCATTTGCTTTGGTCATCATGGACGTGATCGAACTAACTAATTTTAAAAATGCTTTTAAAGAACTTATTGAGTTACACAAATCATAATTAGTTTGGCCGAAAATGGCATACTCGCACACTCTTCGTGCCATAAGAACCAAAAATCTTAATCCCAACTCAATGTCCTCAATTTCACTACGATCTATTAGGTTAGGCATTATCTAGACAATAACTAATCATGACTAAATGTCAAATTGTCAACACGTTAGCATACTTACCCACTTCCTTATACACTTCCTGCTTACAAACACATACTCATATATATATAGACTGCTTGCCAGATATTGAGTCTCTAACACATACAACTACAATAGCTGACAGGATATGGGATATGAGATTTAACTACACACAATTTCATTCATATATCTGTGTGTGTTTGTGTGTGTGAGTGAGAGTGTGTTTTCCAGTTGCCATAAACACAATAAATTCTGGCAAACAACAATACTCTATAGGACTATGGTTTCAAATTATCACGCAAATTGAAGTGAAGTTTCATCTAAGCGTATAATAAAATAAATATTGGCATGAAGAAATGTGATGACTACATAAATAAAAAAAAAAATACGAGGGTGTAAATCTGAAGTTTCCTGAAAATAATGGATATTCCATTGTAGCATACATTTAGGAGGAAATTTATTGTAGCTCACTATAAAAACGATGTTTGCTAGTTAAGTACTTTCAATAACTTTTTGCAGCTATTCCGCATCACGTTCTTCTTTTATTTAGTATTCAACAAATATAACTGGTCCTTAGTTTTTGGAGGAAGCAAAGGAAACCATTGAACTTTTCTAAAATAATGGACACTTACTTAAATCTAAAGAGATGTTCCTGCCAACTACTGGTACTTTGCCAACATTTCTCACAACTAAACTAAAAATATCAAGCGGAAAGGTCACTATAAACTTATTTCATACCAATACTAAGGTATAAAGCTAAATAAGGGAAAAAAGAAGACAATTTCATGATTTCATTCATGTGGAAAAGTAAAATGCTATTTGGCACGTGTCGGAATTTGGTACCAACTTGTAGGTAATATGGAAGCAGAAAAAAGAAACAAATACACGCAGAGAAGAAACATGATTGCCACAATCATATTCGAAGAGCAAAATAATATGATAGCAGCTATTTTTGCGGCGACCATGTAACATTTTAACCTGCAACCATGTTGGCTCAGTGAACATGGTTCTAAGAAAAATACAATTGTCCTCATCTAAAATGTTATTATATTGATAAAAAGAATTTTGTTTCCATTAAAAGACAATGGTCACGATCTAAAATGTTATGGTATTCGTCAAAAATGTTTTTCTTCGAGTTAAAAGAACATGGTCACAACCTAAAATGTTTTGATTTTTATGAAAAAAACTTTTTTCGTCGTCGAAAAAAGGACGCCACTTGAGAAAAGAAAACACAAAATCAACTTTATTTATTTGTTTTTATTTATTTATAAATTAATTCATTGTTTATTTGTATTTATAATGTCGTGCAAGCAAACTTCACATATTTTTACACACTCTAGTGTGATTAAATTTCAACAATAAGTAATCATTCCATATTTACTTCGTGCCCATCAAATGTACAAACGCAGACATCATGTACCTGCAAATAAAAATAAATTATACCATATATTAAAATGCAGAACAAAAACCAGGTATATTTTTTTCAATTACACTTTCCTTTTTTGTATTCACATAAAACCACGTGCCATTTCTGAATAAATAAATTAACACAAAACACAATAATTCCGTATTCTCCGTTCATTCCAAGAAACAATCAACACACGACTGACGCGCAAAATGAAAATCGTGTGTACCTGCTCAATGTTTTTATAAAATTCTTGTCGCTGCAAAAAAATTAAAAAATTAAATGGTCACGAAAACAATGTACATGGTCTTTATGGCCATGTAATGGTTGTAGACATGTCTATACGTAAACTATAAAAATACTTTTTTCTCTGCAAAAAAGTAAAAAAATTGAATGGTCAGATACATGATTTTCCTAACCATATAATGGTCTCAAATTCTATCATTTAAATAATAGAACATGTTTGCGGCATTTGAGAACCATTTAAATGCTTATTGCCAACATATATTTTTCTCCGCTCGAAAATTATTTTTACAAAGACAAAATACATGGTTTTCGCGACAATTACATACTCTAAATAAGCATTAAATGGATGCAGCAACCATGTCCAAACATGTTTTTTCTGTGCGTGTACAAACAAAAACTAACATTTTTGGGATCATTTAGATAGGAAGAGCAAGTATATACGATGGATCGTACACAGAAAAAAATATTACCAAAATTATTTCCAATTAAAAAGCAGTAGAAAATTAAATCAATTTTTTCTCATACACAGAAAAAATATATCACCAAAGTATATTGAAGCTGAAAATTTTTCAATAAAAAATAATTGATACAATTAACTTGTTAATCAAACTAGAAACACTACGTCAATTAGCTCAATGATGGAACATTTTTAATTAAAAAAATAATTCATACGGAAGACTAAGTCAGTTAAAAAAAGTATATACGGCCGTAAGTTTGGCCAGGCCGAATCTTATGTACCCTCCACAATCGATTGCGTAGAAACTTCTACAAAAGACTGTCAACCACAATCGAATTACTTGGGTTGCCGTAACACTTGCCGATAACAATACAAGGCCGATTAAATACGTATATAATTCAGTTTGACAAAATTTTCTATATAAATACAATTTTGACAAAATTTTCTACAGATATAAAATTTTGACAAAATTTTCTATAGTTATAAAATTTGACTAAATTTTCTATAGTAATAAAATTTTGACACAATTTTCTATAGATAAAAAATTTTGACTAAATTTTCTATAGTATTAAAATTTTGACAAACTTTTCTATCGAAATAAAATTTTGGTAGATTATTTTTGGCGATATGGACCAATTTTTGTGTGATTGGCGATCGGCTATATAACTACAGACCGATATGGACCAATTTTTGCATGGCTGTTAGCAGCCATATACTAACACCACGTACTACATTGCAACCGTGTCGGATGAATTTTGCTCTTCTAAGAGGTTCCGGAGGTCAAATCTGGGGATCGATTTATATGAGGGCTATATATAATTATGGACCGATATGGACCAATTTTTGCATGGGTGTTAGAGACCATATATTAACACCATGTACCAAATTTCTACTCAATCAGATGAATTTTGGTCTTCCAAGAGGCTCCGGAGGTCAAATCTGGTGATCGGTTTATATGGGGGCTATATATAATTATGGACCGATATGGACCAATTTTACCAAATTTCCCCCGGATCGGATGAATATTGCTCCTCCAAGAGGCTCCGGAGATCATATCAGGGAATCGGTTTATATAGGTGCTATATAGAATTATGGACCGATATGGAGCAATTTTTGCACGGTTGTCAGAGACAATATACTAACACCACGTACCAAATTTCAACGTATCAGATGAATTATGCTCCTCTATGAGGCTCCGGAGTTCAAATCAAAGGATATATAATTATGGACCGATATGAACCAATTTTTGCATGGTTGTTTGAGACCATTTACTTACACCACGTACCAAATTTCAACCGGATGGGGTCTATACGTAAACGTGGTCCGATTTGCAATACCATCCGACCTACATCAATAATAACTACTTGTGCCAAGTTTCAAGTCGGTAGCATGTTTCTTTCGAAAGTTAGCGTGATTTCCACAGACGGATTGACGGACAGACGGACGGACGGACGTAGCTAGATCGACTCAAAATTTCACCACGACCCAGAATATATGGGGTCTTAGACCAATATTTCGATGTGTTACAAACGGATTAATACACCCCCATTCTATGGTGGAGGGTATAAAAATGATAGGAATTTTGCTTAATGTTTAATAAAAAATGTGATTAATACGATAAATTTTTTAATCAACATAAAAACAAACTGAATTAGGAAAATGATTGCAATAGTTACGTTTTTAATTAAAAACTTAATTGATACAATCATTTTTATACACACCACCACAGAATGGTATATATATATATATATATATATATATATATATATATATATATATATATATATATATATATATATATATATATATATATATATATATATATATATATATATATATATATATATATATATATATATATATATATATATATATATATATATATATATATATATATATATATATATATATATATATATATATATATATATATATATATATATATATATATATTCGTGATCAGCGAGAAATTCTAAGACGATATAAGCATGTCCGTCTGTCCGTCTATCTGTCTGTTCTGGCACATATTCGTGGGCGTCTAGAAAGTGTATTTTCTATCCGATTTGCCTGTTATTGGAAATCTAGAGGTATTCTGGGACCATAAAGAGGTGTGCCGAAAATGGGGTATATCGGTTTTGATATGGCCCCCATATAGACCGATCCCCCGATTTTACTTCTTGGGCTTCTAGAATCCGTGCTTTTACTCCAATTTGCCTGAAATTTGAAATCTTGAGGTACTCTAGGCCGAAAATGGTGAGTACAAGTCCATGTTTTGATATAGCGACCATATAGACCGATCTCCCGATTTTACTTCTTGGTCTTCTAGAATCCGTAGGTTAGGTTAGGTGGCAGCCCGATGTATCAGGCTCACTTAGACTATTCAGTCCATTGTGATACCACATTGGTGAACTTCTCTCTTATCACTGAGTGCTGCCCGATTCCATGTTAAGCTCAATGACAACGGACCTCCTTTTTATAGCCGAGTCCGAACGGCGTTCCACATTGCAGTGAAACCACTTAGAGAAGTTTTTTGAAACGCTCAGAAATGTCACCAGCATTACTGAGGTAGGATAATCCACCGCTGAAAAACTTTTTGGTGTTCGGTCGAAGCAGGAATCGAACCCACGACCTTGTGTATACCAGGCGGGCATGCTAACCATTGCACCACGGTGGCTCCCATAATCCGTAATTTTTACCCAATGTGCCTCAAATCGGAAATCTAGAGGTCTTCTAGGACCTTAAGGAGGTGTGCCGAAAATGGTGAGTATCGGTCCATGTTTTGATATAGCTCCCATATAGACCGATCTCCCGATTTTACTTCTTGGGCTTCTAGAATCAGTAGTTTTTTCCCAATTTGCCTGAAATTGGAAATCTAGAGGTAATCTAGGAAAATAAAGAGATGTGCCGAAAATGGTGATTAGCGGAGCATGTTTCGATATAGCCCCCATATAGACCGATCTCCAGATTTACTTCTTGGGCTTCCAGAATCCGTTTTTTTTATCCAATTCGCCTGAAATTGGAAATCTAGAGGTATTCTAGGACCATAAAGGGGTGTGCCGAATATATTGAGTATCGGTACAGTTTTTGATATAGCCCCTTTATTAACCGGCCTTCCGATTCCAGAACTACAATTAAATGTGCTGAATACTGTGTGTATCCTTTCATGTTTTGGTATAGCCCCCATTACACCGAACTCCCGATTTAACTCCTAGGGTTTCTAGAAATTGTAGTTTTTATCCAATTTGCTACAAATTGAAAATATACTGGCATTTTAGACCCATAACAAAGTGTATATGATTTAGTTTTATCGGTCCATTTGGTAAGGCCTCCATATAGAGTTTGTTAAGAAAATGAGTGAAATTTTTCGCGATTTTTATTAAACGATTCCAGTTAACAATTTAAATAAATTTAATTTTAAATTAATTAATGTCGAATGTAAAACACAATCAATTGTTTAACTGATTTAAAATTATTGGAAATTGGATTTGAAGTTTATCTAAAAAATGACTGAATCAATTAAAAAGTGATTGAGTTTTCCAATCGACGTCGATTATGTTTTTGATTGAATCAATTGAAAAATTAAATTTTTAATTGAAGCAATAAAAAAATTATTTTTTCCCAATCAACATCAATTAAATTTTTGATTGATTCAAGCAAAAATTAAATTGAAATTTGCAAATCGATTATTATTTTTTTTTTATCAAATAATTTTGCTATGTCCAATTAAAACTGTGATTGATACTATCATTTTTGTGACTAAAGACAATTCAAATAAAAAATTAGTTGGATCAATTAATTTCGTGATTGAATCATACTTTTGTTGTGTGCAATATTTTTTTTTAAATTTCTGTTTTTTGTTTTTTAATATCAACTATCCTTTTAATTATGTCAATTAAAAGATAACTCTTCGGATTTTCAAAGAAAAAAGTATAAACTCTTATAAACTTGCAAGAAAATGATTTCATCTAGAGGTAAAGTAATTATAAAAAAATAAATAAAAATATAACAAGTATTTGATTGCCTCAATTTAAAAAATTAATAAAAAATGCTGAAGAATTCTATTTATTGATTAAAAAAGTGTATTTTTTTATTTCTAATAAATTCTGCGATTGATACTAACATTTTCGATAGTGAAACAATTTCTATTAAAAAAATTAATTGGATCAATTAATTTGAATTGGGAAATTTGTGTATATATACAATGAATTGCGATCGTAATTCAACCAACAACGGTCCGCCATAATCGCATTACTACATCAATATACGTCACTTTTGCCGATTTCTTAAGGATGAATACAGGCATCTTGGAAGGTTTAGTTTCCTTGGAATAGATCAAAACTAAACTTTCAGGACACTGAAGAAGTCAAATCTGGTATCGGACTATATGGGGGCCATATCTGATAATAGACCGGTTGGAATCAATTTTTGTGTGATAGTATTTTAAACTTTTATTTCAGGCCAATCGAATAACAAGTGCGGATTCTAAAAATTAGACCAAGAAAATTTTCCAAATTTTGAAAATTTTGAATGAATATTTCAGTGAAGATTAGTTTTCTTTCAGTAAAAATATAAAATAAAAGTTATCCAAGAGAATTTTACGTTCACCCATCTCTAAATTCCCTATAAATTCCAAGTATCAGAGAAGTTAAAGTGCCACCCAGAGAAGGAATATGATCACCTCGAACATGTTTTAAGAGCAAAATGTTATTTTTGGATGATGACCATGTAACATGGTTTTCGCAACCATGTTATTTTCTCGGAAATCATGTATCTGATTTCGGCAAGCAGGTTATATTTGACGAGTAAATAACATTTTAGTGACAAACATGTTACATGGTCACCATACAAAAATAACATTTCGCTCTTGAAACATGTTTGAGGTGATCATATTCCTTCTCTGCGTGTGGGGTTACACGAGGTTCTACTTTAGTTCCACTACATAATCACAGAAAAGCTGAGAGCAGACCACTGCATTATCCTCACGCCTTATGTAAGTCCTTTTTCATTGCAAATATGTTTCAAAACCTTCATTCTCTTTAAAATTCCCTTTGGCTCGTCTTTATAACCAACAATTAATGAATGAATATTTTTCTAGCTTGGAAAAAACCAGGTCCTTCCGAATTCCATCAACCGTAATGAAAAGACAATGGATAGCTATATAACTACTTAGTCCTTTAGTTCATAAGATGGTAGATATTCCATGTTTATTTTTGTTTTCGCGCAAGCAGCCAGCGTTTCAATTAAAAATCCTTTCACCCTAAACAAATAACATCCTTTCGGCAGCCACCAAGTGCCAACTATTGTTCTCCCTTTGTCCGTCGGTCTGTCCGTCCGTCTGTATTGATGTTTGTTTATATACTTGCCTTTGTTTGCGAATGGCTCAAGTGTTAGCCAAATAATAGCGGAAATACATTTAAAATACAATCACAAGCGTTTTTCTATGTTTGAAGTGTTTTGTATGCCCCGTCCCCTACTCCATTCCGAGATCATATGATGAGTTTGCCAACTCTATAGGGCACCGCAATTAGTTTTGTGAAAATTCTTGGCTAACAATAGAGTTTTTGGTCACATTTGTTGGCCTGTTGTCAAAGCACAAAATTTGTTGTGCTCAATTTATTGTGTAAATATTGTGTGAATGTTTATATGTATGTTTCTCTTTCGTAGCCATAGACACACACACACAAAGTATGTTGCTAAATTGTATAGGAGCTCTATTAAATTCAAAACAATCCATTATAGAGCTCTTGAGGTGTTTATCCTACAGATCTACTCGTTGTTTATATAATTTAATTAAACTAGCCTAAAAATAGGTTACACATTTTTAAAGACTCTTTAGAGTATGATGATATTCGTACTAAATAATAATATTTATACTTAACGCATTTGTTGTATATACGTTTAGGTCTTTATACATTAAGTCATTATATAAACAAAATTAGTTATTGTCTTAAAATGACACAATATTATTAAGCACCTGGAAGTATGCTATACTTTTTTAAATACATTTTTAAATACTGAGATTTATTACTCTAATATGGGTCAGCCATCAATAAGCAAGAATTTATATAAAATATGGAGAATGATATTTAATAGTTACACTATGCCCCACACTGTGAAACAGGGTATTATAAATTAGTGCACATGTTTGCAATACCCACAAGGACACGAGAGAGATACATAGTGCCTTTGGAAATAATGCTCAGAGTGGGCCGCTGAGTCGATCTAGCCATGTCCGTCCGTCTGTCTGTAAACAAATTTTTTTGATCAAATTCTAAGCCGCAGGTTTGGTCCAATCAACTTCATATTTAGTACAAGTATCAATTGTGTGTCACAATAGAACCCTATTGATTTTGGAAGAAATCGGTTCAGATTTAGATATAGCTCCCATATATATATTTCGCCCTCACACTCATATGACCACAGAGGTCAGTTGCTGCAATCCGATTTACGTGAAAGAAAATTTTAACTATGCATTGACTTCGGTTCAGATTTAGATATTAGATATGGCAAAATAATTCCTTCTACATTATGTTATTTGCATTACAGGAAAAGGTGCTAAGAACTAAATAAATTGAGAAATATGCGAGAAAAAAAAAACAACAAAATAAAAAGAAGTATATAAAGCAGTAAGTTCTGCCGGCCCGAATCTTAAATACCCACCACCATGAATCAAATATTATAGTTAACTGTGAAAATTTCAGGGGGATTTGATGATAAGCAGAACAGTTCAACCAGTGCACTTCCCGAAGATAAATTCAAAGATTGTACCTATGAAGACTAGATCAGATTTTGGATTATAAGAACCGTATTTCTTTGAGTTTTAGAGGAATCATAAACATCGTGTGCAAGTGTGCAAGAAAACGATGAAATAACGCCTTGATTTAAAATCTAACATCTGCAGATTTTTACCCCCATTATTTAAATGATTACCAGAAGTAAAATCTGGAAACTATAATTCAGTTTCAAGTAATTTTCATTATCAGTGCACATGGACCGATATTCACCATTTTCGGCACAACTCTTTATGTTCCCAAAATATTTCTAGATTTAAAATTTCATGCAAATTTGAAAAAAACTATGGTTTCTAAAAGCCCAAGAAGTAAAATCGGGAGATCGGTCTAATTGGGAGATAAACCAAAACATGGACCAATACACGCCATTTTCGGCTCTCATATTTAAGGTCCTAAAATACCTCTAGATTTCCCATTTCAGGCAAATTGGATAAAAACTACGGATTCTAGAAGCCTAAAAAAATAAAATCATTTCTTGGACACCTATTTATATTCCTAAAAACCTCCAGATTTTCGATTTCAGGCAAAGTGGACAACACTTACGGTTTCTAGAAGTCCAAAAAGTAATATCGGGAGATCGGTCTATATGGGGACTATATCAAAACATGGACCTACACTCACCATTTTCGGCATACCTTTTTATGGTCCTAACGTACCTCTAGATTTCCAATTTGAGGCAAGTTGGATAAAAACTACGGTTTCTATAAGCCCAAGAATAAAATCTGGAGATCGGTCTATATGGGAGCTATATAAACACATGGTCCGATACTCATCGTTTTCAGCACACCTCCTTAGGATTTTAAAATATCTCTAGATTTCTAATTTCAGGCAAATTGGATAAAAACTACGGTTTCTATAAACCCAAGCATAAAATCTGGAGATCGGTCTATATGGGGGCTATACCAAAACATGGACCGATACTCACCATTTTCGGCACACCTCTTTATTGTTCTAAAATACTTCTAGATTTCCACTTTCAGGCAAATTGGATAAAAACTACGGAATCTATAAGCCCATGACCCCATATCGGAAGATCGGTCTATATGGGGGATATACCAAAACCTGGACCGATACTCACCATTTTTAGCACACCTCTTTATGGTCCTAAAATACCTCTAGATTTCAAATTTCAACCAAATTGGATAATAAATACGGATTCTAGAAGCCCAAGAAGTAAAATCGGGAAATCGGTCTATATGGGGGCTATACCTAAACATCAAACGATAGTCACCATTTTTGGCACACCTCTTTATGGTGCTAAAATATTTCTAGATTTCCAATTTCAGGCGAATTGGATAGAAATTATCGATTCTAGAAGCCCTAGAAATATAATCGGGAGATCGGTCTATATGGGGGCTATACCACAACATAGACCGATACTCACCATTTTTGGCACAACTCTTTGTGGTCATAAAATACCTCTAGATTTCCAATTTCAGGCAAATTGGATAGAAACTAAGGTTTCTATGAGCCCAAGACCCCAAATCGGGAGGTCGGTTTATATGGGGACTATATCAAAACTTGGACCGATATAGCCCATCGTCGAACTTGACCTGCCTGCAGACAAAAGACGAGTTTGTGCGGAATTTCAGCAAGATTGCTTTATTGTTGAAGACTGTAGCGTGATTAAAACAGTCAGACAGCCAGACAGACAGACGGACATGGCTATATCGTCTTAGAATTTCTCCCAGATCAAGAATATATATACTTTTTATAGTCGGAAATCGATATTTCGATGTGTTACAAACGGAATGACAAACTTATTATACCCACGTCACCATTCTTTGGTGGTGGGTACACCCATAGAAAAAATCATGAACGGCGTTGTCATTTCAAAATGTTTTCGATCATGAAAGTGAATCAACACACATGTGTTGTCAAACTGAGAACAGACGGGGTCAATCTGACAACGTTAAAATGACACCATCCGTTGTCAAAACAACAACGAGTGTTCATCTGTAAACGTAATGGTTACGAATTTATAAACAAAATTAAAAAAAAAAAAGATTTCCGCTACCGTGACTCGAACCTGTGTTGTGTGCACCATACGCGTTAACAGTCGCTTTAGCTCATTGCACCACCGGCGGAGTTGCCATAACAACGTCTAACGATTATTTTAAGAATTTTCATGGAAAAAGAAAAACGAATGCCGTTCATGAAATCGTGAACGCCCGTGGACAAAATCGTGAACATTTCGTTTTGATTTTTTGTGAACGTTTCCGTTTCATTTTGTCACCGTCCGTTCACGATTGTAGAACGCAATTTTTCTATTAGTGTATAACGAGTTAGACTTTATGGAATTGTTTTTACATCCAGTAAAAGAATCCTCGTTTTCCACAAAAAGTATACACTTTTCTTTCAAACAAACTTACTTCCTTACAGCGAAAAGCAAATGGGAAATGGAAAATGGGAATATTTGGTTGTCTAAACTTTCGTTTGGAAGGAGTTTTTTTTTTGCGTGTATTGGGACTTTACCAAACACTTGGATCGATAGAAACCAAATTGTGGACCTAAAATACCTCTTAAATCAAATTCCAGACAAATCGAAAGAAAAAATCAAATCAAAGAAAAAATTGAGGTTTCTAGAATCCCAAGAAGTAAAATCTAAATAGGGGCCTTTCCAACAAATGGACTGATGAAATTTGCCACACGCCTTTTTGAAACTAAAATACCTTTAGATTCCCAATTTCAGCGAAATTTGTTCGATTTCGCTTGCGGTTTCCCTAAATTCAAGAAGTCAAATCGGTTGATCGGTCTATATGGGGACTATGCCATATCGATACACACAATATTCCACCCACCTACATGTGGATCTAAACTACCCCTAGATTTCCGGATAAGAATTGTGGTTTCTAGAAGCCCAAGAACATGGTTGAAAAAGACTGTTTTTAATATGTTTGGCTATAAACATTATATGTTTGGAACACAATATTTTTGAGTGCAAGCATATAATGTTCATAAACTAGCATAACATGTTTGGGACATATATGTTAATATGTTAGAACATATTATGTTTGGGACATAAAATGTTTGTAAATATAATATGCTCGAATGCAAACATATGTTAATTTAGAAATAGCCTATAAACATATATGTGTTTAGTAGCTTGGAGCGCTATTTAACAGGGAGCGATATTGAATTAAGTTGGTGGTTGTTGCTTGTTATTACAAAATTAACATTTTATTTTTCCTTGGGCAATTGATCAGCTACTTCTTTGATCCTTACAAACTGTGTGGTCCGCTGTTCGAATCCCCGTCCGGCAAAAGGTAAAATTAAAATAAAATAAAAAATCATAAAATTGAATAATTTCTTCTACAATGTTTGTATTACAGAAAAAGGTGCTAAGAACTAAAAAATCTCGTGGAAGTAAGAAAGATGTGGGGGAATATACAATTGGGCAGAAACAAAATTTTGAGCATTCAGGTCGAAAACCTATGTTGTTAGCACCTATATTACCTGTTTATTTTCATAATTCATTATGATTGTAAATATATAAATAAATAAATAAAATTTTGAGCACAATATTGTTTGGGAGAATTTTTTTAAGCGTATAATATCTTTGGGTGCAAAATGCTTCCAAACATATTATATGTTCACATAATAACATATTGTTTTTTGGAAGACAACATTATTGAATTTGGATGCAAAAATACAAAATGTTTGGAACTTAGACTACCCAAACATATATTGTTTAGACCAATATGCTTTCAAACATATTATATATTGGTAGAGATCAAACATATAAATGTTTGGGCAATACCCAAAAATGTATATGCTTGAAGCAAAATATGTTTGGGAGTATATGTTACAGAAGCGATTTTTTGTGAGGGTGAAGTCAACTCGGGAGATCGTTCTTTATAAGATGCTCGTATAAACTATAAAAAATTAAATGAATCTTTTGTCATTTTAATTTAACAAAATATGAAACCATTTTCCTCATATACAGTTTTGTTTTAAATTCCTCGCATTCATAAAATATTAAAATAATGTTTTCATGTTTTTGACATTCATTAAATTTATTCAATCCCTCCCCAAATAAGCAGGCTTCCATTCCAAATTGTATTGTAAAACATTTATTTTACATTTATCCAGCAATGTTTTGCTTTTCACTTTTATTCATCGCTCTCAACCCTGATTCAATAATGTCGGCAATTTCAAATTATCTGAAGTGAATTGTGGTGGAAGGATGGGTGGCTGGCTGGCTGGTTGGTTCGGTTGGTTTGCTGGTGTCATGATAATGACATGAATATCTCTGGGTGTCTATTTGAAGTGCCTGCAAGGACCGACACCTCGAATAAAAAGAATCGCGCATCTCATTTAAATAATCACATCACTGGAAAAGTTCAAAAGCAACAAAGCATTACATTATCCTAACAACTTTACCAGAAGTCTTTTAAATTACCGAACTCCAGCATATAGTATTATTTGTATGTTGTGCAATGAATTTAGTAATGATGCTAATATATTGTACTGATGTCTTCACAAGGATATCGGAGAGAAAAACTTCTTGTGATATAAATCAACCAAAAATTTATAATGAGATCTTAAGCGTGAACATAAAGTTTGTGTTATGCAATAAAATCAATAAATATTTGATATAACTAAAGCATACGTTTAGGAGTTTATAAAGGGAATACTTGATATAACTACGGCATACTTTTAGGAGTTTTTTAAAGGCAATATATTCTATATAAGAACATGCATACTTTTAAGATACGTAATAGCTATATGCAAATTTTTATGGACTACTGTGCAAATATAAAATTTTATATATCAGAAACATTAAAACATTTTCAGAACTCATTTACGTTTGCCCAATGATCCAATTGCAATGCCATAAATTAATTTGGTTTAAAAAAATAATCAATATCGATTTGTACAATGAAAAGCCAAATATTTGTTGCATATTTTCAGGAGTTCCCTCTTGACGAGTCGAAGTTCTTCTAAACGCTCAATTTTAAAATCATTGCCAAAACTGTCCTCCCAAGCAAGTTTTTTTAATAAAATTTTTATATAACTCGCTTTTTAATGGGTAATTTCAACGTTTTTTTACAAATAGGTTAAAAACAGAGTAAGAATTAATAAAATCGTACACATCATTGAAATTTTGTCAAACAAAATACTAAATCCTTTATAGAACATTTGTGAGTTTTTGAAAACGTTTCAGCCAAACGTTAGAATGCATTAAAAGTCATGCAAAATTAAATTTTTTTAATTCACATCCAAAACACTGAATTCGGATCATACGTTAAGAAGTGATGCAAACTCAGTGCAACTGGCGCTGAAATGGTGGACAGCCGTCGTATGAAAAGCCCATGTTATATTCATCGCTTCTGCGCGAATTTTCCAAAAGAATATTTTCACTACTTTTTTGTAATAGACACAAAAAAATCTTTCCTCCTAAACGAAATTTTAGAAAAACTAAT